>NW_026869730.1:1409172-1732921 GCF_905332965.1 Bombus pascuorum
TCGAAACAATGATGGAAAGATTTTACGATAAAATACAAATATACATAAATATCTTAATAATTACCGTTAATAATTACCTAAATCGTCTAACAATATAATCACGCGCTATCCATTGCAACACGAACCAAATACGCTTAACTTTCAGATTGTAGAAGTTTGATAAAACGTTTCTTCATATATATATATTTCGTTGCATAATTTCGATACGAGATTAAATATTTCTTGTTTGAAGTAAAAATAGCAAATAAAAAGATTAATTACTCCAAGTAACTTTATTTGAAAATAACGCTTGAAAACGAATTATTATTGCTAGAATTGCATTTAATATCGTGCAAATATACATACAATTTCGCCATTACTAGCTTTATTACACATTCTGCAGTAGGTATTCTCAGAAGTAGGTATTTAAACTAAATACTGCGAGATAGAATGCTTGTCTTGTGAACAATTTAAGTTTCCAAGTCTGTGCAAATTATTGCGAAGCTTATAAAACGAGGTATGTGAGATATTCATAAGCTTATTCCACGGAATTTAATACACGGTTATACTGTAAATTTAATGCTTGAAAAGAGGAAGGTTTTTCTTCGAGTCGGGTTGTATACTACCGCATAAAAATTTAATCCTTTACACCACGTTAACGGTTAGATACATTATTTCATTATATATTTCGTCATATACTTTGCAATATATATCGCAAGATATATTTTATTCGCAACATTATTGCAATGATTTTATTCTTTATAACTGTTGCGACCGTTCGCGGAGAGACGCGGTCGCGAGGAAACGCGTCAGCGAGAGTCGTAAATTCTCGCTACGATTCGGTTAATCGACGCCGCGAAATGGTCGCTCCCCGCGTTTCGTTTAGGATAACCGGGATGATTCAATGAGTGCAACTTATTCTACTATTGTAGAATAAATATATATATTTATATCAGAATCACTTACAATGTATATAAGAGATCGGTTTAGATGGTGTCGGAGGTTACCACTAGAGTGTTCGAGTTAGATATTATACAATGTGATTAATTTGGACGCGACCGTACAGAGAGTTTTTGACTGCGATTGATCGGTTCGAATGTTAGATTGCGACTTTACGATGCTTCTCAGTGAGTTCGTTGGACTGAGCGATCGTGGTAGACGTGTTGATTGAATTGACGACGAAGACGAACTGACTTGATCGTGACGATGCTGTGTCGGAGGTGAGCTAAGGAAGGGTGTGTCTAACGCACGGAATCATCTGATTTGTTGATGACAGTTTTTGGTTGGAGAAGTGAGGGTAATAGAAATTGTTTCTATTGGTTAGTAAGACTATCGATAGACTAGGAAGGGTATTAGCCACCCTCGATGGAAAGTTGGGAGTAGGAGGCATCGCACGTGTGAACACTTAGCGTTCACGTGTTTTCAAGACGTTAACCAGAAACCTTAGAAAACGCTTTCGTGGAAAAGTCCTTGTTTGCGATGAAAGACTTTCGCCAGAGTTTTCTGAGATTTATAGTCAGGCTGCGAGTGTTTTCAAGAGTATGCGATAAGGATGTGCGGGCATCTGGCTGCCATCCGTCCGCGCTGTGAGGTCCGGCTCAGGTAGAGAGTCGGTCGACGTAACATCCTCCCCCCGTTGAGAGGGTACCGATCAAAATGATGTGATTGATTAGATGAGGTGGATCTCGCATTAGATCGCGTTGCTGTTGATCAGGTCGGAGTCATCTGGTGTCGATCTGCTCGGTAGTGGTACTATCCGCTTGATGCTAGCTGGAGACAGTTGGATGGAGCATCCCTGTCGAAGAGCGATGACTTTGGATTTTGTGGCGGTTGCGAACCCTTTGCTCGTTGACATAAAATGGTTTGCAGTGGTTGATTCCGAGGCTGATGAACGGATGCTGTTCCACTCGGAGAGTCCAGATTATATCTGGAAAAATAACAGAGTTATGATAATCTGACAAGTATGTTGTTTATGTCCTGTTCGGGAGTCGGAGTCTCGACCGTCGTGATCCTTGTGGTTGTACGGAAACTTGCGGTTGTGATTATTGACCCAGGAAGTGTCCTTGGATGATCGTGGACCGTCTCGGTCCTGGAATGTAGTGGACCAGCTTGATCCAAGAGGTAGCGTTGAACGGAATTCCAGTGTTGCTTGATGCTGTTTCGTTTGACACGATGCGGGGTTCTGTAGTTGATTGGGAGGCTTGGCTCCCCCCGATGAGTCGCCCGACTCGAGTTCTCCCAGTGATGTTCCTTGGTAGGTAATGAACGTTGGGTGTCGCGGCGTGGTTGGGATCCTAATGCCCCCTCGTCTCAACTGCTGATTGTCCGGATTCCTTGAAGTCAGGATGGATTGGCAGTGGGACAAGTCTTTTGATGCCTCGATCCACGATGTTTTTCGCCGTTTGAATCGTAGCCGTTCGGATGACACCATCGTCGCCTGGATGGACCTTGATAACTCGTCCCAGAGGCCACTGCATAGAGGGCACATTGTCCTCTCTGAGGATGACGATTGCGCCTTCCTGGATGTTGTGCCCACCTTTGTTCCATTTGCTGCGGTTACTCAATTCGTTTAAATATTCCTTATGCCAGCGATTCCAAAAATGTTGCCTGATCTGTTGAAGATGTTGCCATCTGGAGAGCCGATTGGAAGGGACGTCTCTGAAATCTCGCTCCCGTAAACTCATTAGTGAATCGCCGATGAGGAAATGGCCGGGAGTGAGGACTAGGAGATCGTTCGGATCGGAGGATATCGGAGTTAACGGTCGTGAGTTGAGGATTGCCTCGATCTCAATAATGAGGGTGTTGAATTGTTCGAAGGTGAGTAACTCGTTGCCGATTACGCGTTTGAGATGACGTTTAAATGACTTTACCGCTGCTTCCCAGAGTCCGCCGAAGTGCGGGGTATGAGGGGGAATAAAATGCCATTCAATGTGCTTATCTGACAGAAATGAGGCCACCTTGGAATTATGATCGTTCGATCGTAGGAGTTCGTGAAGCTCACGTAATTCGTTGTTCGCCCCAACAAAGTTTGTGCCGTTGTCCGAATGGATGGTAGAGCAAAACCCGCGTCGAGCGATGAATCTTCGGAGTGTGGCGATGAAGGCCTCGCTAGTGAGATCGCCGACGAGTTCGATATGCACCGCCTTAACCGCTAAGCATACAAAGATGGCAACATATGCCTTGACCTGGCGGCGGTTGCGATCTCTCCTTTCCTTGATGTGGAATGGTCCGCAGTAGTCGACGCCGACGTTCGTGAATGGGCGTGACTCGGTCACTCTCGCCTCAGGTAGATCACCCATAATGTAATCCACCGGCGGTGGATGAGCGCGGCAGCAACGGACGCAGCTCTTGATCGTATGCCAAACTTGACTTCGACCGTCGATGGGCCAGTATCTTCGTCGTACGGCGTACAGCGTAGCTTGTGTTCCTGCGTGCATGTGGACGTTGTGTGCATGATCGATGATGCGTGCTGTAACATATGACTTAGGCAAAATTATCGGATGTTTTTGAGGAAAAGGTATCAGTGAATGACTAAGTCGGCCGCCTACGCGTAATATGCCTTCCTTATCTATGAACGGGTTGAGTCGCGTGAGCTTTCCCTTTATTGTTGCGTCTCGATCCTTCTGGAGCGCACGTATTTCTGCGGAAAAATAGATGCCTTGCAATAGTTTGATGATCTTGTTGTGGGCTGTATTTAATTCAGTTGCCGTGATGGGTGTAGTCGGATTGTTTTTATGTTTCCAACGGAGACAGCGAGCGATGATCCGGATCAACTTAGGCCAAGATGAATACCTTTCTAGAAATTCATGATCGGCGGGGGTTGCGGACATACAGGTTGCTCGTTTTTGTTCCGGTAACTCCGTTAGTGGTGGCAGTGTACATGTCGGCCAGTGTTCTTCAGATAGTTGGAGCCATTCAGGACCGTGTTGCCAAATAGTCGGGCGTAGAAATTCTTCAGGCGTTTGTCCTCGCGAGATTAGATCCGCGGGATTGTCGTTGGTCGGAACATGGCACCAATCGTGCGAACTAGTTCTAGTCTGGATTTCGGAGATTCGGTTGGCCACAAACGTTTTCAGTGTGTGAGGAGACGTGCTTATCCAATGGAGGACGATGGTGGAGTCGGTCCAGTAGACGGCTCGAGACACATTGCGCGATAGAGCCTGTTGTATGGTAGACATCAGGGACGTAAGAAGAAGGGCTCCGCACAATTCAAGCCGAGGAATGGTTTGGGACTTGAGCGGGGCTACCCTTGATTTTGCGGCTAAAAGCTGGACCTGCACGTGGCCGTCAGGATTAACGGTTCGTAGATAAACGCAAGCTCCGTATGCTTTCTCGCTTGCATCGCAGAAACCATGCATTTCGATTTCTTTTGCGGATCCGATTATTGCCTTGCGTTGGAACGAGATATTGTTCAGGAGCGCTAATTGGGAATAATAGCGGCTCCATTCGGAATGGAAATCTGCGGGGAGTGATTCATCCCAATCGACCTTCAGTGCCCAGACTCTCTGTAGTAATATTTTTGCTCGAACAATTACTGGCGCGAGTAGTCCTAAAGGATCGTAAATCCTAGCGATTACGGAGCTGATCGATCGTTTGGTAACGTGAGGAATATTGGCCATGGCGGCGACTGAGTAAAGGATTGAATCATCGGAGGACCTCCAATAAACTCCAAGTGTCTTTAATGGTTGGGACTCACCCAATTGTAGGTTTTGGTTTATGTCGTGGTCCGATAGTCCGTTGAGTAGTTCGCGGTTGTTGGATGCCCATTTTCTGATTTTCAGGCCGGCCAGTTGGAGAAGTTCGGTGAGTTCTGTTCTGATTGACAACGCCTCGCTCATCGTGTCAGCCCCGGTAAGGGCGTCGTCGACGTAGAAATCCCGCTGCAAGACTGACGAAGCTCGCGGAAATCGATGTCCTTCATCGTTTGCCAATTGTTTGAGACATCGGATAGCTAGGTAGGGTGCGGCCGACAGGCCGAACGTGATGGTGTTGAGTTGATAAGTTTCGATTTCGCCGTTCGAATTGCGCCACAAAATTTTCTGATACTTACGATCTTCCGGGCGTACGAGAAATTGTCGATACATCTTCTCGATATCACCCGTGAGAACATACTGATGAGAGCGGAATCTCAAGAGAATATCGAATAAGTCCTCTTGTAACTTCGGTCCTGTGTGAAGGGTGTCGTTCAAAGAAACTCCGGTGGTGCTCGGTGCGGATCCGTCGAACACGACGCGGAGCTTTGTAGATGTGCTCGAGTCCTTGATTACGCCGTGATGTGGCAGATAGTGTTCATCGGCTGATTGATGATGTGATGCGATTGTCGTCATGTGCCCTAATTCCAAGTATTCCTGAATTACCGCCCGATATGCTGCTTCGAATTTCTGATCGCGTTGGAATTGGCGCTGAAGAGAGGCGAGTCGTTTCATCGCCATTGTTTTAGTTGATCCGAGTGAGGAAAGTTTGTCGTTAAACGGGAGTGCGACGATGTATCGCCCTTCGCTGGTGCGTTGGACGTACGCTTGAAAGTGTTCCTCGCATTGTCGATCCGCTTCTGACACGTGTTTTGTTTGTGGTCCCTCGTCGAGTTCCCAAAAGCGAGTAAGATCCGTTTCAAGATCGGCTGTGAAGGTGTGAAATGCCCTGGCCGTTGACGGGAAGACCGGGCTCCCCCCCGATGACCCACCCGAAGTGTGTTTTTTGTAAACGGAGGTCGGGGCCTGTTGGCGGATTAAGGTTGATTTGGCCGACACATAGTGATGCAATGGTGGGCCCTGCGCTCAGCAAAATATCGATTGGGGATGGTAAATGGAATGTTGGATCGGCAAGATGGATATTCTTGGGTATTGGGATTGTTGATCGGTCTATTGGTTGATCCGGAATGGATGTCGAAATTGTTGGTATGATGAGAAATGTTAAGGTGCGTTGGTAGGTTCCGTTAGTGGATGTGATCGTGGCTGTAATAAAACGATTTGACGTCGTGGATAAAACATCGAGGGCTTTGATTGAGATGGAACACTTTTGTTGCGGAAGTCCTAAAGAGTTTGCAAGGCGTTCGGTAATAAAATTCATACTAGCACCGGTATCTAACAATGCTCGGCAGCGAACTGGTTGAGCTTTATCGTTTAAAATGTTGATGCGTGCAGATATTAACAGGTCGTTGGGTAATGTGGTGACAAAGTCTATGAGCAGTGATTCGGTTTTCCGAGTCGCGTCGGTCTGTGGTTGTCATTGTGTGATTTGTTGTTGGATATCGGATACTGGACTAGGGTACGATTGGTTCGGTGATGTACTAGTTGGGTGTTTCGAAGGACTTCTGCATTTGCCTGGGGGTGTCGTTGCGGGCTCTTCGTTGCTGGAATTGGTTCGATCCGTAGTCTGAGCATCGGATCTATGAAGAAGGGTGTGATGACGTTGTCCGCAAATGCGACAGGACCCGGCGGAACACTGTGGGAGTGTATGTCCTGTCGTCAGACAGTTGGTGCATGCCGATATTTCTTCGGCGGCCCTGATGCGCTCTTCGATGGTTTTCGTTCTAAAGGTTCTACAAGTCCAGATCTTGTGCGGTCCGCTACACATTGGACAAATTGATGACGATCGTGATGTGACAAACGCCTGCCCGCGTGGCTGGCGCGTCGTCCTTGAGGGTTCGCTGAGTAGACTCCGATCGTTCAAGAAATTGAGGAATTCCGTGAATGTGGGGAACGGTGTGTGTTGTGTTTTATCCTTCCAGATGAGATCGGTATCCCGGTCTAATCTAAAGGTGCATAGATATAATAGCACGGAGTCTGCCGTCAAATGTCCGAGCGACTCTAATGCCTTGTAATGCCATTCTAGTTTGGTCGCGTAGGATTGCAGGTCTAGGTGTGCTGTGCGCGATGCGAGGCCTGTGTTGAATATCTCTTGCAGGTGTCTCTGCACGATCTTCTCTGGCCTGTTATACCTTTTCTCTAGTATTGCCCACGCGGCGGAATAATTGGTTGCTACGTTATTCAAAGATGGTATGGTTAGCGCCGCGGCGCCCGTTAAGCAGGATCGAAGATATGTCAAACGTTTGCAGTCGTCGATTCGTGGGTTGTCGTGAACCGTGTTACGAAATTGATTCGCGAAACCTGGCCAGTCCTCGTAAGCACCCGAAAACGTGGGTAACTGAATTTTTGGCAACTCGATGGGTTCCGGCGAGGAAATGTTCGAAGTCGGAACTCGGATCGTCGGCTCTGATTGTTTCGTTGCGGTGTCAATGATGGCCGACGCGTCCCCGAAGATAGTATAGAATGTCCGTTGTAAATTCACGCGATCTTGCTGTGTCGGGCCTTCTTCCCTATCGTCTAGGTCACACTGATTCTTTTTGAATGATGCGAATTCTATCTCTAACTCTTTCAAAGTACGTTGGATGGTGTGGATAGGGCCCCCTTCCTCATAACTGTCGAGTATTGCGCGAGCTATCTCTAATTCTTTTCTGAACGCCTCTCGTTTTAATATCAACTGTTTTGTGCGCTCTTCTAGATTGGGCGCCATTGCTGATTTCGATACTTTGATTGGGCTTACCTTGGAGTTGCGGTATGAGACCGACGTTGTTCCGACGGCAAGATATCGCTTGTTACTATGCAGCGGACTGTGGTTGATGTGCGCTTCGCGAGGAAGGTGATCCTTCCCGAAGGTGACACAATGGTAGAGAAGTTGAAATGGTTGTACTTGCGATGTTGCTGATTGTCCCGCTGCGGCGGGAGGTTGAGTGGTTGCGTTCTTCGACCAACGGGTTGTACCTCTTCGAAGGTGATGCGCCTGGCCTCGCTGGAGTGGTAACGCTTCCGCCAATTATGATGGATTCACGTGGCACTGTATGTTCACTGATAAGTCCACCTTTTCACTGACACGTGATCCGGCTCGAAGGACCAAATGTTGCGACCGTTCGCGGAGAGACGCGGTCGCGAGGAAACGCGTCAGCGAGAGTCGTAAATTCTCGCTACGATTCGGTTAATCGACGCCGCGAAATGGTCGCTCCCCGCGTTTCGTTTAGGATAACCGGGATGATTCAATGAGTGCAACTTATTCTACTATTGTAGAATAAATATATATATTTATATCAGAATCACTTACAATGTATATAAGAGATCGGTTTAGATGGTGTCGGAGGTTACCACTAGAGTGTTCGAGTTAGATATTATACAATGTGATTAATTTGGACGCGACCGTACAGAGAGTTTTCGACTGCGATTGATCGGTTCGAATGTTAGATTGCGACTTTACGATGCTTCTCAGTGAGTTCGTTGGACTGAGCGATCGTGGTAGACGTGTTGATTGAATTGACGACGAAGACGAACTGACTTGATCGTGACGATGCTGTGTCGGAGGTGAGCTAAGGAAGGGTGTGTCTAACGCACGGAATCATCTGATTTGTTGATGACAGTTTTTGGTTGGAGAAGTGAGGGTAATAGAAATTGTTTCTATTGGTTAGTAAGACTATCGATAGACTAGGAAGGGTATTAGCCACCCTCGATGGAAAGTTGGGAGTAGGAGGCATCGCACGTGTGAACACTTAGCGTTCACGTGTTTTCAAGACGTTAACCAGAAACCTTAGAAAACGCTTTCGTGGAAAAGTCCTTGTTTGCGATGAAAGACTTTCGCCAGAGTTTTCTGAGATTTATAGTCAGGCTGCGAGTGTTTTCAAGAGTATGCGATAAGGATGTGCGGGCATCTGGCTGCCATCCGTCCGCGCTGTGAGGTCCGGCTCAGGTAGAGAGTCGGTCGACGTAACAATAACCAATATTGCAATATTCTATTTAGAAGTATTAGGACATTCGTGTGAAATTTGACGATTAACATGCAAAATATAAAAGTCAGAGTATCAACAGAAATCCACTTATATTTTCTCACGTGATCTGTAATTAGAGGTAACTTCAAAATCGTAATTTTATTTTTATACTTCCATGTATAATTCGTTAATTATTATAATAATCTTATAATATAGAATCACTTATTAATCAATCAATAACCGCTGTATACATATCTTGTAGTTTTATCTTTGTATCATCATTTCGTAATATGTTGAATGTAATATACGATAATGTTATTGTATCTTCATGTTAAATAATGTATTCTACTTATTAACTTGCAGTATGATATGATTATGTATTATAATTTAGTCGCTGGAACCGTGTCATTTGCTATTGCCAATAATTAAATTCTGGACGTTTGTGCATATTAAATTTACAGAAAACGTATGATATATATACGCATATAAAATATGCGCAGTACGTCAGCAGTACGTCAGTACATCATACAAGCTAATATGTCGAACATTATTATACATATAATATTTAACGATCAATATTTAACAGCACTTCTATAATTATTCTGATATGCGCAGTTTGCGCGATAAATTATCAGGTTTTTGCCCAAATTTGTAAATGTTAACTGATGAAGTTTATGCAGAACAAGGACGTAAAGTTGGATATTCACTATTATACGCGTATAAGATGACAGTTGGATACTGTTGAAAATATTGATGATAGAAAAAAATGTTAAGAAAATCAAAAATTTTGCACGGGGAAGAAAATTTAGTGTAATTGAATTTTTTGCACGAGGGCATTTCAAGTTCGCTAAACATAATGATGAATTCAACGACTATACTCATTCAAGGTCATTCAAAATCAATCTAAGTCACAGAAAATTTGGTGGTGTTCGTGGTCGATTTTACGAAGCCCACAAGGATTCTCTGTTGCTCGGTACATATTTCCTTGTTCCTTTGATTTTGTTGGTTATGGTACACGATCGCTATCCACGAGGTTCCGCGAAAGGAAATCTACGTGGGCCATTCGTTTACCTTCTCGGTACATTATGTCAAAAGTAAAATTTTGTAAATAAGCCCACCACCTGTAAACCCCGTCATTCACTTTATTACTGGTTCCCTTCAACGAATTACAATCAATAACAACAAGAAATTCCCGTCCATGTAGATAGTGGCGAAAATGTTTAACGGCGTTTACAACTGCCAACGTCTCTAGTTCATACGAATGATACGTAGAATCCACGGGACTAGTTTTCTTACTATACTATACTATTCTATTAGCCGGTTTTTACCGTCGACCTTATTGGTCAAAATAGCCCCGTATCCACGCGATTTAACGTTAGGATGTAATTCTATGGGATAATTAATTAGGGTCGAACATCATTTACGCCAGTTCATCAGTCAGGATGGAAATTACCTTTTGGCTTATATTTTCATGTTTATCTGTCCAATTTAAGGTAAGCAACAAGATACGAGTAGGCGAGGTCGCCCAAGACCTTGGGAACAGCCAAACGACGTCGTTACGTACTCGTATTGCCCGTTGGGGGTGAAAACTGCTGTACATTCTGTAGAATTAGGATGAATGGGAATTTCATGGAACCCGCTGGCCATGTTCGGGCTAATAAGAGGTAGAAGATATCGATCCGCGACATTATTTTTATTTAGTTCCCGAAAATCTACGCACAATCTGTCCGAGCCGTCCTTTTTCTTTACGAGTTTTCTTTACATAACCGTGAATTACTAGGCCTTATAATTTTTACTCTAATTAATTCGCTTATTCTATCACGCATTATTCTTCGCTCTTTCTCGCTCAATCTATAAGGGCTTCTTCCTTGCGCGGCAACGTTTGGATCAATAAACCGTATTTCTAGCTGGCTCGTATCTACACGAGAGCGTGGGAAGCCCGTAACGAATGAACTTTTGAACTTTTCGAGAACAAAGATCAAACGACTTTAACCATGATCAAGTACCTCGGTATCAACATCATAAACATCGATCTTCTTCTCAGCGGTTTTGTCACAGACATTAACAACTTTTGTTTTACAAAGAGCAAGAAATTTTCTGTAATATTCACGTTAAAAGCTTGTCTTAAAATTTCACGATCAATCATGATATCATATTCCAAGTAAGTAACTATCAGCAAGGACATGAAAAATGATCTCCCATGTAAAACCATTAATACATACTGTGAACAAAATTTGTGATGTACATTTAATACAAGTGTTTTCTATCTATCCCTCGCAGTATTACTAAATCACTCATTCTTTTGCCGGAAAATTTTGGGGCTACGGATTCTTCAATTAGTGAGCATTCAGCTCCCGAAACGAAGTTAAAGTGGAATGATGATTTAATGTACCAATTGGATCTTCCTCTACGCGGGAGTCTACTCGACGTTCGTTATTACAATCGTAGTTTTTCCTCCACAATAACGGACAATTAGGCGCGACATATCCCTTCTAGCGGCACTTGAAGCAAGATGCCGTCGATGATGTGGCTGATCGATTTTCATCAGAGTTTCGTATATTCTTCACCTGCTCCAATTTTATCCTCTTGCGACAACCCGACATTCGATGTCCGTAGTGGCCACAGTGATGGCACTTTATCCGGGGCTTTCTGACGAAGCCGTCGACTTCTCCTCGTCGCAGAGAAATCACATTTCACTCTGAAATTGATCTTCCGTCTCTATGTCATTCGTGAGTGCTAGTCGTTCGGAGAGTCGATCTTGTAGACCGAGGCAAAGAGCGGCGGCATTAATTATTTCGGCCGTCAATAAATTTTGCCATCTTGTCTTCAGAAGGGAACGGAGACGATTACCGTAAGCTCCTGAGGATTCGCTCTTCGACAGTCCTTCCTTGTATATCTCCATTAGCGCCGAGGTCGCCGTCTCTTGGCCACCAAAACGCGTGATGAAAAGTTCATTAATTACCGGCTAGGTAATTTCTTCATCGTTCAGTACTTGCGTAATCCAATGCGCTGCGGAACCCTCTAAAGCACGATTCAAGGCAGAAAATAACTCGCTGCCTCGTAAAGGATTTTCTTTCATCATTAGGATAACGATTATGCACCATGCAGCCGGGTCGGCGCTCACGATACCGGGGTTAAAACGTGGTAGCGTTAAATTTCCAAGTCCGCCGCTCGATCTTTGCTCTCGCGGCTGAGTCAACTCGCGCACAATAGGTCACGAGCTGTTGCATCGTTACAATCGGCACTGATCCCACTTCTGTGATGTCGGGTTATCATTAAGATTAAAGTTAGGGGCATATAACGAATCTTCAGAGGAATTATTCATCGTTGTCACACAATCGAGGTAACGTTTATTAACACAAGTATGGATGTGACAATAACTATATAATAAGTATGGATGTTCGATAACGAATCCGCTGTCGACGGGATAACAGATGTACTTTGCTTAATTTTTTTCATTTTCAATAACTATCATCGTCGATGGAAATTCTTTTTGACTAAGAATAATCACTAGCGTTATCGGCGATAAAAACATTTTTGGATTATTTCTGACCAAATGGTTGGCAAAGCTGATATACATCTAAGAACAATTTATTTGTTATATATATGCAAAATGGAGAGGATAGTCGTAGTACAATCGGAAACAAGCTGATTCTACATGAAAAAATAAGTCGAAACTGTACAATAAAATTTGTTCATATGACGCTTCGTTTCTGAGAAAATCAAATTTGAAAATTTGTCAAGCATACTTTAATTTTCCTATGTTTTTCCTATATTTTTTTACTTATTTTCAAATGAAATTTAAATCCCTGTCGATTATTTACCCTTATCCGGAATTAAGCAAATTTAGGTATATTTGTCAAATCTTCAAAGTCGATTTTCTTGAAAGCGAAGCCGCAGACGAACGAATACCATACGAAATTGCTTTCATATTTTTCACGTGGAATCACCCCTGCCAGATCGTACTGCGACTACCGCTCCATCTCGTGTAATAAAATTTTTCGATATGAAATAGCATTTATATTAACTTTTATTCTTACAGTAGATTTCAATTTAATATCTATAATTCGAGAGGGTAACATTTTTGTCCAAATATTGGCTTCGTAAAGACGTCAAAATCCGTAAACGTCAAACTTTGACAAATAATTTGAAACTTGGTAAACTAGATTGAAGATCTTTCAATTCGTTACGTTTCTACGTTCTCGTGATCCCACGAAAAACAGTTTACAAGCTTCAACGTTCCGTCTCTCATGTTACAACCCCTGGTTAACTCCCCAATCTAATTTTTCTGCGCTGATTTGATTCGCTTGCCGAGCGGATTTCAAATTGTATCTACCGATCGATTTGTTGACCAGGCACGTTTCACTTTCGCGACACGACGACTGCGTTTATTCGCAGCAAACGTATTACGTTACATGGAATGTAAAAGCTCCAACACGATACGAGAACAAAGAGGGTCTCTAGTCCCGTTGAAAATGTTTCCGCGGTCGAGGCATACGAGCCGACTCTCCACCTCACTCGCTTTTTCCCTGCCTCGTCCATGATAAAACCAATAGATCGCCTTGGTCGAACAGGAAAAAATTTGATCTCATCTTGTTAATATGAACGTTCCTCCTCCTTAAGCACCAAATGCCGAAGATTTTATGGAAATGGCACGGCTGTTATATTCCTTCGAGGGGGAGCAATGATCGCATAGGCACTATCGGTTTCCATTATACGTCTCGATTCCATATTGTCGATCGCCTATTTGAGGGGGTTGAACGATAGGCGGAAGTATCAGAGGTCGAGGGTTGAAGCTTAGGGAAACGGAGATTGTAACTACAGGTCGGTTAGAGGTATTGCATCGTAATGTTCCGTTGCAGTGTACCGTTGCTCGTAAGTATAGTTCATAAACGTTGGTAATCTGTGACGATATCATTGATAGCTGATAATGTATCTAGGCAATTGAAACGATTTGCGACAACATTATTTAGATTTATTTGAAGTGTAGAAATTAATGGTAAATATGATTATAATTAGAAGTCTAGTATAGTAATTAAAAAAACTATTGGCACATACTGTTATTCTCCAATGAAGCAGTCTTCCGTCAGATTTTGTTCGTCAAACTTTTGTAACCATATTAAAGTACTACTGATATGAAAATGATATTGATAATGAAATGTAGTATATTTTGACCTAATTAATTAGCATGTAAATGCTGTAATAAATAGAATGGTATGCCGATAGTTTCTGTAGCCACGTGTGCCTTTTTATGCAATCACCAAACTATAATAATAAATTATCTATTAAAAAACAGCAACATTATATTTTCCCATCTAGCGTGTACAATTTGCTATTTAAATATCGCTGATTTTAATATCGGAAGTCAAATTACAACTTACAAAGAGATCTGGAAGATTTCTCTTTATCTAATTTATAATCAAAAGATTAAAAAGTTAAAAAATTTGTAGCTGAAGACTTCGTCAATAGTTTTGTAATATTTTACGATTACAAACACCAGTTTTATTGTTGCGTATTAGCTTCGAAAAATTAATTCAATCCGACCATAATATATTATTATATGAAACTAAAGTAATTACGAATGTAGTTATAATAATTTATTCTTAATTTTGTAAAATATACATCAAAAATAAACAAGTGTCTTAATACTTTTTAAGAGTAATGCACACTTTGGTCGATTTGTATGAACAAGACACAAATGCTACTAAAACACATGGTAGAACAAATAAACATCCAGGACCACTTTATTCTCTGTTACAGTCATCCCTGAATATCATAACAGCCTGTTATGCCCGGAGCTATCAAATATTATGGAAGAGTCTTGTTACCGAAAGAATCCATTGTTTTTAGCTCACTCGGTGATAAAGCTATATATACAGTAGATATGATGGAAACGGATTGAATAAATTGATAGATAGAATATTGTGATTAACCGAGGCAATAATATTTAATGTTATTTAACATCTAGATCAATCAGGTATTCAATTCAATCAGTACGACACTGATATAGTTTTAAATGAATAATTATTCCACAACAGGATTATGAAAGATGATTAATTCATACGTTTTAGTAACATTCGTGCATTGTCAAAACAAATCAATTAACATATCCAAATACATAGGAGCGAAATCCTACGTAAACATTACAATTTGGTTTAGACACATGTTTAATTTCAGAATATTATAATTTTAATTGATGTTCTACACTTTATACGACGTATGTTATTAATAATAACATGCACAGATTTTGTTATATAGTATACTTTAATGTCACGATCGTTTATCATATATATGTGAATTTTTAACAAATTAAAAACGGATAAAATGTAGAATATAGATAAATAAATATCACGGATGTAAGTGCAATGAAACAAATCAGCCTATTTCTACAACAAACTGAAATTTAACTTTCAGAAAGACTTTTAACAAACTAGGATTTAACCTAGCCGTTTAGAATGTTGTTCATCCTTATACAAAGTAACCAATTTTTGTTCTCTTTCCATCAATCACGTACGTATTACGCGCAAATTCTGTCAAACATTTTTAAATACAAAGTGTAAGAATTGTCGATCTTTCCAGGGAAATTCAAATTACTTTTCACTGAAATTTCATTGAAGCTTTGGAACGAAATATTTAATTTTTTGTTTCGACATAAATTGATTTATTTTTAGACATTTACAATTTCTATTTATTTGACAATCATCAAATAACGTGTCACACAAACTGTTGTCGTTTAATATTTTGCGACAGTGCTTAAAGAATTCATAGCTAGAAGATAATGTACGCATTATAGAACTGTGTAAAATAGTACGTAGCAATTGAAATGCTGCACAAAGGAAATTATTTGATCGTTGACCCAATAGAAGTGAAATAGAAATAATTATGTCGTGTCTTATTATCGAGAAATAACCCTTTATCCTTGTTGAAAAATGTATAATAAAATTGGCCAAAATGTACGCCATGCTGTTGTGAGAAACTTATACGTTTCTAACGGATATTCCCGTTTTAAAATTTCATTAGTTACCGCTAAGGACATTTCATTAAATCTTCCGACGAGAAGAGTAAACAGATAAACAAATTTAAAACCAGAATAATTATTTGCAGAAAGAGAGGAATGTGTTTTTCGATCAAATATGGGAGCATACACATCAGAAAATTTAGTCCAACGTAAAACCAGAGAAAATTAATACCACTGCAAAACCAATACACGTAATCCTCTCAGATATTAAACCGCCAATGTAATTTATTTTTGCTCCTCGCTACTTTTAATTTAGTTTTTATCTTTCCGCTAAATTTCATAAGATTTTTCATAAATTTTCATAAATTTTCACAAGTCTAATTTCCATATGTGCATAGTATTATAATATTTATACGTATCTAATATTTGCGTATTATTTTTCTATATTATATTATATTAATAAATATTTTTACGTTATCCCTTTTATACGTATACACCTGCTAAATACTATAAAAAATACTACACTTTGAATGTTTCAAATATTTGTATATCGTCTCTTCAATTTTTACGTCTTTAAAATTGAACATTATTGATTATGACATTATTTCCTATTATATCCTATTATGGAAATTGTTAATTTTAGAGTCATCATTCTTGTGGATCTGAATACATTTCTATGTGTACATTATTTTCGTTATAGTCTCCCTATTATCGTATTACAATAGACAGATCCATTGGTTATAAGTTAGACATATACGTACATTCTGCCTGTTTATTCTTTCCAATTTCAAATCTTAGTGCACAAATTGCAGATTTTTCGTATCTGTAGTCAATGATTGACCGGATTTGAAAGTAGTATATAAAAACTGACTGTTGCAGTTTTTCAGCAATGTCATATGATTCTTACAATATGACGACCAGATGCGTAAGTAGATGTGTAGAAAAAAAGATGAAAATAGTATAATAAATAGGAACAAGTTATATACATAAATAGATAATATATACACTATATATATATATATATATATATATATATATATATATATATATATATATTGCTCTCAACTGTTACAAAGACTTCGCGATATCAATGCTAGTAATATTTACTTATATTTTTATAATTATCGATAAATGTACTACAGAAATTGCGAACCACGCGAATAAGTGATCGCAAAAAAAAAAGAAAAAAAGAAATTTTTTCAGGAAGTACCGAACCCTCTGATAATTCCTGTAAAATTCTACCGTAATTCAACACTCACTTGTAAAATTCTGTCGTAATTCAACCCTCACTGTGTTGCTTCCTACGCGCGGATAGAAGCTGGAGGGTGCGCAAACGCGGTATGGATGACGGAAGGGGGAAGTTATCGATCGTCCGCCGCAAACACGGTCGAGGAGGCACGCTTCAAAAGAAACGTCCAAGCTACTGATGTTTAGAATAGTTGCGAAAGAACGTTTATGCAATACCTTAAGGACTAGAGACGACATCCTTTCGCTTTACCGACCATAACAGAGCCGATCCTCGTTGTCGTTGCCGATTATACATTCCGTGAATCGACGAGCTGGCCATCGTTGACGTAATTTAACACCGTATCAAAGACCTTAAAAGTATTATAGTTCCTGTCAAACGAGCATCTAGTATCGAGATAACGAACCATTATTTTCCTATAGTACGTCATCATACGCCGTTTTATAATAGGTTCGATGGCGCGATGTAACACGAGTTTGGTACCGTTTATCGTCTCACATGCGAAATGAATTTTACTTTTACTATGCATGACTTTCTGTATCAAGACTCTGATGAATTTTAACCTATTAACTAGGGTCATCCTTTGATCAAAAACTTCTATAACCGATCAAAGTCAACGACAAAACCAGCACAGCATAGACGCAATAACTTATATTATTATATTATAATAATATAATAATTTTTGTAACCTCTATATAGATTTTCAGACTCGTTACAAATTTGAGCAGCGTAGTCACGATATATTTGTGTTTTATTACAATATTGGCGAAACTTCAAAATGTTACGTATAGCAAATAGAATATATGTGAGTCGCAACATGTGGACCATTTTGTCGATTTACATCAACAATTCACGAATGTTACTAAAATATATAGATAAATGACAAATTAATAATCAAAGCCATATTTATTATCTTCTTGTGGAATCATTAGATTTTTTAAATTACGCATAACGGTTGTTACGTCGAATGACACCCTCATCGACCGGATCATCTACCGCGGGCAGACTGGCAACCAGATGTTCGCACACTGTCACGGCGCCCCTTCAATGTCGTGTTTCTAACCGTCGCTAGCGGTCCGCCGGCGTCGTATATCAATACAATGTATCGACGAGTGTATGGTTGCCACCTGGCCGCGAGTTCCAGAGACTTTTATCTCTTGTGACGCTCATATTAGTGTATGACTAATCGTTGAATATAGACGATATTTTAACCTATTAACACAGTGATAAATTCATTAAACCGCTCCGGTTATCCTAATCGAAACACGAGGAACCACTACTTCGCGGTGTCGATTACACGAATCGTAGCGAGAATTTACCCCTCTCGCTGACGCGTTTTCCCCGCGACCGCGTCTCTCCGCAAACGGTCGTAACAACGTTCGACGAGATAAATACGTCACATAAATACGTGATAGATACGTTTGCATATGGCCTTATACATAAATATGCAAAACATGCATCATACAAAGAACGTGAAATAAAACAATACATTTTTATAGTCTGCTAATCATTCTAACAAACTTCTATCTTTATATATTTCATTTTATTTATTATTTATTTATTAATTTCGTTCTCCTATTTGCATTCTATAAAAAAGCACATTTGCATAAACGTCAGCAGTGTCATAACATGTACAACGTACATATCTATAAAAATGTTCTATGGTAAATGTCGGAAAACTTTCATGAGCCACTGTGTGTAAGTAGTACTTGACGTAACTGACAAGCAAGACATACATGGTGAACAAAGGAAAGAGAGAAAAAGGAAAAGAAAAGGAAAAAAAGAAAGAAAAGGAAAGAAAGAAAAGGAGAGAAAGAAAGAAAGAAAAGGAAAGAAAGAAAGAAAGAAAAAGAAAGAAAGAAAGAAAGAAATATTATAATGCAAACTGTAACAGCAGGTAGAACCGCAGAAAAATTCGACTCGATAACCGCAGGAATATCAATGAGCCGGTCGCATTCTTCGATTACAAATAGTTGTTATTGTGACACACGGCAAGCAGAACGTAATTTGCGTTGCTCGTTCGCGATGTGACTGTTAAAACAAACGAGTAACCGGCCCGTGGCTGTTCACTTCGAGAACATCAGAGCTCGTAATGGATGACAGCTATTAGTGTCTGGTGCACGCCCGAAAATTGCTGGCGTTAACTTTATCATCGTGGTCAGTGAAACTGTTGATTATTGTCGGTTACGGTTTAAACGGTATTGGACCATGCTGCAACAAATCATTGGAACGCATCGATTGCCCGGCTAAGCTTCACGCGATTGCTTTTTTCACGCACCGAGTGTGCCGATGGATACGATTAAAAATCAAATTTCGAATAATTTCATACTGGCCAAGGCAGATAGAAAATTGTTAACCTGTTGATAACTAGGTCATTTCTTAACCAGAAACGTCTACAATTAATGAATTAAAAATTTACAAAAAGAATCAACCTCGGTTAAATTAATTATAGTATTTGCAAATATACGTATATAAGTATTGTATACGTATGTACATATGTATGTACGTATGTACATCATTCGACAAGTAACGTCGAATTTTTAAAATGTAAAAATTTAGTTACATTCATTGACGAGTATATACCATTTGTTTCGTTCCTGGAACATGTACTGCCACTGAGGTAATTTTTAAATCCCTCTTTTATAAATATAAATAATGGAAAATATTCCTCTTAACTGGAAATTTTTCCGTAAGTGAAACCTGTTAACGTAGCGCTTGAAAATAATAGCATTTATTCTTTTAATTACCAATTCTCGGTTTCTGCAGTTACCATTTCATTTTTATATTGAATTTCTATATTGAAAACATTGATACGTATATTAAATCCCAAATTGAAAACGATATTGATACAATATTTAGCTATTAACCGGTGTATACGGCAGTACACAATGTAGAATATACTAAATTTCATTTTTGGAAGAAATAAAAATTACTCTATAACTTTGAATAAAATTTATATTTAATGCACTAAAATATTGTTTTAAACGAAATAGTTTACTTTCGTAATTTTAAATATACACAAATTCATGTTGTTTCGTATAAAGGAAAAATCAAGCTTTGACTAACAAAACTATAATTATTTATGTTTCGGATCAGGAATCGTAAACGAGCAAGTGAGATTTTTATCGGCAAAGCAAAACTTATAATTTGATAGCAAAGGAAGACTATTTTTTAAAGCTGTATAAACCTGCAATATCTTAGTGATTCGATATATGTATCAATATCTTGAATATAAAAATTGTTTTATTTAGGTATAAGATAAAAGTTTGAATATCTAAGCTTAAATGAAAAAAAAAAAAAAAAAAAAAAAAATTTAGTATATCAACTGAGGTTTTATTCCACGTTTTCATCTAATCGGTGACTCTACTTAATGTTTTCATCGAAGGTTGGAAATTTTAACCACTGTCCGATTTTATGATAATATTTTCACCTAATATTAATATTCGGATATTAATCCATCGTAACCAAGTCGTCCATAGTTCATTTACGCGACTAAAGCGCAAATGTCGTCACTATATTCAAAATGCCGCTGATTGGAAAATTAACGGTGTACACGGCAACCGATCAATATGCGTCTTGTACAAACCACTTTCAGATGGATGCAAACGAAATCAGAGTTAAAACTATATTGAAACGGTTCGGTGCAATCAAAACGCATAAACGCTTGTAATTTTAGTAGCTCATCGAAGTGATATAATTTACGGGAGACGTCATTTCGACGTATTTCGAATTTCATGCGGAAAATTACACGAGCCATTTACATTTCTCTGCCATTAACTTTTATCCATTTAGCAATATAAATGTATATCGAAATTCATTTTTTGCAAAGCTTTCCAAAGTTTCCAAGCTTTCTGTGTAGTATACCTATATCTATACGCGTCTATTTGACGCATTCGAAATGTGCGTAAACCTAGTGTTAAAGTTGTTATATTTTAAAATCAAACAAACGATCATCTCCAATCAATTTCCTTAATCCAACAGTTCTCGGGGAAATAAAGAATATCTAAGTTTTTCAAGTTGGAACTAGATGAACAATCGGAGACAGATACGGCAATCCAATTTACACGTTTTGCATCGTTTTGATAAATAGTTACACGATATATCTCCTCCACAGTGTCACCCGAGGAATATTATTTCGACCATTTATTAAATATTTCAGCCATAGAAACGAAAGAGTTAAGTAAATACCTGAGCTGCTGTAATTAAAAACTGTAACTGAAAAAGAAAATCGTACAATCTGTGTAACCTAACCCCTCCCTATCTCATAGGTACTATATCTTAAAGGAAAAGCTTCTTATCGCTAAAATTTACTCGAAGATGTAATTTAATTTAACAGGAATAAAAAAGTGAAACACAGCGCACAGATTAGTTGATGACACTTTTGTCACGACATTACGACTGTTCAAAATTCTACAGATATTATCAATATATACATAAACAAGTATACACATATACGTAAATATTTCTGTTTTTTATAAAGATAAGGCTCATAACCGCCAGAAATAAAATTTGAATCAAAAATGTTATCCAAATAACATTTTCTAAAGTAAATATCTACAACAAATATTGCAAGAATTATCCGGTTCTAAAATTGTTTGTTCGCTGATATTTCAAGTAGCGCACGCTTTAAATTCTTCCTCCATTTCAGCAGATCTCGAATTTAATTTATTACGAATACAGAGCTTTATCGAAGTGTTGCTTCCTGACCTAAATAATATAATCAACCATAAGGAAACCTTAAAGGAATTTAATAAAACAAAGTCGTAAGAAAAATTAAACAAGTTACCTACCTATTATTGGCATATACATGATACTTGATACTTAAAACAATTCATGGTAATTATTTAGAAAGCTGCCGCCGTCTTGAATTTTTATGCTTTTTTAATATATTGTCGGGCTCATGATTCTAAACAACTTTTTCCTGCACGTATAACCGCTGCTCGGTCTTAATATCCGAAAATTTCATGTTAAATAGAAAGAATATAGTATTACGAACATTAATACGAACGTGACTTCTTCGACGCTTTTAGAATTTCGAGATCACACATCAGACTATATTGGCATTTCTATGCATTGTATGATTTTGTTGGGAAAATCAGAAACATACAACATTTTTCTGTATATTCTGTAAATCTAAGAGACTCTTTTTGTTAAAATGTTCTTCCATTGAAAAAGATTCTTATTTTATAGAATTTAGAAAAGTTTATGTAATTTCAGAAAACGAATGAAAATAAGTTTACATAAATCAATAATTTGAATATTGTTTACTTCCTATTTTTACATAGAATTAATAGTAAAACTATTGTTAATATTCTCCTGTGTGAATTTTTTTCAATTTAAATTGTCCTTTAAATAGAATATTTTTTTGCATTTATGCAACAGTTAAAAAAGATTATGAACTTAAAGACACCTTGTAAAAACTTCAAATTAATTTTCAAACTAAAGGTTTAATATATCTCCATTTACGATTTGAAATTTAAGATAATACCACAACTATCTTTGTTAAAAGCACCACATGAAGCCTTTTATAGAAAGAAACTGAAACTAACAGTTCAACATAAGATCATAATTTATCAACTATTTCCTCTGATTTCATTTGCTTAATTTTCGACATTGAAATAGATGCTTTTCTTTTACTGTTATATAAGTTCTTAAAATATGCAAACGAAAAGTCTTGTAAATATTTCAAAATTTCACGTAATGCAATATACTTTCATTCGAAAATTTCGTTTTCTTAACTTAGAAGTTAAAAACTGTATTTTGTGTCTTATGTCGTAGTTCTAAGTACTTAAGCTCGAGCCCTAGTTTATCGTACTTTAAAATGGCAGATCCCAAGAGCATAGCACAATGAAAAATAGTCTTAAAGTTATATGCTCCTGAGAATCATGTAATTTCAACACGTTCCTTATATTGAATAATAGCTATTAATGGTAATAACTATTACTAATTGTAATTAGTCCGTTTGTAGCATGTAACCAATTGCATATATATGTAGAAGATGAAAGGACACCGGGCCTTCCCCTTGGAATTCTTTGGAAAATTTCCCAACACTATCTTTATAAATTAAACCGATCATCATAAATCTGTAGTCATCAGAAATCTTTATAAATTAAACTGATCTTTATAAATCTTTAGTCCTTATAAATCTTTGTGAATTAAACCGATTATAATCGTCCGAGATTTGCGATAATGAGCTTGGGCTCGAGGCGACCACTAGTCGCCGAACGTAGCCGCGGTCACGGGATGAACGTTTTACCTAACAGAGGTATAGAATTGCATAGATCTCCTTAAAAAGAAACCGTCTTTGCCCCGTGGCTCGCCACACACAGACCCAATTATTCCCGCAACATAATTGCCAGATGTCGATGCATCATTCACAGTATATGTTCAGCTAGCCTGAGGACCCGCTATAAATTTTAGGATTTAATTGACTAAGGTCCTTCAAATTGACAAACAGTCTTTATCCTAACAGTCCGGAAGATACGGCAGATCTGCTTTCCTCACGAACGACGTTTCCCGCTAGCAACTTTCTTTCAATGGCGGCTAGTATCTTTCTCTAACCACCAACATAGAAATTTCTGTTTTAATTAACAGATTATTTGCGACCAACTCTTATATAGAATTTTAAGTAAATACATAGAAATTAACCAATTAACGGCAACGTCCATTTCCCTCACTTTCTGAACGAGGGTTGTCCTCGACGAATCCGATCATCTCGTGACCTGAGACACACCCCATCATAGTTTTTCTCTGTAGCATCACTGTGATGGAGAGGAACATTCTCGTGCGATCTCATCAGCGAGTAAAACAACGTCCTTACGATCAGTGGATATTTCACGTTTTTAGCAAACAGTCCGACTTAGACTTTGGAAGAAAGTATATTCGTTATTCCGTTAACCGCGGATTCGTTATTGAACCTAAGATCATTGCTGATAGTATCTCCAATATCTAATTATCACGGCTACTTGTTAAATTCTGTGATAATCATATTTGTACTGGTAGATATCTTCTCTATTGCCTAATAACAATGTCTACTCCAAATGAAGATTGCTTACAGGCAGCTAATCATAATGTTAACCAGACGCATATATATCTGCTTTCTAAACAAGAAAAATATATCTGTGTGAGGTACATTTATTTAGAGTATAATCATAACTCATACTATATAAATATTTAATGTATTAATGTAATGTAATGACATTACATATCCCTACAATTATTTTATTAGAAGAATAAAATTTTATTCTTCTAATAAAATGTTTTTTAGGTTTAATTATTTTTTGTTTCTTATGTTACAAATATTTCAATTTATATTTTGTAGACTTACCATCTTTTCCAGTTGGCAACCAAATTCCTTGATTTATAATGAACGATGGATTTTAAGCCTGTATTATTGCCGAGAACTAGTATTGGTTCGGGTTGACTTCCATTTGCTATGGACGACTCCATTTTTTTATAAGCAATGATTGCTACAATGTCTTGTTGAAATTCGATGTGAACGAGAAATAGTCTGTAAATGAATTTAAACACATAATTAATATATAAAATACAATTGTGCGAGGTATCATAAATTTAATTACAAAATATATAACTCCTTCACCTGTGATATGACCTAGTTGTAAGATCATTTGTAGTTAATTTTATGCAACCACCACCTCTGAAAGAGAACTCGCTGCAAAATTCGAAGCTATTTACATATAGCATTGGCATTTTATTTTCAATATTTACAACATTTTTTAATACTCGAACAACATTCTTCCTCGTTTCATAAACATAATGTATCGGTTCTTCTGAACACTCATTTCGATCGTTTTCACTTTTCGGTTCTGGAAGTTGAGGCGATGATGTAAATTTCATGTGCGGTATAGGTACTGAAATTTGTGGATTTTGCAGGGATAAATTGTAAAATGGTTTGTGTTTAAATCTTTTTCCATCCCTTTCATATAGTGCCTGCATAAACTATGTGCATCTCAGTTATAATATATTCATGTGATAAATTCAGTTTTTTTTTTTTTTTTTTTTTTTTTTTATATATATGGTTTATTTTGGTTTTTACAATTTGTCATGAAGGACATTTGGTAAAGTGTTATATCTCATTGGTAATAAAAAAAATAAAATAAAAATAAATATAGCATGTGGGTGGCTACCCTCAGCAGGGTGCCAACTTCGTGTTTTCTAAGTTATATCTTTTATGATAAATTCAGTTTGTTAAAAATAATGTGTTTGTCAAAATTTGACATACCTGACCACAGCGATAATACATGCTACCACTGCCACGGCAAAATGATGTTTTGAATACTTCTTCTTCGTAGATAGATACATGAACGTATAAATAAGGAAACAACTGTGCCCAAAATAGATCTTCTACTTCTTGGAATGTCTTAGATCCGAAAAATTCGTGAGTCCAACCTGGACCAAAAAGTGCAACAGAAAGTCCTTCGTGTCGTATTTTTTGTAAAGCCTGTAGATTATAATGGTTTAATGAAATATTAAACGATATTATATTATATGCTACAATAAAATAAGTAATATTGTAATTACATATGATGAATTAAATCCACCACCGCCAAGACAACCTCTACCTCAAACATCAACTCCTACATATATATCATGAATATCTCGACTGTGAGTTTTTGCTAGTGCCAAACTGTTTTTCAATTTTGATTTCGTCCAGTTATAATTCAAGTAAATGGCATCGCAGTTTAAAAAGAAATCTCTGAAACATTGTATTCAGAACATTAAATAAAATTTACAAACAGAAACAATTGTAAAAGTATAAGAGTGTAATAAGCTTACATGTTTTTACTGTTAAGCTCATTTTGCCAATTTAATTTTCCTTCATTGGTTACGCTATCGTACCATATAATTTCAGAATTTCTAATTGCTTCATGAATATTTTCTGTTAGATATTTTACAAAATAAATTAAATTATTAACTTGCTCACTTTTAATGGTATTTTCAATATTTAATAACCAGCCATCAAACTTATAAAATTTTGCAACAAGTATTAGTGCATCTGCAAATCTTCTTACTTTTTCATGAGATTCAAGTATAACATCCCAGATACCTTCTCTTTCCGTAATTACAGTACCAAGAACTTTTGCACCATGATTATGTGCTGCATTAATCCATCCAAAAGGGGGCACAGTTATGAAATAATGACTAAAATACACAAAAGTGTCAATAACACTCCAGTGATAAAATAGGTAAGAATCATAAGATTCTGATCCATATATAAATCTGAAAAATCACGGGTATATTATGTATAATATATGAATTAATAAATATAGTGATTTCTATTACCTGTCTTCTAGGTAGTCACCTTTCATATCATGACAGAGCAACGTTTTCGGATGTACTTCTCTATCCAATTTTTCTAACCGCGTTCTTCCTGCGCTTATTTCTAAACCACTGTACACATAATCAGTTGAATCTCGTAGTTCTCCAATTTCTGGCCATGGTTTCAAGTTACCCACGTTATCGAATAATTCTTTTAAGTTTTTGAAAGGTTGTGACTCTGTAACTTCCGTCCTCATCTCTCTGAATTATACTGTTCCACAGATCACTTTCAAATAGTTTTTAATTCATTAACTCAAACAAAGGTTTCTCTTCTTATTTTGGTTCACCGGAAACTTGTATATACATGCGAAGCAGATAGTGTTCCCATCTAACAGAACTGGCATATCAAATTACGTCTCATGATATAATACCATTATCTACCAACTGCTAATGGGCAAAAAGATGTTCATTTCTCTATCAAACAAAGTATACAAAATAAAATTATGAATTTATAATGCTCCTACATCAATGTTTATATGATTGTTTCGACTTTGAAAGTAATATTCTTATTTACGCAAGTATATATTCTTTAATATTTTGCAAAAATTATATCGAAACAAACAATTTGGAATAAACATAACTAAGTAAATACTTTAACTTTTTTTTATATTTAATTAAATATTTTATTTGATTTGAGTAGAATTTAACACCTAACCTTTACGTTTAAAATATTACTCTTTCTCATTCTCTCTTTCAATGTTATTTCTTCTGCTTCCGTTTTATGATATTTATGACATTTCTTAGTTCAGATATAAGTAACTTTTTCGTAATTTATAAAAAATGACACTCTTTTTAATTATCCTACACTATTAATCCATTACATGTCTTGTTGTAATTTAACTTTTAGCAACTTAAGATATGTGCATGTACAGAGTAATTTTCTTCCTAAGAATTCTTCCATTTGATATTACGATAATTCCAAAAACTTAAATTAATTTGCAAATAACGTAATGCACAGCCATACACAAGCCATACAAGTTATACTTATGTCCTTTAAGTCACCAGAAATAAATTTTAAATTTTATATTAATATATATTATAGGGAGAAGCACTATACAAAATAATAATGTTAAAGACATACGTGCAATTTATTAGTATAGATACTTACTATATGCAAAGCGTTCTCTTCAAAGATAATATGTCGGCTACCAAACGATCGACGGCAACCGAACGCATTTCTGGTACTGATAATAACAGTATAGTTACAAGACAGTTGTGTATCTATGACTAACTATAAAATTTGAAAATCGATGCTTGGTCTCGCGGCATTGTCGCATGTCTCATGGGACATAAAATGTATCGCCTACGGTCTATTATGTGAATATATTAATAAACTTAACAAATTTGTTATTATTTTCTCTAGGTAATTTTTCTCCCTCAAAATTCCGAGGAAAGTACTGAACTGTTGACTCGTTACCAGTGTTGACAACATTTCATCATTTATCACCTTTCCCACTTCATAGTCAGGTTTTTCAAATTAAGAGCGGCATATGGTACATTTGTATGGTACGTGCGAGAGGGAGGTAACGTATAGCACAACCACACACAAGTATGTATCCCCTTCATAGTATGTATGCGAGCGTTGTACGATGGCCTAGGACTCCGTTGAGAGAAAAGAGAGAAGCGCAGTGTGAAAATCTTATGCCCTAGATCTCTGGCGAGTATCACACGTGTAGAGCAATTACGTGAATATTAGAAAAGTGAAGTTCCTTATAATACCTCTCCAAGTCCTCTCCATATTTTAATAGCCGTAAATTGGCGCAGCAGCGCCAAAATTTGAAAGAATAAGGAAACACATACATATGTACGTATCTTTCTTTTGTGAGACAGAAGAGCTTTATTTTTCGGGTCTTCCAACGTTGCCGTCTGAAGCGTGCTTTCCATTTGCGACTAGCCACGCGATTATAAAATCCATTGCCGAATATTGCACAATTTTTATTCGTACTACCGCGATTAAGGATCGCGCGCGACTCTAAAATTGCGACTTACCTCGACAAGTCAGTCGCCTGCAACTACAAAGTATACGGAACATGTACGTGCTATTATATCCATCGTCAGAAGAATCGCGCGAGACCGAACGTCATTTTGCTGCTAGAAGTGTGGGCACTCCTCACTAAGGACGTCTTAATATATAACACTATTAACTTAAAGCACTATATAATATTATGTAGTTATAAATTATAATATTATATACTATTGTAGTATATACTATTATAATTTATAATATCGTCAATATAAATAATTAACATTATAGTGATAAAAATGACAAAAACCTAAAATTCAATTATTTTATTTATATTATTCAGCTTTTCCAAAGGTTTTTCGTTCAGTACTAATGGTTTCTCGACATAAAAGTTTACTATCCTTTTATGAGAAATGCGGATTGATTAACAGATTGATTAACGTGTTAAGAAATGGATGGTTCTATTAAAAAGAATATAGCTGATCTTCATTGGGTGTCGCGCGTGATACTAGCCAGAAATGAAAAGAAGCTGAAAGACGTCCTTATTCCTTATCATTGTACATGCGTCGTGCAGCATCATCAAGTCGAGTTATCGTCACACGTGCGTGTTTCCTAAGAATCAATAAGAAGAATATCGGGATCCTTATCGCGAACCGAAACTATAACATACAGCCAAATTTACACCTTTTCACTTTGGATAATCTGTAAGTAATATACGTTTTACAACGGTTTGTAATATTTCTCAATTATACAATTTGAATTGCATTTGCTCCTAAGATGCTCAGCTGGTCTCTGACTCGATACAAAACGAGAGGAACGACCCTCCTACGAATATTCTGTTTGAAATAAACTGGTATGTATTCTGATTGTATAATATAATCGAATATAATCTGATTGTATTAGAAACAAATTCCTAATAGAAACGTTTTTGTATCATATGACTCGGAACGATTCAGATTAGATCATATTACTATATAATCTGTATAATCTAATCTACAAGACAAGCAACTTTATAACTTTATAAACGTCATATCGATTAAATAAAAAAAAACGGGATTGTTTCTTACATTTCCTCTGTATCTTAAAAATTATTTATCATACGTGAAAAAGTGTCAATAGAAGATTGTTGTTAATTCGTGCATTCGCGGGGATACGTGTCTCGGTTAGGCGCGTCAACGGGAGTCGTAAATTCCCGTTAGGATATAGGAATCGACACAGCGAGCAGGGCGATCCCCTGATTTCTGTTAGGATAATAGGAGTGGTTGTGGTAAAATAACTGTCGTCTACAGTCATCTAATATAAGGAATTTATTGCCGTTTACAACACGTGGAACGTATACAGATAAGATTGGATTTCGTCGGACCTTACACTGTTTAACTCGAGAGTTGATGTTGTTAGCGCGTTGACTGTCGATACCGTGTTAGAATAGTAGACTTGACTACCCGATGAGTGTTGTAGCACTGACTTGATTCTCCGATGTGTAGAATAAACGTGATTTGACTCTACGTGGCGTCGTAGAGCAATGTTTGACCGAATGAGCGTAATGACTTGACTCTTCCGCGTTGTTGAAGAGTAGTGTACTTGACTGTCTGCGGAGTATAAGAACAGAGACTGACCCATCTCGTACTATTTAGGAGGAAAGCTCGGTGTGGGTGTACCCTTGCTGAACTAAGGACGCGGATTCGTTGTTCACACTTTTCGGTAGAATAATGAGGGTAACGATCCGCGATGCCCATTGGTTATAGCCGAAGTTAATAAACAAATCCGCGGAGAGAGGCTCCTGCAGATATGACTTATGGGTGTCCTTGGTCTTGGGAAAAATCAGCTGTTTAGCAGGGCACACCTGCTTTCCCCGTAATTAGCAAGAGTGTGAAATAAACCTAATGACTGTTCAAATGACCATCCATAAACTGAAAATATTTGTATGAATCGAAGTTAAGCTGAAAAGATTCGGTTTATGCTGGTTCCTTGGGTTTCTTGCAGGTCAGTGTAACGAGGGGTAGGCCTTGGCGGCCAGACCGAAAGGGACGTCGCACGTGTCACGTAATTTTTAAGTAATTACACAAAAGTTGAGTTCAGACTTAGTGTTTTATTACAGAGGCCAATATTGTAACTGGATTAAAATTAGAAATAGAACTATTTGAACGGACTCGTACCATCAAAGAAGAAAGCTCGGTGTAGGTGTTCCCTTTGGAACTCAGAACGCGGATTCGTTGTCCACACTTTTGGTGGAAAAGTGAGGGTAACGATCCGCGATGCCCATTGGTAAATGAATTAGGTAGTAAAGACAAGGAGAGCTAGATATGGCTCATGGGCATCCTTGTTTATGGGAAAAGTCTTATCTTGCCAGACACCCGCTTTCTCCGTATTAGGTAAGAGTAGAGTGCAATAAACATAAACCGAAAATGTTTACGTGAAGAAAAACTGAACAGATTTGGTTTATGGCGTCTTCTTAGGCCTGCTGCGAGTTAATGGAACAATAGATAGGTCTTGGCGTTCGGACTACGTGGAATTTTACAAGGACCGTCACATCTGGCGTACCACATGGCAAAAAGGAAAGTTGGTACGTGACATTCCCCCCTCCTTAGATTGAACTTGGTCCCTCAAGTTTTCTTCAGGAGGCCCTTTGTGAAATCGCACTCGATGTGATTTGAAATTGCAGCTGATTCCTCTTCTCTTTGGGGGTGGCATGAATTGGTTGAGGTACAGGTGTTGGGTGTTGGTGGGACTGTTAACTAAGATTTCATTTCGGCGAAAAGAAAAGGTTAGATTGATACATAAATAGTTATTCTGGCAAAGAGAAGTGTCGACCTGGAAAGTAGGGTTTTAAACGATTCCCATGTATTTTTCTTTCTTGAATTAAATAGTATGGAGTACATACTTTATCAATCGTGTACGGTCCCAACCATTCCACATCGAGTTTGTGTCTTTTATGGTCGTTGTGTATTAATACGGAGTCTCCTTCTTTGAATACTGATTGCGGCTTTATGATTTTTCGTTTCTGATCGCGCTGATATCGCTGTTTGCTTTTGATTAATGTTTTACGCGCGTGTTGGAGTCTGGAGTCCCATTCCTTTTTACGGAACGTGACTTCGTCTGCGTATGTGCGTTGGGGATTCTTGGATATTGTGGAAGGGAGATTGGCTTGGTGTCCGAATGTGAGTTCGAATGGCGTGTAACCAGTGGAATCATGTATCATGGTATTGTATGCGAGGCATACAAAATTAAGCTGATCGTCCCATTCTTCATCTGAATTTCGCTGTATAGATTTCAACATGTCCGTTACTACTGCGTGTGTTCGCTCTAAAGATCCGTTACTCTGTGGGTGGAAGGATGTCGTTTTGATGTGTTTAATTTTAAACGCGTCTTCGTACTGTTGCATTAAACTAGATATAAAATTCTGTCCGCGGTCGGTTAGCATTTTCTTTGGAGCGGAAAAGATATAAATGTAGTGGTTCAAGAGTGCGTTCCAAATTGTCTCCGTTTGTTGAGTCTTTAGTGGCACGAGTATTAAATATTTTGTCAGTTCGTCATGTATGGATAAAATGTACTGATTGCCTTTCTTTGTCTTTTTCAATGGCCCTAGTAAATCCATAGCAATTTTATCGTTCGGTTCGAAGGGTGTGTCAGTGATACAGGGTTCTTCGCGCGGTCTGATGCGCGTGGTTTTAGATATTTGGCAGGTGTCGCATGATTCTACGTGTTGTTGTACGCGTTTCATCAAATCTGGTACTCGGTGCCGTTCACGAATGCGGTCGTATGTTTTTTGTATGCCGGGGTGTCCTACTAAGTCGTGATTTTCCTTCAATAGTTCCTCTATTTCCTCGTCGCGGTATGTTTTAATTGGTTCCCACGCGAAATTTAATTCTCTCACGGTGTCGTTCAGGAATAATAAAATTTGTTTGATCGCGTTCTTTTCTGTTTCTGTGAAACTGTCGTCGCCTATACCTATCTTTTCGTTTGCATGGATAATCTCGTTTAACTTGTTCAACCATTTAGTTTCGTCGTAATTCCCTAGCTCTGTCTTGAATAATTGATAGAAAGATTTATGGTTCGGAGGCATTTTGAGAATTTTGGGTAACGCGTCGGTAGATTTTTTCCAATCGTGATATTTTTTTTCGAGTTCTATGTTCAAATTTCTGTTTCGTCTAGTTAAAACATGTATCCTAGATATTGCGTCGGCTGCGGTATTATCTTTTCCTTTAGTGTACTCTATATCGTATTCGTACTCCTCTAGTTTTAGTCTCCACCTCATCAGGCGTGACGAGGGGTCTTTGCAATTTTGTAGCCATTTTAGCGCTTGGTGATCGGTTCGAATAAGGAATTTCCGGCCTAACAGATATTGTCGGAGGCGTTTCACGGCCCATACGATTGCCAAGAGTTCTTTTTCGGTTGTGGAATAATTCTGTTCGGGTGGGTTCAAAGTTCGTGAGATGTAACAACAGGGGTGTCCGTCTTGTGATAAGATCGCACCTATACCTTCGTTACTAGCGTCAGTCGTTACTGTGAATTGTTTTGTAAAATCTGGGAATTTTAACACGGGTGATGAGCAGAGTTTGTCTTTTAGTGTTTGGAATGCTTCTTGGGTTTTATCTGTCCAATGAAATGGTGCGTCCTTTTTCGTAAGTTCGGTCAATGGTTTCGCGATTTTGGAAAAATTTTTGATGAACTTGCGGTAATAACCCGCTAGTCCTAAGAAACTTTTGATGTCTGTGGGATTGCGTGGCTGTTTGAAATTACTAACGGCTTCTAATTTCTTGGGATTTGGTTTTACACCTTCGGCGGTTACCAAATGCCCGAGATATTCCAGTTCGGGTTTAAGGAATTCGCATTTATCAGGCTGTATCTTGAGTCCGACTTCGCGTAAACGTTGCAATACTATCGCGAGATTGTTATTGTGTTCCTCGATTGACTGTCCGAATATTATGATATCATCCAAGTAAACAAAGCAATGTTTATTTACGAGTCCTCTTAAAGCGGTGTCCATCATCCGTTGGAATGTGGCAGGTGCGTTTTTTAAACCAAATGGCATTCTATTGTAATGGTAATGTCCTTGTGGCGTTGAGAATGCTGTGTATTTTTTAGAGTCTGTGTCCATTGGGATTTGGTGGAATCCAGAGGATAGATCGAGGGCCGAGAAGAATTTTGCGTTGCCTAGTTGGGATAGTATGTCGTCTATGTCGGGTAATGGGTATGCGTCTTGGTCAGTTAGTTCGTTTATTTTCCTAAAGTCTATTACAATTCGCCATTTCTGTTTCCCTGAGGCGTCTGCCTTTTTTGGTACTACCCAGACTGGTGAATTGTAAGGGGAGTCAGATGGTTCTATTATGTTCTTTCGTAGCATTTCGTCCGTTTGTCGTTCGATTTCCTCTTTGTGGCATTCGGGTGGTCGGTAAGATTTTGTGTTAATGACTTTATTTTCTTTTAGCGTTATTCTGTGTTTAGCAAGGTTAGTGCACGGTAAAAGTTCGGTTTCTAGGTTAAATACGTCGAGGTAAAACAGCAATATCTTTTCGATTGGTTCACGGAGAGTTTTCTCTATATGCGAGAGTCTGACTAGATCTTTAAATGTGGAGACTTGACCGTATGTATTTGAATTTTCAATGAGATTAGTTATTCTGGCTGGGCACTTACCACCATTGATAAAGCATATCCTCGTCGGTTTTCCTTCCAGATAGACCATTTTTGACAATGCTTGTTTAGGGGGTGTTACGTCGGCCGACTCTCTACCTGAGCCGGACCTCACATCGCGGACGGATGGCAGCCAGATGTCCGCACATCCTTATCGCGTACTCTTGAAAACACTCGCAGCCTGACTATAAATCTCAGAAAACTCTGGCGAAAGTCTTTCATCGCAAACAAGGGCTTTTCCACGAAAGCGTTTTCTAAGGTTTCTGGTTAACGTCTGGAAAACACGTGAACGCTAAGTGTTCACACGTGCGATGCCTCCTACTCCCAACTTTCCATCGAGGGTGGCTAATACCCTTCCTAGTCCATCGATAGTCTTACTAACCAATAGAAACAATTTCTATTACCCTCACTTCTCCAACCAAAAACTGTCATCAACAAATCAGATGATTCCGTGCGTTAGACACACCCTTCCTTAGCTCACCTCCGACACAGCATCGTCACGATCAAGTCAGTTCGTCTTCGTCGTCAATTCAATCAACACTTCTACCACGATCGCTCAGTCCAACGAACTCACTGAGAAGCATCGCAAAGTCGCAATCTAACATTCTAACCGATCAGTCGCAGTCGAAAACTCTCTGTACGGTCGCGTCCAAATCAGTCACATTGTATAAGATATAACTCGAACATTCTAGTGGTAACTTCCGATACTATTTAAACCGACACCTTATATAATCTGTAAGTGTTATTGTGATACAAATATATATTTATTCTACAATCGTAGAATAAGTTGCATTCAGTAAATCACCCCGGTTATCCTAAACGAAACGCGGGGAGCGACCATTTCGCGGCGTCGATTAGCCGAATCGTAGCGAGAATTTACGACTCTCGCTGACGCGTTTCCTCGCGACCGCGTCTCTTCGCGAACGGTCGCAACAGGGGGTACGTTGTTTTCCTGTTGCAACAGGAGAATGTTATCGTCCAGTTTGAGCTGTTGGTTTGAAAGTTCGAATTTAAATTTAGATAGCGCCGGCAAACCGAGTATGCCGTCCTCTATAATCGGAAAGTTATCGTCCACCACGAAGAATTCTATGACCTTACCGAATAATTTTATTAACGCGTGTTCATTAGTCCTAAACTTAGAATGTCCCATCGAGAATTTTTGTTCTTTCACTATTGTTGGTCGTAATACACATCGTCTTTTGAGCACATTAATTCCTGCTCCGCTGTCAACGAGGAGTTCATGTCGTCGTCCGTCGGATCGTAGAACCACTGTGGGTAGTCTTCCTGTTGTGGCGTTAATTCGAAGGTCTGGTCTATTGGTTCCTTTGTTTCCTCCTTGTGTGTCTCGAGATTGTGGACTGCCGGTGGTCTCGGAAATTGACTGGGTGTTTGAAAATTTTTACATTGACTAGAGAAGTGTCCGATTCGGTTACACTTCAAACATTTCATTTGAGTCCTTTGGGCGAGTGGCATTCGTTCGGTTTGCTGGAAGTTCCTTGGCGTCGGATAAGGTGTTGGAATTGGTTTCCTTATGGCTGGTTTAGGATAATTGGTCGTCGGTTGTTGCTGTTCGGGGAATCGTGATCGTTCCATTGGTCTTGGTCGTCCCATTGGTCTTGGTTGTCGATTTCGATCTTCCCTGAAGTATCGCTCGATCTCGGAGGCTTTCTTTTCGGCTTCGGCGATGTTGGACAGTGGATAACCGAGTAATATCCGTCCTATTTCGGGTTTGAGTCCCTTTAGGTACACACGAACAGTCTTCTTCGTGATTTCTTCGGTCATAATTTTACGTGTCAGTGGTTGTGGGTACTCATTGGTTACTGCGTACAGCAAACGGTTGAGTATTCTTCTAAACCGAATATTAAAACTTTGCACTGATTCCTCGCGCCCCTGTCTCAACTCTCGTAATTGTTCTTGGTACTCATCCGAAGTCACTTGTGCTGCTAAGTTATTTCTCAGTGCGTCGTACAGATCACTGTAACACTCAATAGGAATGTTGCGAATACTTTGGGCTGCTTTTCCCACGATTTTTTCCACTTTTATTGCTTTTAGCAACAGATCTTGCTCCATACAGCGATCCTTCATACTTCTCACTTCTTTGATGAAGTCTTCAACTCCTACATCATCATCTCCGTTGAGCGTTGGGATGTAGCGTATTGCATCCTTAGCTCGTAGAGTGGGAGAAGCGGGCGGAAAATAGCCTCTTTCTTCCACCTCGGGTTGTTCGATGTTGGGGTGAACAGGTGGTCGCTTTATCTGAGTACTGCTGGTATTAATTTCATCTATCGTAACATAGGAGTCTAATTCGGTAGTAGCGTCACGTCCTGAATTTATTTTAGACATATGTTTTCCCAATAATTCTACCTCCGCTGCAAGTTTTTTGTTTTCATTGTCCGCTTCTTCCAGACGTTGCATAATAAGTGCGTTTTGTTTTAATATCTCGTCGAGTGTGGCACGAATCGGATTATCCGTAACTCCGGTTGCGGAAACGGTCTCGGTTTCGTCTTTTCGCGATGTAGACATGATTCTAATTAAATTTACTGAGTCTGAACTATTTATTTGAGCTCGAAACGCTCGAAACGCTTGAGAAACTTGATTTTCTCGTACGGTAATGTACAAATGAATCCAGATTTCCAGCTTACCGTAGTAGCTATGGCCGTTGAGGAGTCTCTGGGATGTTTCCTCTCTGGTTGGTTCTAGATTCCGAATCTTATTTGTAGGCTTGCTCTGCGCTGACCGTAGTCCTCTCGTCTAGTTTCACCGTAGTGGAACGTTGAAAGTTGCTGCAGGGCTTCGTAGTAGCAAAGATTCGCAGTGGTCCGCTGATCCTTCGATCTTCAATGATGCGCGTACGCCGAAATCGTAATTTCGTTTTCACTGAAGCGAATGGATCCTGGCAGGATCGCCAAAATGTCACGTAAAATAATAATGAATTTAAGGAGAAAAGAAACTTTTATTTTTCTCTTTTGTTTACAATACACTTCCGAGCTCTAGACGTGACCGTTCAAGACTATCTGACTGCTCTACTGCTCTTACTGAGGAAAACTCGGTGTGGGTGTTCCCTTTGGAATTCAAAACGCGGATTTGTTGTCCACACTTTTTGGTGGAAAAGTGAGGGTAATGATCCGCGATGCCCATTGGTAAATGAATTAGGTAGTAAAGACAAGGAGAGCTAGATATGGCTCGTGGGCATCCTTGTTCGTGGAAAAACTCTTATCTTGCCAGACACCCGCTTTCTCCGTATTAGGTAAGAGCGTGCAACAAACATAAACCGAAAATATTTACGTGAAGGAAATTGAAACTGAACAGATTCGGTTTATGTTTGTCTTCCTAGGCCTGTTGCGAGTTAATAGAACAATAGATAGGTCTTGGCGTCCGGACTACGTGGAATTTTACAAGGACCGTCACATCTGGCGTACTACATGGCAAAAAGGAAAGTTGGTACGTGACACTAGCATGAACATGAAAACTTATAGCTTTTTGCAAAATATTTAATGTTTGATTACATATTTTTTTTGTTTTTTTTTGTTTTTATGTGATTAGTTTTTTATTTTATTTTGGTTATTTTACAATTTGTTCTTGTGGACATTTGGTAAAGTGTTATATCTCGTTGGTGAAGAAAAAAAAATAAAATAAAATAAAAAATAAATATAGCATGTGGGTGGCTACCCCCAGCGGGGTGCCAGCTTCGTTTTTTCTAAGTTATATCTTTTATGTTTCGATTACATATGTAGATAAAAATATAAGCAACAATTTTTCAATAGTAACGGTAACAGAAAAAAAATGAAACTATAAACTTAGTATCGTAAAAACATCGTATCTATAATAATATTAATTAATATATATATTAATTAATATAATTAAATTAATCATTGGTAGAAATTGGTATCAACAAAAATCTATTATATTTACATTTATTGTTTCTAGCCAATATACTAACAATATAACTTTTATATTATATAACTATAATAATTTATTATAATATAACTTTTGGAATATTTAGAATTGGATTTTATTCCAGTTGTTAGTGAGTAATATCCATTTTCCATGTCGTTATTTCGTATAATGTTCTTTTTTAAGTATTTATGACAGTGAAAAGATTTTTCTATGATAGTATTTGCGTTAATACGTGATCATGTTTATGGTTGAAATAATAACGTTCTTTGAAACCGATGGGCTACATATCTGGCTAATGCGTCTGACAGCGACGAATACTCTCATGCGAGTAAACACTAAACGACCCGGTTTTCGGACGAAAAACAATACAGATTGGAATTACTTTGCGTACATAATACACGAAAAAACTGAATCATGGTTGAACGAGAATTTTCAGATAATATATTATCGTTTTCGAATCGGTAAAAAAATTGATGGAAAGCCAATTTGTCTTTTAAACTTATATCGGTATATACACTTACATATGTGGAACGCATAATAATAATATTTTTTAGTGAGTGTTACTGGTGTGCACTTTTCACTCACGAATGAATCCGGCTCGAAGGACCAAATGTTACAACCGTTCGTGGAGAGACGCCGTCGCGAGGGAAACGCGTCCGACGGGAGGCGTAAATTCTCGCTACGATTCGGTTAATCGATGCCGCGAAATAGTCGTTCCCCTTGTTTCGGTTAACATAACAGGGGTGGTTTGATGAATTTAACACTGTTAACAGGTTCAAATATCGTCTATATTCAACATACTTCCCCCGTTGAAAGGCTACCGATCAAAATTCAATAGAGGTAAAAAGTTGAACTCGGTGTCATTGACGGAGTTTAACGTGTCGCTCTCTACATTATGAATTATCGTGATAGGGCATGGGACATCCTGTAACGAATTCGTATAGGTCAATGGTTGCGACGAATTGTCGCCTGGTGAGGTCTTCTCTTTCGCCCAATCCATATCATCGTGAATGATTGCCTGATTCAATGCGTTTGGTGGCGTTGAATCAGAGTGTCGCGATGCTGCAAGTATTATTATTATTATTATTATTATTATTATTATTATTATTATTATTATTATGCAATGAACTTTGCGTGTCATGCGACGGAATCGGCGCTAGATTCGATACGACTTTCTCCGTCGGCGGAGTATGAACATTGTTACTGTTATTATTGAAATCATTCTTACGTCTCTGGACACTGCTGCAAGTGTTGCTGCTGCATTCCGGTGGTTGTGGATTCGCCACTGTGTTGGAGGCATCCATTGAGGAAGAATCAATTTCGTTGTTGAATTGTATTATCAGTTGTATATAGAAATCCAGTAAGTTCTCAGGTTTCTTGTCGTCGATCTCGAGCAATTCGTCAATGACAATGTTCAATCGTTTGCAAATGTCGTCAAATAGTTTTCGATAAGATATTAAGACGGCCTTGTTGCGCTGACCGGACAGTTCGTAGCCGTCGAGTAGGTTCCATACGCTCTCGAATTCGTCGTTTAGATATTGCCACTCCTCATGCAAGGCGGTGATTCTTTCTTCGTTTTCCATTGTTTGTGAAGAAGATACTTCGTTGCCGAAGGTGATGCTTATGATGTGCGATCGGTGATTCCCGATGCGGAGTTGTTTCGGCTGCAGTGGTCACTCGTCACTGTGTAGCGGAATGTCGTTGACGTACGTTTCGTGAGGAAGGTGATCCTTGCCGAGAGTGACGCGTTTTTTCGTCAGATCGAAGTTGTTGAATATCGTTATGTTGACGATTGCGGCGTTCCAGTTGCGGCGGGAGGTTGCGTGGTTGCGTTCTTCAACTATCGGGTTTTGCCTATTCAGAATTGACGGCTCTGGCGTTACCGACTTCACTCAAGTGGTAACGCTTCCGCCGTTGATTATGTTGGATTCAAGTGGCACTGTATGTTAGTGAGTGTTACTGGTGTGCACTTTTCACTCACCACTGAATCCGGCTCGAAGAACCAAATGTTACAACCGTTCGTGGAGAGACGCCGTCGCGAGGGAAACGCGTCCGACGGGAGGCGTAAATTCTCGCTACGATTCGGTTAATCGATGCCGCGAAATAGTCGTTCCCCTTGTTTCGGTTAACGTAACAGGGGTGGTTTAATGAATGAAACCTGTTAACACTGTGTTAACAGGTTGATATATCGTCTATATTCAACAATCACTTATACAATAATATAAGCGTCACAAAGTATTTGGCGATACGTACAATTAATGTGTTACAGAGAAATTCTACCCGACTTTACGATGTCTCTCGATGAATTCGTTGGATTAAGCGACTTTATTCGTCAGTATGCAGCTCTCGATGTATGCGGTTATACCTTAGAAACTGATTGATTTACGGGTAGAGTGGTTGTTCCACTTATTGATTGCTTGGACAATCAGAACGAACTAATAATAATATTGTGGCATTTTTTAAAGATATGTTTATGATTTTTAAAGCTACTTTCTATTAAATTCTAACGTAATGATAGAATAATGAAGTTAATATTGGTAATTGTTTTCATTCCTTTTTTCCTTTATTATTTTGATACCCTTTCTTGTATAGAATTTTGATATTAAATAACTTCTCATATCTTTGTTGAAATATCGTACATATAACATTTTGTATTAATATCTGTATTTTGTATTATAATTGTTTCAATATTGGCTATATTAAAGATTGATATGACAATTACAATGTTTTGAAATAAATTGGTATATGTATCATCCTTTTTTAACAAAACAAGGATAACGATATCGACATGTGCTGAAACAACATGTCAAAAGTTACCAGTGTCCATATAAAAGATCTAATTTTCCAACGTTAAATAGTTGTAGCGCATAGATCATGGTTTCAGTGTTAGGAACCCTTAATTAAATCCATTACGGAATACAGTTTCTGAAAAATAAATGAAATTTATGTTGCAATGTATATAACGAGGAGAGATTGGAAACCTAATCGCATTAAGCGTATACTTTGTTTAAGTATAATGAATGAAGATTGAACAATTAAACTTTATATTTAAATTTTATTTTTGATATACATATTTTTTATGAAATAAAATAAACACAAGAAAAAATAATGAAATTATGAATAATTCCATCAAGAATAATATTAATATTATTATTAACTTTTATTATTGTTAATATAATATATAATATATATAATATAAATATTATTATTAAAATTGATATTATTTTAATTTTATTTAATTAGGTAGCAATTGAATTTATTTTATAATTTTCGAAGAAAAAAGCTACATTGTTACATGTTTTTAAATTTAAAAAATTTTTGTTATGTACATTTCATAGTTACATTATTTAATATAGTTTTTCATATTACAAACCTTTTAATTTTTACTCAGTTTTTTTTTTTTTTTTTATTAAATGTAAGTTTAGTCATTTACGAGTTTTTAACTTCTTCTTTAAATTAAATAATTATGGAATTAATTATTAAGTTACAATCCACTTTTATAAGAACATATTTTACCTGAAAGAAGGATCGCAATTTCAATTAATAAACTGAAAGACTGAAAAATTTCCCAAACAATTTCTCATATTCTTTCATTAGAACTTTTAATACAAAAATTCTCCAAATAATTTTAAAGCATTTAGTTGTTACTTGAATTTGATCAAAAGAGAATGTTTCATTTCAGTCCTTTAAATTTCTTTTTTTTCAATGTTCATCTTTTCAGAAAAATATTCGTAGATGACTTCTTCCATTTCGAATTTGGGACAGATTTTGCATGCGCATTAAATGATTATAAAACCAACGATTTTTGTACAATCTATATCAATACAATCTTAATTTTGGGTCAGCTTATCAAATTATGTAAAGCATATAAAAGCCTATGGTTCACACCACTTTGTTTTTAATATACATATGTATGATTAATGCATGGAAATATGTCTTCCATTAAGTGAATTATCTTCTTGAACTGAAAAATTAAAATTTTGTATTGAAATTAAAACAAAGTTCGCTGTTATAAAAATTTATTTCCATTTTTAGTAATGTAGAGATTTAATGTTATTATCTATTGTTAACAAACTTTACATTCGAACAGAATGATCTTATGTACTTATTTCGAATAGCAATGAATTGTTATTCATCTGATCTTTAATATATTGGCAAAGCATATTTACCTATATCTGTAGATTTCAATCTATCGTGAACAATTCGAAAATTTAATTAACAATTAATTTTTTTGAAGAAAGGTCAAATTACAGTTATTCAGATTCTTCTCGCCTCTACTTTTTATTCGTGTTTAAAAAATTTCGCTTAAAGTTAATTTTGCACACGGGCAATGCCACCTACTGTCAGCTTCCCTCCAAGGGGTAGTTAAGACCCTTCCTAGTCCATCGACGATTTTAGTAGCCAATGGAAATAACATCTATTACCCTCACTTTTCCGGCAAAAACATGTCATTAACAAATCCGCTGATTGTGTGCGTTAGACACACCCTTCCTTAGCTCTCCTCCGACACAGCATCATCACTTTCAAGTCAGTTCGTTCTGATCGTCCAAGCAATCAACAAGTAGAACAACCACTCTACCCGTAAATCAATCAGTTTCTAAGGTATAACCGCATACATCGAGAGCTGCATACTGACGAATAAAGTCGCTTAATCCAACGAATTCATCGTAAAGTCGGGTAGAATTTCTCTGTAACACATTAATTGTACGTATCGCCAAATACTTTGTGACGCTTATATTATTGTATAAGTGATTGTTGAATATAGACGATATATCAACCTGTTAACACAGTGTTAACAGGTTTCATTCATTAAACCACCCCTGTTACGTTAACCGAAACAAGGGGAACGACTATTTCGCGGCATCGATTAACCGAATCGTAGCGAAAATTTACGCCTCCCGTCGGACGCGTTTCCCTCGCGACGGCGTCTCTCCACGAACGGTTGTAACATTTGGTTCTTCGAGCCGGATTCAGTGGTGAGTGAAAAGTGCACACCAGTAACACTCACTAACATACAGTGCCACTTGAATCCAACATAATCAACGGCGGAAGCGTTACCACTTGAGTGAAGTCGGTAACGCCAGAGCCGTCAATTCTGAATAGGCAAAACCCGATAGTTGAAGAACGCAACCACGCAACCTCCCGCCGCAACTGGAACGCCGCAATCGTCAACATAACGATATTCAACAACTTCGATCTGACGAAAAAACGCGTCACTCTCGGCAAGGATCACCTTCCTCACGAAACGTACGTCAACGACATTCCGCTACACAGTGACGAGTGACCACTGCAGCCGAAACAACTCCGCATCGGGAATCACCGATCGCACATCATAAGCATCACCTTCGGCAACGAAGTATCTTCTTCACAAACAATGGAAAACGAAGAAAGAATCACCGCCTTGCATGAGGAGTGGCAATATCTAAACGACGAATTCGAGAGCGTATGGAACCTACTCGACGGCTACGAACTGTCCGGTCAGCGCAACAAGGCCGTCTTAATATCTTATCGAAAACTATTTGACGACATTTGCAAACGATTGAACATTGTCATTGACGAATTGCTCGAGATCGACGACAAGAAACCTGAGAACTTACTGGATTTCTATATACAACTGATAATACAATTCAACAACGAAATTGATTCTTCCTCAATGGATGCCTCCAACACAGTGGCGAATCCACAACCACCGGAATGCAGCAGCAACACTTGCAGCAGTGTCCAGAGACGTAAGAATGATTTCAATAATAACAGTAACAATGTTCATACTCCGCCGACGGAGAAAGTCGTATCGAATCTAGCGCCGATTCCGTCGCATGACACGCAAAGTTCATTGCATAATAATAATAATAATAATAATAATAATAATAATAATAATAATAATAATAATAATAATAATAATAATAATAATAATAATACTTGCAGCATCGCGACACTCTGATTCAACGCCACCAAACGCATTGAATCAGGCAATCATTCACGATGATATGGATTGGGCGAAAGAGAAGACCTCACCAGGCGACAATTCGTTGCAACCATTGACCTATACGAATTCGTTACAGGATGTCCCATGTCCTATCACGATAATTGATAATCTAGAGAGCAACACGTTAAAGTCCGTCGATGACACGATAAAAGAGTTCGATCTTTTATCTCTATAGAATTTTGATCGGTAGCCTTTCAACGGGGGGAGTATGTTGAATATAGACGATATATCAACCTGTTAACAGTGTTAAATTCATCAAACCACCCCTGTTATGTTAACCGAAACAAGGGGAACGACTATTTCGCGGCGCCGATTAACCGAATCGTAGAGAGAATTTACGCGTCCCGCCGACGCGTTTTCCTCGCGACGGTGTCTCTCCGCGAATGGTCGTAACACATATTATCATATTATTCTCGTAAGTTACTTACACAACTTATTATATACCTGTGTTTTGAGAGTTTCGTATAATAAAAACAATAAACATTTTTTGTTTCTAGAAGTTACAATGATTGTCGCATTCCTAGCTTAACCTTTACTCTATTAACGAGCAATCGTCTTTCGAAACACGTCGCAGCTCATAAATATGTAAATGCATAATGTCTATAATCATCATAAATGAGAAAATTACGTTTTTCTATAAATGTGTTTTTCAATCTATAAACTCAGATTTGATGTTCTCGCGTGCCTGTTGCTCTGCAGCGCATATGTATGTGCTCACTCGTTAAAGCATATATACGCACACAAGCACACCCATATGCGCGCACATACTCTCACGTTCGAAGTGGAAATCGCGTATTACACGGGGGTAAACTAGAAAAGGAAAACCACGTCGAATGTCAGATTTGCCTGACAACAGGAGCTTGCAAAGTATGTTTCCATGGTATCCACGGTATCCATGGATCTCATATACGCACACAGGCAAAGGCACTTTTTAAATCTGAGAAAAAATTAGGCGAGGGTTGCGTGGGGTTAATAATGGCCATTCGCGCGATCCTGATTGGTCAATACTCGCTCGTGCGCGTTGCTGCTTTTTCGCAAACGGTGCAAGCAGGCTCCGTGCGCTGTGCTCTGTGTTCAGTCGAGTTCAATCGTCTGCCGAAGAAAGTAGCCAGCTGGCGGAAGCTGAAGAAACGTGAAGTGACCTCTCTTCGTCAGAAATCGTCATTATGGCCACGCTCACGATCATCCTTGTATACTGGCTCGAAACTCACATCGGCAGTCGATACCATTGTAAGTAATGTTTTTTCGATTTAACCCTCGATTTAACCCTCATTCATCCCTCGTGTCAATTTGACACCTTGCCATAAACGTAAAGAAATATACGTACATGTTGCTTTATTACTGGTGGAGGATGCGTGTAATTTTATATTAGAATGTATACAATTTTTATTTATCTTATTTTTTACTTTCAACAAACACATTCACGAATTTATAACTATTTATTTCATTAGACAAATTAGCTTAGGAAAATGCCAGTTAAAAATCCACTATTACATATTTCACTTAAAGTTCCATGTGTCAGTGAAATCTTCGTTAGAAAAGAGCCGAGTAATTTCCAGGGAAATTTTTGAAGTTAAAGTAATGCCGGCACAATTTCAACGATAACCTTTTTTCTCTACTCTCTTTCTCTCTCTCTCTCTCTGTTCTTTTTTCTTCAACCTTTCTTCCTTTTTTATATTTCCTTCTTTTTTTCCTATTTTCTCTGTTCGAGTTGGAGATTTTCAATTGTTAAGAGTAACAGGTTTCGAGAAAACGAAGAACATTCCATCGAAATCGGAATTGTGAAAATTTAACGTGTTAAAAGTTAGCTCGTTAATTTGAAAAAGGATTGCATCGTTAATTTGAGAAAAAACATCGACTTTGTATAAAAAGGCACAAATATTCGTCCAAGAACCTAAAGCATTCGAATCTTCCTTGGATCACTAGTATATGCGTTAAAATTAAAATTTCTTGTGCGACAACTTCGTCAAAGGAATTCTTCAAAGACCCGTCTAACGATCCTTCGTTAACAAAGCGTGTTCGAAAATCTATTATTAATCCATGAAACCCGTAACTCTATACTCTATACTCTTTGCTAGTGAACAGCAGTGAACAGTACTCGTAAAAAATACGACCACTTGACCCTTTTATAATTAGCGCTCGTTGCTCTTTCCTTCTCCTCTCATTTTCTCTTCGGTATCATCGACCCGTTTCATAATATCGAAATTTACCTATCAAAAATTTATTGTTAGTAAAAAGTTTCAATGTGTGCCGTAGGAATCGGCTAAAAAGAATATCTCTGTCACTCTCGATCCTGGTGAAAATAGCTATAGAAATGTCCCAGAAGAGCCTAAGATATTTCTAATTCTTGAGAAAATTATTATTAGTTATTAGTGATAAGAAAAATTGTGTTATTACGCGACTGTAAAAACTTCCGATTTCGGAAGAATTTAACGCGATAGACGAAGAGATTAATGGAAAATTGCCTTCTTTGGAAAGTAGATTAGAAAAATATGTAGGTGATAGAAATAACAGCGGATGATCATTGAAAGAAATTATAGATACACATAATATAATTATAATATAATGCACATAATCAAAATGGATAAGCATTCGAGTATTTTATTTTGGATATTGTATATATGTATTTACACAGTCTACCTATGATCTTCCCTAACACGTAAATTAACAGCATTGCATGCGCTTTTATCATTGCCGCATGCGGCAAACGAGCCGCTTATTTCCCAGATTGGTTAACCCAGTTCTGCCTATGGTGATTGTAGCGTCTTTGACGAAGTCCAAAATGTTTAAAAGATCAGAGAAATTCTTGGTTATAAACTCCGATGAATTTACGAATGTCAGAAAACCTACAAAGATGGTCTTATCACGTTTTTGTGATCTTTATGAGAAGTAGTTGAAGTAAGCGATTCGAAGATATAAAGCCTTTTGAGAGTTGATAAATGTTTTGTGGGAAACGAATAAGATTGGTTTAGTTATCTATATTAATTTGTCTTTGTTAATATTATTAGTTTGCATATAGTTAATGTTAGTAATACTTTTTAAATGTTCAAGAAATCAATAGAAACGTGCATTTAATTCTGATATGAAATGGAAAGGTAGTTTTAATGTAAAGTCGATTGACAAATTATTATTGAATTTTGAAATTACTCTTCCATAAAAAATGTCACTTAATGTTTCAGAACTCATTTGAAACGTGGAGGTAGATATTGTTGATTTAATATTATTTTAAACCACAGATGATGGAAGCACGTAATAAAGGAAGGGTGAAAAGGTTATAATCTTACAAAATGTGATTGAAAAGTAGGAAAACACGATAAAGGAAATTTTCATAATTCTTTTAGCAAAGAGGAAAAATTCTATGAAGCGATTTTGTGTGACGGAAGAGTTGCAATGCAAAGTATAACTTTATTATTAAGTCATTTTGTATGGAAGAAAGTTTTTTCTGTTTCGAACTTTCAAAATAATACACAGTTTTATTGAATATTATGAAATGCTAGTAACGAAGAATAAACGCATATATAGTTACTTATTTTTAATTCGTATTACCATTTATCATTTTCATTTTTAAATTTATATTATTGCTTACTATCTTCATTATGTATGAAAAAATGTTTATTTCTTTTTAAATAATTCGCAGTTTTACTAAATATTCTAAGATAACAGTTGAGAAATACAAGCGCACGGTTGCTCATTATTGTCTTTTATCTTCAGTTTTAAATTCGGATACTTATATTTCTTGTATCTTGATTAAAACGTTTACATTTGCAAGTTCGTTGATGCTTCATTTAGAAAAACGAAGGCATTTTGTGCAAACATCTGCAGCTTAGCTTCCGTTTCTTTTCCAAAGTACATATTTTACTTGAGTCGCCTCTTTGTAATTAGCAAATTAATTAACACATTAAGACTTTATTTTTTACATTCTCTATACATTTTTGTGTAAATAAAGGAAGCTGTTGATGCAATGAATTTTTGCGAAAAGTATCATAAGATGTAGTAAGAATGTTACTGAAAAATTAACTTAACTAAAGCTCATCGGATTTAACAATACGTTTATTGATCCACCTCGGTATTTTACATATTATCATTTAATTATGTATATATAATATATATATATATATATATATATATAATACATATATAGTATATAGTATATATATATATAGTATATGTATAGTATATAGTATATTTATATATATATATATATAGTATATAGCATATAGTATATATATAGTATATATATATAGTATATAGTATATATATAGTATATATATATATAGTATATATGTAGTATATATATATATATATATATATAGGATTGGTTATCGTAATTTGCCATTTATTTCAATTACTGAATTATATCTATTTAGTGTACTGTTTGTTGAAATTAAATATAAGATTCATGCAAAAATTTAATAATATACCAACAAATATGAGCAGCATAAATTTTGTCAGTATTGATTTAATCGAGCATAAAATTATTTATAATTTGTACGAAAATATTTGTTATTATACGCGTATTTGTTATTATACGCTGTCTCGTTAATTCGTCTTCTATTAATTGTTGCAAAATTCATAAATACGATTTGTGATCAGTTTAATGCTTGGTGATCATAATAAGTTAACATAATAAATTCTTTTAACTTTTTCATATTTTGCACCGCTATTATGTATGAATACAAAATTCTAATGGATCAACTATTTCCTTCATAGTCCGAGTTATCTCGTCTTATATGTATGAAATATAACGATGTATTATACAACACCAACGTATTAAAATTTACACAAATAATTTTACGTATATATGTATTCGCACGAAAGTATCCGGACATTTGCTTCGATAAGACATATCATCACATTTAAGTAGTATACAATAACATTTAAATCGGACCTTCGGTATTTTAAATTAAGTTGTCCCGTTGGATCTCTTTGGGATGAAAACCTTTAAGGATTTTAATCTGTACGTTATCGATAAATAATGTACTAACTTTACTTTATGCTACAGCACATTGAAATGACAGGAAGACACATCGAACGACAGTTTACAGAGGTGAAAACAAATTGTTATATTCTGTATCAAAATATTTAATTCTCTCTTCAGATTGGTGTGTTTAGCAGCATCGAATTAACCCTTGACATCTTTAATGAAAGATATGGTTGATATTGGTTGAAGGAGGCGGCGGAGCGCATGACAGAAAAGGATTCTCATAACCAGGAACCATAGAGAGTTCTATCGTGAACAGGCATTGATTTGATATGTCATTCTCGCTAGAATTTTCTGAGGTTTGTGGTCGGTCCACGAGTGTCTTCGGGGGAACGCAATGGAGATGTGCGGGCGTCTGGCTGCCGTGCGTCCGCGATGTGAGGTCCGGCTCAGGTAGAGAGTCGACCGACGTAACCAGTAACCGTCGAACCGAGTATTTGCTTATTTTCGACAGAATATAATTTTATTACAATATCACGAATGATAATTGTGTATTAATAAATAATGACTATATTCTTTATTATTATTTGTTATTACGAGAAAAATTCATTTTAATCAGGTAGAAGATATGGAATGAGAAAATTTCATGTGTAAGTGCGAAAAAAGGTAGGGCGCAATTTTTGAACAAAATTTATAATAAATATATTTTAGCAATATTATTTACTCTTAAAGTATCTACATGTTCTCTGAAGTGTAGATCAGATAAGAAAAGTTTTCCTAAACTTATATTGTAATTAGTTCAGGCAATAATTCTTCGAAATCGGTAGAAACACCGCCGATGTATTTTTAAAGGAAATAATTTTTGCTACATTAATTTGGTTCCATAAGAAGATGACAAGTATTGTATCACTAAATACTACTAACACTATTGCTACAAATTAGCCAGTGTTCGGATACTTTTGATTGGTTGTTATAAGTATGTACTTTAACTACAAAATTTTGGACAATTTTCAAACTATAACATCTTTATACTTTTTAATCAGCATAACCACATATAATAATATATTATATTTCGAGTGGAGTGATTTCTGAAAATCAACATGTAATAATAAAATTGGCATTTGTAATTGCCAAAAGTACTTGACAAACTCTTTATCTTCAGACCTTTCGATTGTTAAATTATAAATTAATTACATTGAGAAGGTTCTTCTAAATTGATAAAAAGGTGTTGATATAACCAATGATATTTAAATAGTAAATGTATCTATGTATAAGTACAGTAGTATATGCATAAAGTAAATGGTAAAATATATTTTTGGTGTTTTCTAATTATTTTGGTGGCTCAAAAAAGTATTTGGACATCTACCATAGAAAACATTCATGTGTATATTATGTGTGTTGTATAAAACATTTTGAAATTTGTTTCACGTAATGAGATATTATTAACGTTAATTAATGAGATATAACTATCGTGACATTATTATTGGCACGTATATAGAAGTTACTATATATGCATAGTAGTACTTATGTACATAGTAGAAAAGATATCTTTATACAGATCATAGTATCACATATGTAGTAAATATCTAGTATAAATAGCCTATTTAAAAGTGGAATAAGTAAATTAACGTAAGTTATAGTTCCATTGAATATTTCGACGTATTAGTATACCAGATAGGTGTCTAAATACTTTTGTAATCTCTGCGAAATATATGTAAATGCACTAAATATCTTGTAATTCCAATATATATCTTTAGATTCGTTTCAAAATTGATCGATACAACCATGATAGCCAGCCGAGTCTCACGATAATGCGAATAAAGTTTCAAAGTGTTTTATGATATTATACGATATATTTATAAACAGTTGCTATATGTGTTCAAAGACTTTCGTGGGCATCTGTACGTAATCTGCACGAACGAATAAATACATACAACGCGCTAATATCATAGTTTCGTTGGCTTTCGACCTTTGCCGGATATTAGCACGAATTTAAATGTCCTTTCTCGCAAGCGAAGTGGAAAAATCTCTCGTTATCTTTGAAAGCCGTTTCGTCCCGTTGCAGAGCCTCGAAGCTTGCCACACACCGCGCCTCAGGGACGCGAAAACGTGTCGAGTTATAAAGTGAAATTGAAAGGAGACCCCAGGAATTTTCTCTATCTGCCTCTCTGTCTCGAATCCGGAATCGTCTTCTTCTTACCAGACGGCAAACTGCTATACGAGAACGTTTGATACGAGGTTCGTATAAAGCCTCAGGCTTTGCCGATGTTATTTAAACAGTGGTAGAGCCGTACGTACGGCCAGACGAACCACGCTCACTGTGCCTTATCCTTTGCCACTCTACTTCTTCGGACGTCGTGATGCGAGTCTCGCGTCGCGTGTTATCGATGCTTCAAATGCACTGTTCCTTGGTTGATCAATCGTTCTTTGATTTATTTCGTAATTGGTTAATTTTCGATGCTGAAATCGCGTTCTACTTATTCTGTTAATTTTTGTGGCCGCGCTCTTTTTATCGTATTACGGTATTCGAAGCTTAGAACGACTTTCTTACGATCTCTTTGAAACTTGGACAACGCGTTATTTAGTATATTATTTATTCACGATTGAATTTTTAGAAAGTCTAGCCTTAGGAATGGATTCATCTTCAAAGTTAAAATCTTAACGTGTAATCCCTATAGTCACAGTCGATTCGACTTCGACTCGATTCGATTTCGATTAATTACGGAAAAGCCTTTCTTACAAAGTTCTTAAGAAACTATTGTGTTGCGTAAAATGCTTTTCGAATAAAAGTAATGTGAAATATGTAACATCAGTAATTTCGGCGTCCAAAATGTTATTCGTAATACGCATTATTATGTGAAGTTCTGTTCTTCTCTGAATTATCTGTTAGTGTGCGTTTGTAAAAAGCGTAGACAACCAAGAAATTTCTTCCTAGAAATACAATTTGAGACGTGCACAGAAAATACGACTTTCGAGTCTCGGTGTGTTTTACTTTCGGGAAATATCGTCCCGCTACAAATCCCTTAAAAGTCTCTTTATGATAATCCTATATAACATGTAAATTTCATCCGCGACTTTCTATAGGGAGATACGAAAATCGCCGCCGGCTAATAATTGTTGATGTAGGAAATGTAAAGACGTGATTGATAGTTGGTAACTGAATGTTGTTGTTTTCATTTAATTTTGTAGAATTTCATAGGTTGATATAAAATGTTTTTAATTGAACAATTATGAAATACATATTTCATGTGAGAAATTTCAAACAAGAATAAAAATGTATATAAATTTCAGCGAGTTGCAGAATATCGGGGATAATTTATAATACATGAATTCAATGTTATTCGATTCTGGAAATAAATATAAAAATAGTGCAAATAATTTTTATCTAACATCTAACACATTTTACAATGATTGGTGATTGCTTGATTTCAAGTACGTAGTACGAGTTTGAATAAGTTTCAATGTAAAATATAATACGCCTAATTAGTTTTGAAAATTGTGTTGAAAGAGACTTAATGTTGAAGCTATCAAGCTAGCAAGAAATCAAATAAACAAAGTTCTTTATGTACAAAGAGAAATAAGGAAAAAATTGATACAAACATTGAAAGTTTATTTAGAAATTGTAACAATTGGAAAAAGATAATATTTCTAAATATTCTACTTTAATCGTAAAAGGTTAACGTTAATAGCCTGCTTTCACCGATACATGTTATATCCTTCACCCTCTTCTGTATCTTTTTGTAGGTTATTAAATACTATCCGTAATTTATTTCTATCGCACGATGGTTAACCACAACAGTGTAAAATCTAATTTTCTCACGTTATTGTAATTTCCTAATAAACTGCTTGTAGACCTACAACTAAAATTTTATCTAACAGACTACAATTAAATCTAAAATTAATACAAAGTTTTGTCACGAATATAATTTCTATTTATGTGGTGTATGAGTGTACCTTATAGCAAAAACGCAATCCGCGATAACGCGAAACAAGTGGTTTTGTTTAAAACGTATAAATATAGTTTTTATTACGTGGAGATAATTCGAGTCCTAAGGCGTTTAGGCTGAATTGCTGTCAAGGATTAGAGATTTATTTTTCTGCACATATTTGCGAGAAGCAATATATAATTGCTTTTTATATGACCTAACTGAAGATCTTATGCAATATACAATAATATTATCTGTAGATTGATGCACTTTAATAGATTAATACATTTTCAGTTATTTTTTATGTATAGATATACAGTGGGAAAGATCTTTATATAATTTTCTAATCTCGTTATCTGTGTTGATTATACTAATTTAATACTCCATCTAATAGATTAAACTTTGGAATGATTAAAAAGTAGTTATATACTCTTAAGGAAATATCATATCTGAAACAAGAAATAAAGCTTTCTTGTATTAAAATGTTAGTTCATATGGTAAGACGTCTGATTGACGGAGACATGATACTTAAAATAAAGTATCGCGTCCTAAACAGTAAATAAACCTTTTTTGCATTAGAAAATCAATTGGTGCGATGAAATACTTCACTGGCGAACGCTTGAGCTCACAAGTATCTAAATTAGTTTGGGATCCATATCGCTGCAATTTTTTCATCACGATATCATCACGAACCCAAGTAATACAAGAACCGATTCTCTATATATGTTATTAGTATGATTAAAATTTGATATCTTTCAAATGCAGCCATCGAGAAAATTGTTTCGAAGATTCGTTTTATTGTTCGAACGTTCATCGATGTTGGCCAAATATCAAACTTTCGACGTTTTCTGTTACTTTGGCCAGCGACATTGCAGCGCGATAAATATTTGAAGGTTCTGTTTCAATCATCGCGGAACGTGAATGGTTTCAGCAATTTACCAAGCTTGCGTGGTAACTGGGTCTAATCGTGTAAATCTGTAGCTGCGCGATATTTGTTTTTCAGTAAGTTGTAAACTTATGAAACAAGTCTCGGGAATATCCTCTTTCAAATGTCATTCCTATGAGCATACTTTTGCCATTACCTCTGCCTGTACTTTTACCTCGCAGTTCGCCACGCGGTTATACTTATCCTGTTTTAGCTCTTCAGAGCTCGAGTTGCTCGCGCTCGGGCATGTCCAGACGTTAAAACTGCCGCCAAGTATTGTTTCTCTTGCAGCAAGTAAGAAAACAAGAGGATCGGCTGTTTGTGTTATATAGAATCGAACGTTTTCGAAAACTTTGTGCGATTTTATAGTATTAGATATATTTACGTTATTTATTTACAGAAGTTATGCACTAATCGTGGATATTTATAGCAATTGAAAATAATCTATTTCTAGTAATAGTGATTCTCCGTTAATCTGTATTATCGTTCCCTTTTGTAAGGACTTTATTCGTTCGTTCGTTGGAGAAATAATCTCGAACAATGGTATTGTCTTCTTTGTAGACTTTGAATGTCTTTTTCATCCTATGACAATCAGAACAAGTGGTATTCGGATGGTAAACCAAATGAAGTTATTTTGTAGTTTAATCCTTATTTTTAGAACAAATATAAAAAAGACACTTTTTTTGCCAATGAAATATTATTAGCTTTTTATTAGATTTTTTGAAGTATATGCAAATATCTGTAATCATATTGGTAGAATAATAGGCGAGACTAATTACTAGCGAATTACTTATCGTTAGTAGAACATTGAAATATTGAACGTTGAAATGTTGTAAAATTTTATATCTAAAGAGATTATAGTAAGAAAAAGAAAGACTATTGAAGCGAAAAGGTATAGATAATTTTAATTATTTCAAATGATCTGTTATTACTAAATTGATTGGTATTTGTAAAACATTTCTGTTAATAAAAATACATAGCGATATAAGTCGTGTTACAAAGTTTAAGTATCATACTTTTTATCGAGAGAGCCCTTCTGTAGCACTGAAAGTGAAACGTTTGCTCACCCAATAATGAATTTATAAAAGTTCCATTATATTATTTTATAACATGAGATATCCGTTTGGACACTTCAGATTCTTTTTGTAAATTCCACCACGAAGGAATCTTCATCTACGTAACTATTATTATCATTATTATATGTAACTTCTAATACATAGTTTAATAGTAATAAGAATTCGTATAGTTGTGAATAACACGTTCATCGCACAATTCGAGACATTATAATCGGCAAAAACAGACTATGACGTGGCACTGCAATTTGTCATAATGGGAGCATAAAATTTTTAACTGAGACGTTGAAGTAAAATTCTCGCTCGTAACAGTTTTTGTCCTACTTGAAAAACTTATACCGAGCCATATTTTTCACGTTGGTTTATGCGGTCGTTTGCTTGATCTGGCGCGATTTCGCTTCTCCTTACATCATAATGTAAACTCTCTAGACTTGCTATTTTCTTTCTCTGCTCCCCTTTTCGGCGTGCTTTCTTTTCAATTGCACAGCCGTTACACGCGTGTTCGTTTCTTGTACTATTAGCACAAAGGCAAATTGTTGGCCTGCTTTGAAGTCTTTAGGTAAAAAACTGTAGTCCTTTATTCCGTAATAACATAACTGCTCGCTGGACCCGTATAGGTAAAGCACTTCTTGTTCTAAGGAAACACGAGTTTCCTGTCATTTCTTTGCTTTTTCGTATCTCCGCTTACATTTTTATGACATTTTGACATTTACATTTTTATACAATTTTATGATCTTACAATATGCAACAATATTTATTATTCCCTGTGACATTTCCTATGTTCCTTTTCGTTCACACATATTGAATCGTTGAAAAGAATAGAAGAACTAAACGGTTAATGAAAAGTCGAGGGGTTTATTTGAACATTTACAGTTTACATAGAGTTTAACTAAAACATTAAATTTACGAAAAATGTTTAGGCTGCGAGGAATTCTTTCGCGAATAAAACTTCCTCCGAGCAATATTGAATAACGAATACTCGAATAACGAACACGATGAGAGAGTCGGTAACAAATACCTTACGAATAATGTAGAAAATTCCTGAAAGTTTGATGGATGATCGGTAATTATAAATTCGGGAGCGAGTAACGTGTCGTTCAGTTACGTTGTTGACTGCCAGCGAATCTGTCTATCTCTATTGAACATTAAACAGATAATTAATTCCCTTGCAAGAATATTCTTTTTCCGCTTCTCTTCTTACAAGATTATATTCATATATGATATGTTGCTCCACTTTCGTGTAATTTAAGTGACCGAATAAACATAAAAATTCATTAATTCTATTATTCATTTTATTAAAGAGATTTTAATTCAATGAATTCAGCATGACAAGTTTCTCGACAAGTTTCTCATATGTAGATATTTGTTAAATTTTCAAAATAGAAGGAGATTACTTCTATAAGATTGTGACTAATGTTATGACGTTAGCTTCGACATGAGCTTCAGGAATTGGCAAAATATAGAAAATTGGGAGAAAATTTAAGAACTTTGGATATTCTTGGATATCTTTGGATGATAGATTTAATAACTAATTTAAGAAGATGAGATTCCACGTGATATATCAACGCGTAGAGCGTTGAGAACAGTTTATATCAAGATTATATTATATGCAACTATTAAAATATGTTTGAAAAATCCAAATAGAAATTTAATTAGAGAATTTTTCAAGTAATTGAATTTTTCCTGGCGCGGAGAGACGTCTGGTCATTGGTAGTCCACTATCACTGATGCCTCTCTATTCCTTTATAAGTTTCGTTTGCCTTTCATGTTTCATTGGTCAAATTAACCTCGCTTTCATAAATTTCATTAAATTATAAGACTGTAAAATCTTGGAAAAATAATGTTTACTTTTTAAAAAAAATATTATGAAATATTTCTGCATTATTGGTACGAATATAACATCTCAAGCTTCATCTTTCTTCGTAATCTTTGAAAAGACTAGAAAATTGATCTTCTCTGTAATTTACAGGAATTTCATAACTTCGAGTGCGAATAACTGCAACAAAAGACTGTTTACAATAGAGTTATTACAGTACGTTAGTTCGCATAATATTCTTTGAATATTAAAAATTACAATTTTTGAAGATAAATTGAAAATAATTTTCGAAATTTTTTTTGTTATTATATTTTAATTTTAAAATATATATATATATATATATATATATATATATATATATATATAAACGGAAATAACTATACTTGTATATAATCTTTTAGTACAATTCAAGACTAAAATTAAAGCTAAATTCTAATCCTACATTTATTTAAAATGCTATATAGACGAAAACTGTATCAACTTTTTTAGAGCTGTTTTAAAGTACCGTTGAAGATTACATTTGTAGAGCGTTTCATCTTGAAGCAAACGGTATCGTCTTCTTATTTCGCTGAGACACTTTTCGTTTCATGCGGTTACCGAACGAAAGCTTCTTCTTTATTCTAACGATGCAGTAACTGTAAATTCTCATAATCAAGGTCTTTTTGTAGCGCCATCCATCTTCTGATTAAGTATTAATTTTTGAGTCGTAAATTTATACTTATATAATAATTTAATTTAATCCTATTGCGTTCCTTTGGTAATTCTCGACTCAATCGGTTTTACATCAAAATTTTCGTTTCATAAAAAAGCGTCTTTGCGTAACGCTATCTGTGTATGGTCACGATCTAATCGGCCGCCTCACGGCAACCTGCTAATAAAAGCTAACCCAAATCGAATCCAATACTCGCGATTCAAATGCATTGAGAGTAAGCCATAGAACAGATAAAACTACTAAATTTTTAATAAAAGTATCGTCAAAATCCATGAGATCGTCACGAATCAACAGGTTGGCCAACATTTTTTACGGTAACCTAGAAAACTCCTAAAAAGTGTCATTCTAACCGAATGTTTTGCAGCGCGGATGCTATACCAGAAACATAACTTTCTCACCTTTTATTATTTTAATTTTAAATTAGTCCTCCCATTACAGCACTATTCAATTTTTGTTTCGTCACATTTTTAATTAAGTTGTTTTTTCCCTCGTATCGTTAGACTTTCAGCTTAAGTGTTCTACTTTTTAAACCGATTTTTCCAAATATATATTTCGTTTCAATTAACGTTTAAGATGAAATTGACGGTTTAAAAGCAAGGCAGATTTTTTAATTTGAAATCAAACATGCTTTTCACTTTCCAAAATTGTTAGAAAAAAGAATTGTTTGGAAAAGGTAACACTAGCAGTTTGACGAATAAAGTGACTTTTTGCTATATTTTAGCATTTTTCTTTGCCATCATAAAAGAAAATGACAGAACTTCCTTGGTTATCTGATAGGTACATGCGTCGCAAGATAACTCGCGCAAAGCGTTACACGAGCCGCATTATAAGTACGTCAAACAAAATTGATTCCAAAAGTGAACTATTCGCTATGATAAGAGTACCATAATTACATATTCGATAAAAGTATAACGTTTAACGAGAAAAATGTCATAATGAGGAAAAACTGTTTTACTATCTTTTTTAATAAATAAAATTCAATAGCGAAAAATATTTATAAATTTCACTAGTTTATTATTGGTACGCATAATATTTTATTAGGGCTAAAGAATTTTATCTAAATTGAGAAAGAGCGCAAATTCTTCTTGCTAGGTTATTGAGGAATTAATAAGTCTCTGCTTATTATTATTAATTATTGCTTATTGTTAGCCTAATTTTCTATTTTAAAATTCACTTTTCTTAGTTATGTTACTTCTTTTTAACAGATCGATGATATCTATCTTGCTTTACTTTAACTTAAGCGTAAAACATCGTTATAGATAAATACTTCCAAGTGTATGAAATTCCTTTCACAAATATTCAACTTCAGCGACCAATGCCACGCATGGCCACACTATTTTTCTCAGAAGCAATAAAAAGTTCTCGTCTTTCTCGTAATATTAATAAATTTACCTTCGAACAGAGGAATTCAACTTTTCAATAGGATTCTCACTTTCCCCCTGTTACACTCGTCATCTTCTGACGAATCATTTTATTTTGCTTAATACGAGGTTGGCCAAAATGTTCGCTTTCTAAGTAACTCGATGGGATCTAAACATCAAAACGATTTACACGAGGAAGCTGGTGCAACTGATTTTCTGCATTTGACTTTAATGTTTCGAGTATGTCGGTTATTTGCCGCGTGGTATAACGTTGAGCATCCTCAATTAAATTGTTCGCTATCAACCTTAACTGGTCTACTCGAACCGCGGAATAACGCCCAACAAGAAATGTCCAGCACGAAACTTGGCAAACTACTTTTGACACGCTTGATCAGTCACAGCATTTTCTCCATACACTGGACAAATCCTTTTTCGCGTTGTTGTTATTGCGTTCTTACCTTGTTCAAAATAATACAACATAACATCTAGAATACATACTACCTGTTTTCTTCTATCTTTTTTTCTTCTATCTTCAATGTTAGCACAATCGCAGCCATCCCTGTCAGGCGAGTCTATAATTTTCAAAAATCCATAGCCAAATGTCGCACGATTATTACCATCTCAGCGTTGTTATTCATTTGTTTATCGCTGAACGAACGAAAGTTTTATCTGTCGTTCGTGCTCTAGTAACGTATCATAAAATAACTTTTTAAAGATCCATTCGATAGGCTATCCAACGTTTTGCAAACCATAAGTTATGGCTTATGACTGTAATAGCGGCGCCATTGATGATTTAGAGAAAGCTGTAACAATAAATAATAAAGTTCTAATCGTTGTGAAATGCACATATGAAATGGACGTTGCACGTGGATATGAACAAGCAGCCATAGATTTTGAAATATTAACAAATAGAACTACGTGGCCAGTTGGTGAACGTGTTAAAATAGCTATGCAAAAATTTGCCAATCTTTATAATTTTTCTAAAAATGCAAGCTATTACGATAAATTTCATAGCATAACTACTATATTGGACAAAGTGCGAGACGTCTAAAGCGTTGCTAAAGTCACCTTGTGGGAAAAACTGAACGAATAATTTTGGCCATTTATAGGCCAAATATAACCCCGATATAATCTCATTCTTCCGGAATCACGTAGCCACAAATTTTGTTTTCTTTAAACGACCAGATGCATTCACGAGGATGCGGTTGTATCAGCTGGCTCAGCCGCGGCGAACGATGACCGGCGTATATAGTTTTCGACAGGATAAATGGCGCGGTGTATAAGGGTAATTTAATGGGCGTAAAGGCAATGAACCGGTGGCAATTTATCTTTCCAAGAAAATTCTATGCAAATAGTATGAAATAAGATTCGTGCGATATAAAAACATAAATATAAGGAACGAACGCATTAATAATAAAATAATGATGTATTTATTCCAGTAAAAGTTATCAAAAGAATCGGTTAAAAATGACTTACCTTTGCAAAATTTAAGATAACAGGGAAGTTAAACGAAGCAATTTCTTTTATCTCATTTCTTCTCCGTAATTAATATCCTGAAAAATTTTGCAAAAATCTAGCTCATTCTTCATAAAATCTTGCTCTTCTTAATTTTCAAATTACTCAAGGCCTGAAATTTGCTTCTGAATTTAAGATAAAATTAACATTCAAACATCGTTTTAACGCGCGCATACGCAATCTAATGGAATAAATTTCCACAAAGCTGTTAGCCATAAAGCTCGCGTCTCATCGTAATATAGCAAAACATCGAAGAATACAGTTCCTGTGTTTGACTCGTATGACACGAGAATAAATATGACTATTCGAATGTAATCCATCCTTTATGAGCTTTTGTTCTATACTATCGATGAAACTTGGTAACCAATGACCGTATTTAGTACCGAGCTCGACATACCGACGCAAACTATACCGCGTGTTTTATTACCTACATCGCCATTAGAGCTTACCTATCAGTCCACAAAAGAAAACAAAACTCACCATTCAAATAATATGTTAATCTTCTGCGTTCTTTGGATTACTTTCAACGCAATTACATCTTTCTGTTGCTAGAAAGTTTCGTGTGTACGAGAGAAAAGTTGTTACTGACACGTGTGATGTATCATTTCAATTTTAGATTTCCTTCGAACACTGCAAGTCCTTTCGCTTTTTGAAAAGAAATGAAATGAAATGAAATGAAATGAAAACGTTGAGGTATTTGGAACCCAGCAGAGTTACAAATTGAAAAAGTAGGTAATTTTCAGTCAATTACCTTGAAAATTTTCTTAAAGCATATCTCTTTCGTTCTATCGTTATAACGTTCTGTACAAGTACTAAACCTTTCAACGTTCAACAAAATTTGTTTCACCCACTTTTTAATGCATTTCTAACACACGGCAAAGTTGTTCATGTTTTGAATCTAGCATAAATGGAACAGCATTTTAATCATTTAAAGTGCACCTCTCCTGTGGACCTTGAAGTTTCAGTACGCGGAACATTCGATTCAACGCGTATATAGGAAGTTGATGAAATAAATATAAACTTTTCGCGTAATAATGTTTTATCCTATCTTAAAATACGAGAGAAACGAAAGAGGAATAGCGAAAGTTATGCAGTTATGGTTAAATAGAATACGTTTAGGAAGTCAAATGTAATAGAAAAAATAATATAAGCAGCTTCGTGTAACGATTTTATTTTGTAATTATCTTTATTTCCGATGAACAATGGGGGTTGTAAAACAGTTTTATGCGTGAAATAAAATAAATATATCGTTTGGAGCAAATTTCAATATCACTCGACGACACAAAACAATGTAAAATGTCTTTGCTATACAAAGTTACTCGATAAGACGAAATAGCTTTTCGCTCACAATTCCATTCGACAATTGTTCCGTGCACGCACTTTCCGCATAGTATATAGGATGTTTCGTTTCGATATTTCGCATTGAATATAGATACTTTCTTAAATCAATATTCTAGACAAAAATAAGGAAATGTTTTTCAAACTATCAAACTATTTTATTACTTTATATCATTTGAAGATCGACGTATTATGGATAATTGAAACCTATTCTTCGTCAGATGCAATAATACGATAATAAAAAATATATTATTACGAAACTGTGAATGTTTAGCTTTTTATGAACACAACTAAAGAAACGAAACCTTGATAGAAATTTGTTTTACTTATTAAATATTATAACGAGAATTACATCTACTCTTGCATATTAGACACGCATATTCTGTACATTTAAATTCCTCATAAATGCATACAAGTTTTCAACGATCGTAAAAAAATCAAACGAAAAATCAACGATCAAAAGAATCAGCTGGAGGGAAAAGATCATCGATCATTAACATTTATATCGTCTATTAACTTGGCATGTTTTCTACTTCGATAGGAGTAATGTAGATATTAAAATGTTTGAAGAAAATGAAACTCTCTTTTACTGAATCCGGGGAAGCTGACAAACGTACTCAGGACACATTTCGTAACGTCCGCCTAAAACCTTGGTTGGCTTTTTACGCTTTTCCTTTACGCCCTAATTCCGTGTATGTACTAGAGGTCCTTTCCTGCATATCTAACACTGCAAATCGTGTGATTAGAAATAAAGATTCATTTTCATTTATCAAATTCCCACGTTCGTGAATATTACGTAATTTTTGAAACATTAAAAAATAACAATTTAGTAGTTTCTATTTGCAGATTTATTATTAATAACGTTCGCCGTTACTCTTTCAAAATATGTATTTTGTACTTTTCCCCTAATCTAAAAATCTTCTATTTTCTTTCTAAATAACTATTTGTAACACATGTACCGTATATTAGCAAGGAACAATGTAACTGTTAGCGTATCATAATTCCTTTCTAAAAAAATGTTTAAAGAAATTTTCTTTCTGAAGGAAATTAGAGACAATTTGAAGGGAGATTGAAAGAAAGAAAATTAAAAAAGATTAACGATCCTTAGAAAATTAAACGATATAATGGAAAATGACAGAAGTTGAAAATATTTTTCACAAACGTCTAATTTATGCAGCATATTCAAACCAAATCGTTTCTGAACCATTACCATTATTAAAACAGCTGCCGCTTTAATTATTTTCAGCTGCGCATTAAAATAATGCTTTAAAAATTTAAATATACCTTTTAAACTGTCATGCTATTTTGTAGGAAAATGGATTTATTAATATTCCCGTTAAGTAGTTATTTGTATTATAAAAGAATTAACATCAGAATGTAATTATTTGCAGCAATGGTTGTTATAGTAATAAATAAAAATATCAGAAATTTTGGAAACGTATGATTTTATTATTAATTAAATTTACTTTCTGCCGATATTTTCCGGAGAAACGAATAGCGTAATAGCGGAGAAACGAATAGACACAGTACCCAGTACCGAGAGACTACAAATTAATTAAATTAAAAAATATTTCGATATTTCGAAATATTCAGATTATCCTGTCAATCTTTAACCATAATTTCAAAGATTTCAGAGAGCAAAGATTTTCCAAAGTTCTCGAATTAAAGATTTCATCCGGGTTTCTCTTCTCCCCTGAGCCGCTCGATTATTCATATGTTCGACGTAGCAAAGACATTCGCGAACCATCATGATCGACAGTGAAATGGAAAAGAGGGAAGTAAAAACGGAGGAAACAGTCGAGAAGTGTGCGTCAATAAGGTTCCATCTAAAAGTGGAAGTGACCTGCAAAGTATCGATACGACAAGTAGATCCGGTCAGACCTCGAAATACGTACGATGAATACGTATCTCGTTTCTGTCCCGATACGGTTTAGATCACAGAGAGAAGTTGTTTCGTTGGACGAAGTATCGTGAGGTGAATAGGTTTTGAACACAGAACTTGGCACGAAGTTTGCGCAGCCGGAACACGAAAGACAGAGACGAGATGACCTTGGACTTTCGCTAGCGAAGCTACCTTGAATTTAACTGTAAGTTTGATGCAGTTACTCCGACGAGAAATAAATTGCTCGATGAATTTTTGTATTTGAACTTTTGTAGTTGACAACAATTTTGTAGTTGAATTAAAATCTTGAACTCTTTCTTTCTTTATTGCTTGTAACTTGTAAGTTAATGAGTTTTTAAGCATTTCTCTTAAGCAGTTTGTTTCCGTTGAATCTCGTAAGTTTTGCTTTAAAAGTTACCGTCTATGTACTATTCTCGGACAATATAATTAATAATACGATATAGTTTTATTCTAAATTTTTGAAGTTCTGTTCTTTTCTAACCAAGCACGCTAATTACATATTCGTTTATTTTGCAGCATAAAATTAAATCTACATTAACCTTAAAGTTACAAAATAGTTAATATACAAAATGTTGCACTTTATTCTAATCTTCAAACACTCAAAGATGTAACAGAGATACCTATCGTCACTGAAAAATTGTTTATGAAACAAAAATTTATAAAACGAATCGTCAAATGATAATAAGAATAATAATAATAATAATAATAATAATAATAAAAGTTAAAACCGAACGACCGTATATATTACACAATATGTATAGGAAAAAGTTGTTTAAAACGTTGATCTTGGCAACAGGTTTCAAAGTCATCGAAATCGGTGAGATCGCGGTCTATTCTCGATAATTACCAAAAATAATCTGCATAGGTATCCGCAGTCTAGTTATTCGTAACCAAATATCAGTTATGACAACTATGGTCCCTGTAACTAACATCGTTGGTAAAAACTAACATCGTTCGAGTGTGATTCGAACCTATTCACGACACACGCGTATTATCGACGCGCAGGAACAGAAAAGAGATTACGAACGTGATGTGGAGAGTAATCAAGCAGAATATGAAATATTAAAGGAAACGGGCGTCTTTTAGTTCTTGGCACTTGAGAAGATAACGCGGGAGGCGCGTGCCTGTGCCAGTACCGTTTTTCGCCTAAATGTTCTCCGTGGCTGGCCGCTTTAAGCGAAAAAGCCCTCAGCCTTGTGTATAACGCTCGCTCGTTTGTCCGTGTGTTCGTGACCGAGACTTTTTATCCAGCCTGTACACTCGTGTATACCTTCATGTACGACGTACAACACGATGTCGCGATTTTAAGCGAATCTGGTCGCCTTGGGAGGTCGCTTTATACTCGTTTAAAAGTGGAAAATATCCTAACAGGCTGAAAACTAGACGCATTTTTAAGGCAATTTTCATCGCATAAACAACAATACAAGTAAATCAATTTATCGCTTATTACGGTTTGCTACGCCCTTTGAATCATTTCCCACCTGATCGTGCTTTCCTATGGTTGATAAACTTTTTATGTTTGAAGGAAGTACGAGAGATGGTACGAGGTGAAGGATAAAAGGTTGCTACCTTTATCGAGTGGTTGTTGATGACGCTGTTAGTCGTTCAAGAGTTTTCGGGTGCAGACCCCTCTTAGGGCCCATTCTGCAGTCTCATAAATCCTTACCTTTTCAATGGTCTTGAAATTGTAATCACAATTACAATTACAAAATAACGAAAACAGAGTCGTTTAAACGGAAACGTGTACACAGAGTTACTATCTATCATTTATCGGCGCGTGATATTAACAATAACGAAATAATTTTTCAATTTCAACAATAAAGCTTTTGACGTTTTTAATTAGTAAACGTGAACGTCGAAATCAAAACACGATGTTCTTTTATTAATACATTTTCATATTTCTCGTAACGTCAATTAAATTGTTTAACTTTTTGGTAAATCATTTTGGAATAAACATAGTTTATCTCTACAGTGCTAACGAACGTGTCGAAAATGTATCAATTTGTCATTGTTTTAGAACTGAATAATTTGTATTGGAATAAAAAATAAAGTATAATATTTGTTACCGATTTGTTTAATTTAAGAGGTTACAAAATCATGTAAATAATATAGCTATACGTATAAATTTAGAAACTTTTATACATTGTTGTTATGTGTTCCATTATTTATATATATTATTTAACATTTAATACTTCTTTATTATTATTTATATACTATATCTTTATTATGTATTCCTATATTCAATGTAGCGGCTGATGTCAATGTCATAAAAACGTGTAAAATCTAGTTAACTAAATTCTCTCCTAAATTCATTTGAAAAGCTACGTCCAAACGATTTACCAAAATGATATAGTACTATTTAGCATATCTGAAGCTGCAATACCGCACATCAAATTAATCTCGTGTGGCTAGCATTGCACGATAATTAAAACATACAGTTGGCACGAGGTTAATTATTTCAGCGATATAAACAGAGAAATTTAACTACGATTTATATATGACATTTATTTGTTATTTAACTCTTTGCAACTAGAATTTCGTTTGCCTACGAAGATGCTCTACTCGTAACACCGGTAATGAAAAAGATATTCTCTGTGACACGTACAATATAAAAGATACCTTATGTTGTAATATAATATGGAATAAGCGTCCGAATGTTTTTCTGAATCTGCCTATGTACAACTTTCTTCCTTCCTCTCTTTAATTCAACGTAAGACTCAAATCGATATCGTTTATTAAGTCGCTGCGATTTTTTTTTCTCATTCTCCCAAGAAGATTAAAAGAAGGAAGAAAAAATAGCTGCTTCTACATTGGAGCAATTAGCTTTCGATCGTATTGGACCTTCGGCCGAATAGCCTAATTAACTTAATTCCACGATAGTAGACACCGTATCAATGTCGCGATGCGGTTTAAGCGCGCTAATTTGTAAGTGGTATCATGTAATTTGCACTCGACAGTCAAGTGCAATTTCCATGGAATCGATCGTCCGACACGCGTACAACACATTGCGTCGTGGAATGCTTTGAACAATCTGCAGCTTGTTGCTTCAGTAACGTATGCTTACACTGGATCAAACGATTGTTTGATATCGTTCACAAAGTTGCTATCGCCTTCTTCGTGACTAATCAATAAGTTTATGATGCTCCGTTCTCTAACATTTCCATCTTTTGGAAAGTTTTCAGTCTTTTGAACGAGCTGCATCGGGGTTAAGTGAATGCTCGAATGAGATCGGTTCGGAGCTTCGATTGTTCGAATGGCGTTGTCTCTAATAAATAAGAAGGAGAAATATGTATTTACGACCTGTTGAAGTGGTCGCCACATCTAAGAAAACTCTACACCTGGTCTTTAGTTTTGGCTTCAAGGTTTTTCAGTCTTTGGGTAACACTGCTAGCGTGCGGATCTGGACCAGCTCACACTGTATTCCACACATTGTACTTTAATATACACAATATATATATGTCGGAGATGAAGAGACACCCCCCCCCCCCCCGTTGGAATTATTTGGAAAAGCCTCAATACTGTAGCATTTACGAAATAACCCAGACACAGTCATTCGAAACTTGAGACAATGAGTTTAGGCTCGAGGCGACAACCGGTCGCCGAGCGTAGCCACGGTCACGGGATGAACGTTCCACCTAACAGAGATATAAAGTAACATAGCTTTCCTTTAAAGAATTGGCAGTACAGACACTTGACAATAAGACATTCCAACAGCCCCGCAGCTCGCCACACACAGACCCCATTCTTTGGGCAAGATGATCGCCAGATGCCGATGCATCGTTTACAGTTTATGTTCAGATAGCCTGAGGAACCGTTACAAATCTTAGGATTTAGTTAACTAAAGTCCTTCAGACTGACAAACAGTCTTTATTCTATCAGCCTGTAAATCTGTCACCTATTGCGGGAAGTTATGGGAAAACCTGATTTGGTCACGTACGACGTTGCCTGCTAGGAACTCTCTCTCTAGGGCGGCTAGCATCCTTTTCTAACCGCCAACATAGAAATTGACCAATTAACAGCAGCGTCTATTTCCCTCACCCTCCGAGTGGAGGCTTTCTTTGACGAATCCGATGATCTCGTGCCCTTAGGCACACCCCATCATAGTTTTCCTCTGCAGCGTCGTCGCGACGGAAAGTCATTCCTTCCTGGCAATCTCATTAGCTAAGAGTCAATCAAGCGTTCCTTGTATCAGGAGTAGTAAGTCGAGTTCGACTTAGACTTTGAAGCAAAGTATATTCGTTATCCCGTTGACCGTGGATTCGCTATATCGAACCTAGGGCCATTGTCATTAGCGTCCAGTTACCGCGTCCGATCGTCAATCTCGTATCAGCCATACTTGTGTAATAAATATCTGTGCGACAACCATGAACAACACTGGTGAAGACTCATTAAACGCCCCTAACGCCAACCCGACATATATATATATTTTCTATCTTACATTTTATCCACGCGTTTCTTTGTATCCACATACATAAAATAACCTTAACATGTCCAATGTGTGTATATGCTGTGTGTTTATTTTGACGATGTCTTTGGGTTATTATCAGCATTTATACATTTGATTCGATCAGTAATGTTCGTATTTCTTACTATATGAAGATGTCAGTGAAAGAAAAGCGTGTAGTCTTATCTCTAGAAACGAAAAATGAAATAATAAATGGATTATAACAGGGTGAAATTATAACTGACGGATATGGGAGTGCTGACGGATATTAGTGTCCGCGCAAGCGTAACAACTAAGCACGACCCAATTCCGTAATTAAAACGAGCGTTAAGCGCGTCTGCCAATGGCTGGATGTTCGGAATCGTGAAGAGCAACACGATGTCGTTTCGCAGCCCTTTGCGATCAATCGTCGTCGATCGAGCGAAAAGGCGGTAGAGAACGGACTCGCGCCGTGTTAAATGCGAACCTCTTCCACTGGATTGAATCCTCGAACGGGGCGGACAGGCTGGCGGCGGTTGCCGTGCCACGATTCACTGGCTTGAATAATTTACTCCATCGTCCGGGAACCACCGACGCTGAAAGCGTCCCGCGCTGACTTTCGACTTTCCCTTATATCGTCGGATCTCTCCACCTTATGTGACTTTTTATAAGAATTTCTTTTTTTTTGTAAGATAAATTGGAAGTTTCCCATGATATAAATGCTAGACTGCGATTTAGGGAATCTTGATGGTACTATAAACGTATTTGGAAGAGTCGCGCAACAGGTGGAATCCGTTATATACTTCTCGTTCCTGAATTCTTCACTCGCTGTTGGAAATGTTTACCCTCGTACACATACCTACACACACTACCTTTTCATCCACTATGCTGTTAGGCTACTGCGCTAATAAGAATTTCTACTCTGTTGCTGCATAATAAGACCTCGTTTTTTTAAATAAAGTATAGTTAATCTTACATAGTACCTTCGAGATATCATGTTATTTAATCGAAAGGTAATTATTTTGATAATTCCAGATTTATAAAAACTATTATCCGTAGTATTTAAAAATTCTTAAAATGGAACCGTTATTAATATATCTGGCTATGCTACCAACCAAACAGCTATGCGACTTAAGTCAGATAATCAACAACAAAAATGGACTTATCATACCTTTTTCCGTATGCTTTTTATTTCCTATCGTTTTGCCATTGCTTCAGTCACGGTATAAGTTGACCATTAATTGCTGACAGGTACGAACAATCAACGGTTATAATCAAGTCGAATCAGTCATCGGTACGACGAACCGCAGTTTGGCGGAAATTCGAGTTTACGAGCGGTCGCTTCGATTTCACGTAAACGTTCCTTCTCGACCGATAGGAAATTTCGGAAACATCTAAAGTGACAATTAGGATAATTGCCGTGTGATGTCGTCGTTAGAGCCGATTTTGGTTACGTACATCCACTCGGTAACAGAATAGAAAGTAGGATTTACTTTAAAGCGGAGCTTCCAATTGAACGTTGTTTCTACCACCACTATACAGAACAAAGATGCGAATATTCAAGTAATTACATTTACGGATTGCCAAGGATTATTTCAACTGCTCAGTTTCAGTTTGTTCCAATCTCTGAGCTAAATAATACACGCGTCATCCATCTTAAAGCGGAAGTAACGAAGTAAAATGTTTTCGTATGAAATATAATGGCTCGTGGAACCATTTGAACGCTACATTATGTGTATTACGCGAAATACTTTGAAATTTCATTAATGTTGTAATAAGAAAGGGCGGTCGTGATTATATGTAGTAATTAAATTTGAAATCAATCTGGGAAAAATTGCAGGATTTATTACGAGCATAAATTTAGTAAAACAAAAGACAACACGAATGCAATCATCTCAAATACAATTATTATAATAAGCATTGGAGATGGTCCTGTTTAAGTAGTTTTGTAAACTCTGCGAAATATCTACTTACACTGAATATCTTGTTGTTTCTATATGTACATTTTTTAACTTATTTCAAACTTTACCGATATAATCACGATAATCGTGTATCATTACAGTGCTAATGAGACTTCAAAATGTTTCGTGTCTCATGCTGAAAAAAGTAGCTTCGAATCGATAACTCACACTCTAGACGAAAATAGAAGCCACTTAATTCGAGACTCGTATCGTTAATTCTTCGCGATCAATTTTCAAAGGGCAATGTCAGATGTAGCGTATATACGTTCTTTGGAATGTTTTTCCATTTATTTCTGTTCAACAAAGTATATGGTCTAATGTTTCAATGTAATGGATACAGTAGAAAGAAATACTTTAAACAAATTCTGTAATGGAAGAAGTTTTTATATGTTTGATGCTATTAAAATAAAATTATTGTTTTCGCTAGAAGCGCCATTACATTGGTACAAGTAATAGACTGATTTAAGTAACGTCTAGATGCACTTTACGAAGATTATTTATAAAAGGTAGGAATGAAAAACCATAAACTAAATTAAAATTACGTAAATTTCAATAATAATTGTAAATGAATGAAAATCACGAATGATACGTTGAAGTTGGAGTTGGTGAAATATAAATAGTTTATATCCTTCTTAGAAAATCAATAATTTCCTTTATTATTATTTATCTTTTCAATGTCCTTTTTATCCTTTATCAACAGATCTTCAGCATCTAAAGACGAAAACTATCTGTAACTATCTCTAATTTTTTATCTTCTTCTTTGTCAAAGTAGCAGTAACAAGACATAAAAATAAATTTTTCCTAATTAATACGAAGCTCTATAAAATAACCTAAAGTTCAGTTTATCTAAATTTATGCTTAAATTTACATTACTTTCTGTTTTTTACTTTCAAATAATTTTGCAATCTTCTTAAACAATTCTTATAATAATCTCACATGTTGTTATCTCTTTCTCATTTCGTTAACTAGTTTTCTCAATCTTTATGTTTATTTATTCCTTTTACCTCCGACCATTTTAAATGCAACTTCAAAAAAGACAAACTGTTTTCGTTACTAAGACAACTTGAACAAAGAAGACATTATATTCGTGTTATGTGTGTACATGTACATAGGTATGCATATCAAAACTCGTAGAATATTTTGAGCGTATTTGTTGAAAGTTTCTGAGCAGTCACCAAGCTTCAAACAAAACCTGTTGGTACTTCAAAAGGAGACGCCTCACTAATTAAACGTGTTTCATCCTTTCGGTACTTCCAAAGGATGTCCCCCCTTTATTTGCGTCCTTTTTTTACATCTTTTGCCTCTCCCCTCTTTCCTCTTCCTTTCTTCTTTCACTTCTCTTCTACTTGTATTTTCTTCTTAATCTCTCCTTCAGTTTTATCTATGAATATTTCGCTCCTCTTTTTCTATATCGTCGCAGCATGTTTCATATTTTATTTTTTATTACGTTCCAGCACAGTTTCTGGTATTTTACATTCTACTACCCCTTCTCTTTGTTTTTTTTTCTACCGGGGGAAGTTTTCCATATTTTTGCTCTTGCTTCTTCGCGTTTTTCTTTATTACTCTTAACACTATTCTTTGATTCATGAGTTCTCCTTGGTATTTCCATTTGTTCTTTATAGACAAAAAAGATTATCATCAGGAAACGTTTTATTGTTTCATTTCCAAATTGCAACGTTATTCTTTGGTTTATTAATTTATTTCGTTTTGGCATTCTATTATCACGTTTATCAAATTGTTAAATTTATATGTAGTTTGTTTGCATTAAGTTAAGAGAAGTTTGTTTAATATATTATACGTTATATTCTGTTTTTTCCCGCGAATCTTGAGCTTCATTCGCAATAGCATAACCAGTGTGAAGTTATTTTATTTGATACGAAACGTTCTTTGAAGTTTCAAATGAAGTTGAGGTTCTTTCAATTGTACCTTCAAACTTTATTTTTTATTAACCTTACTCAAATCTTCCTTTTTTGAGAGCCTTACGCAGCTATATAAAATTAACTGAATATGGTATTAGATTACAAAGTTCGTACAAGTACATTCGTTTAAACTTGGATATTACGTTGTCTGGAAACTCGAAACAAATGTTAGACGATTATAAATTACGTATAGCGGGAATTGAAAACAAACTCATAAAAATGGGCATTTCCTACTTTTTCTTGCGTGAAGGAAATTTCAGTATTAGCAATATTTCAGCAAATATGATCTTCGTTATTCATTACTTGAGGTCAGTTTATTCGAACTGAAGTAATTTAACTGCTATGAGCGCAAGCTTCTAAATCGTAACTAGTAGTGGCTGTTTGTTTGATTTTATCCTGCGATCTTCGTATAATTTATATAATCAAATTATGTTATAAAAATTTAACACATATGACTATATTGCGAAGCGAATTTAAATTACCAAGAGTACCATTACATTTAGAGAAAAGTATGTGTCATTCCAGTATTTATTAAATCATTTTATTTTTCAGAAAAGTATAATAAACATATTCCTATTTTTTCCCACTTCTGCAATTCTTATCTCTTGTGAAAGATGAAATCTGTTTTTAATTTCATTTTTATACGCGACTGTTTAATTTAAACATTTTCTAATCAATGTTGTTCACGACGCGAACGCGAACGCGTCTCCCCACGACTCGACGAAAACACATGTGGTGCGGTGTACTGCTCATAGTCATCAATGCTCTCCCTTACGTGCTTGACGGCAGCTTCGAATTGTTTGTCGCGCCTTTTCCTTATGTTATTGCTCTTTGCCATGGTCGGCATGATTAGTGACGTAGTTAAAATTAAAGCTACTTACGTTGCTGATTTCTGACGTCCAAGCGTGTTGTAGAATGGCGGTGTGATCACGTGGCACTGTTCACTGTTAGGAGCACTTTTTACTGGCACGTGATCCGGCTCGAAGGACCATGTGTTTTCGTCCAGTCGCGGGGAGACGCGTTCGCTTTGAGGCGCGTCAACGGCAGTCGCAAATTCCCCTTACGATTATACGAATCGACACTAGCAACACTATCTCGACAACGCAACTCGCACTCCCTGATTTCTCGATTCATACTCTCTGGCTTCTTCACTAACGCACGTGTTCCGCGTCCGCTCGTGGCCAGGGTCACGTAGGCCTTTTTTACCAAACTATTCAATTTAACGACCGACGACACATTTGTCACGTAAAATCACAAGTCACGACTCAGATTATAAAATATACAAGAAGGTTGGGCCGAAACACAACTATTAACTTTCTTTTTTGTCGCACTTTATTATGCACTTAATAATTACAATTGCGTATACACTGAGTTGGCACTATGGGTCCAGTCCAGTCGCGGGGAGACGCGTTCGCGTTGAGGCGCGTTAACGGGAGTCGTAAATTCCCGTTACGATTATAGGAATCGATACCGCGAGCAGGGCGATCCCCTTATTTCTTTTGGGATAATAGGGGAGTTTGTGGTTGAATAACTGTAGTCTACAGTTATATAACAGAAGTATATTTACACCAGATTACAACCCGTAGACCGTATAGAGAAAATCTTGGAGGTCGTCGGACAGTACAATGTTTGACCCGAGGGTGGATAGCGTTTGCGCGTTGAATGCCGTGAACGTGACTGAATAGTAGACTTGACTGGCCGATGTGTAGAAGAACAGTCCGAGGTATGTTAGAGCAAAGTACTTGACTGACCGAGGAGTGTAAGAGCAGTGACTTGACTCTCCGAGTAGTATTTAGGGGGAAAGCTCGATGTGGGTGTACCCTTTCGGAACCAAGCACGCGGATTCGTTGCTCACACTTTTCGTTAGAAAAGTGAGGGTAACGATCCGTGATGCCCATTGGTTATATTGGTTATAACCAGCTTTTTCGCGGGGCACAAATGCTTTCTCCGAAATTAGCAAGAGTCTGCAATAAACCCAAGGACCGTTCAAAGGACCATCCATAAACCGAAAAGACTTGTGTGAATAGAAGTTAAGCTGGAAAGCTTCGGTTTATGGTGGTTCTTTGGGTTTCTTGCAGGTCAGTGTAACGAGGGGTAGGCCTTGGCGGCCAGCCCGAAAGGAGGGACGTCGCACGGACCATCTCGCGCGACGTAACACATATATTCAAGCGTAGATAAAAGACAATAAACTTATCTTCTTCAGTCTCCGTAATTTTTGTCTTGCACTTACGTAACAAGGCAATGAAAAAAAAAAAAAAAAAATAAATGGAAAAGGAAAAGAGTACTGATTTTAATGTGTATACCTACTTTCATAAAAAGCCTTTAAAGTGTCTTATCGTAGAGGTAATAAAGATTTCGCTTTAAAGCCTACATGCAAATCTACTCAAGCTTAAACCACGCTTCAATTGAATACTTAGGATAAAAACGATATACACTTTTTGCTGCTGCGCAGAAAACAGTTTCTTTCAAAATATGATAGTAATGATTCTGTTGAGAATTGTGGATCTTAGTCGCCGAAATAAATGTATAGAACCATTTACATTACACGTAGAAATGATATTAAAATAGTTTCATATTTATTTAATATGTGATTTACAAAATATTCGTAGATACCCATTGCACGTGTCTCAGCACGTCTCACTATCTTTTTCCCGCCATGCGTATGTAACAGTTGCATTCCTCTGTTCTGCGGGACACTGCGCATGCACGTATCCCCCCCCCCACACACTCATACTTATATGCGTGTCGCTGCTTCGCAGCTAATCCGGAGTAACACACAAAATTACATATATCTCAATAGATTCATCGTTACATAACGAAACTTCATCGTATTCTTTCCATATTTCAATTCGACCATTTTTAACTGATAATGCAAGTGATCTTCCGTGTAAATTGTGAAAATCGTTAAAAGAATGAAATTTTACATTAAAATATTAAAGTAACTATGGTAAAAAGAATACATTTTCAATCGAACAGTAAATATGAAATTGTTAAGATAGTAAATTATTTATACAAGTATGTAAATTCAGTGCAAACTTCAATTAAACGTAGTAACTAGTTTGTGATTCAACAGGTGTCACCTGTTCATTCAACAGGTGTTACCATTTAATATTTCTATATGACTACAAGCAACGAAAAAAATAGAATGTAAACAAATTTTTTTTTTCATTCATTAAATATTACAGCAAGTATTTAATATATTTTTGTATTTATATAAGTTTGTTATATTTTATACACATATTCCTAACATTCATCTGACTAACTGTATTTTAGATATTTTTATTATGTTTTTAAATATCGTATCAGTATTTCATGCATATTTTTATCATTAAATTTTCCATAAATGCATGATCATCCGCATTTTTCTACTTATTAGTATCTCATAAGGATATTTATGCATTTGTGAAAAATATAAAGATGTAAAAATACAGATAATATATAAAAATGCATAAAATATCCGCAATAGAATATTTTCTGTAATATTTAATAGGAAAACCAATTTCCTATCTAGATTTCATTTTTTTCGTTAACACGTTCGTAATAAAGATGGAAATTTGTATAAATATCTATAGTCTATTAACAAGACATTGTCTATGTTTATTATCTCAAGAATATATGCAAGGATAAATGGATATCCGAGAATCACGAATCCTTTTAACAAAATCCTTAGATAAAATCTTTCATCGATAAGTACAAGAATATAAACTATCGTATCGTATCGTAGCATAGTACACGATCAAAGATATAGGTACTATCACGTTGAAAGAAAAGAGAATAAAATGTGTAACTGGAACATGTAGAGACTTTCGATTTTCTGCTCGACGCGACTATATGTAATCTTGTTCGGAGATTCGTGGCACAGCTGGATTCGCAGTAGGGAAAGGTCATGGACGACCCTAATCCTGAAATCCCCGATGCCTAAGAAGATCTTTCTCACGTGGAGAATATCAAGAAGCAGGTTCTCATCCAGATCGTAGTAGCCCCCGCCGCTCTAATTAAGAATTACTGCTAGCCTGACTCTGGTTTCTTGATAAGATCAGTCTTAGATGTTTTTAAAGGTTTAACTTTGTGTTTATTTTACTTCAATACAATCGCTATTTACGAGGATCTTTCAACAAAAATTAACCGTAAGAGAAAATTTACTAGGGAATTTTACTAGAGAAAATTTTTACTATTTTCATGTACTGTATAGGTACAGTTTGTTTAACACTTTATCTCGCGCGCTATGATATTTGATTATAGTTTGATGTTGTTACGTAAAGGAAGTGCAGCATATTTGGATTACTGTCGTTAATTTGGTATATCGAGTAATATCTGAAAAATGACTAACGTTATCTAATTTGTAACATCGTAATTGATAGAGACGGAAGACCTATTATTAACCAATGACATTTGTGGACGAACGTAATTTTCACATTTCCGACTCAATCCGCAGAGTAAAAAAATATCATTTTGCAAATGATTCTGATCAAGTATTCAATCGTTCTAATCATGGTTAAAATATGTTAAAGCTTTAGAAGAAATCATTTAATCTAGCCATTTGTTCGTATATTAAGTCCTATGGTTTCGTGTCAATTTTACGACTGTGGCGGATGGTGTACGGAGATTTGGGTATATCGATTACAGAAGTAATCATGATGCTTGCTGTTTCAAACGTCCAATGTATTTCAAATCAATTACTTAAATAACTGATAACGTCGATAGACATTCTTACAGGAGATTTTAACCCTTTCCCATTCCAGGTATTATATAAAATAAATTAACGTAATACGAATTTGAATAGATGAACGAATAATCAAGCGAAAGTTTAAAAAATATAAAAAATTAATTTAAAACTGTAGCGTGTAAACACTTTCGTTACTTTTGCAACAGAGTTACGGTTTAATTGTTCTCATTATGCTTTGTAGTCTAATTACAGTTCCATGGAATTCCATGTACCCTTTCTGTCTGTATGAGGTGGGTACAGAATTCTAGATCAGTTTGTAAATTGTTCGCGTCTGTGACCAGGAAATAGACGATAATTGTTCTGTTTGAGTCTGGAATTTTATTAAATTAATTTTATTACAGTTTGTCAAGTTTCGTATTTGTTTATAAAAATATAAAATAGAAAGACATTAAATATGTTTTATTAAAATTAAAAATTCATATTTTTCAAAAAGGTCTTTTATGTACTCAAATGAAATATTTAAACAACTTTTCGATAATCTATGCTATGCTATTCGACGCTTGACTTCGATAAAAAGCGATTACCAACGATTAACAGTTTATTTATCATTTCTGAGATTCGATTTCTCTGCTAGAATATAATAATTAAAATGATTAATCAGTAAATACAGAACGTTTAAACCTCTGTAAACCACGTCATTGACGTCTGTTAAGAATAACAGTAATATATCTTCTCAAACACTTTCTGATCTTTTAATACGAACTAAAATTTCAAAAATTCTCCTTTCGAAGATAAAATATTTTATTCTAATTCTGTAATAATATATATTCGATAATTATTTTATAAAAATGTATTATTATTTAAACATCCAAATTTTTTATTAGAATATTTTCATTCAAAATATAATTTAGACTCTCGAGGAAACTCTGTCCGTTAGTGAACTTCCGTCCACCGATGGACATAGGACAGGCATCGTTACTCCGGCGGGAACGAATCAAGTGGGAGGGTGCGAATCCTGTGGCAAGTTCGGTTTTAACGTCCAAGGTAATAGTTCTTTAGAAATCGAATAATACATAGTAAAACGAAATTTAAGTGCTCAATTAATCTATCGTCGAAATTCGTTAATATCTAGGAGCGAATAAACGAATTATATTGACAATTATATTGTCACATTTTTATATTATAAATATTAAATTCTTTAACGTTACATACAGTATAAATTATTGAGGAATTCATATATCTACGATTTTTGTATTTCGTCGAATATTTGTTGGGGGAACCGTATTAAAAAGTTTTCCTGCGAGATCAATATTCGTGAAAAGCTCTGAAAAATTTAGCAGTTCTGATATTTCCGAATTTTTTAGACTCGGTTGATATCACCGAATCGTGGATGATCCACAATACGCTGAGCCTCATACTGTAACTATAAAATCACTCCAACTTTGTCAGTTCTTATACAACACGAAGAACAAGATAGAATAGCATAAAATTTGATTGAAAACATACAGAGTTGAACAGTTAAGCTTATAACACTTGTTGATACAGCTCTCGATTTTTATATAATAAAACATTCTGTTACGCTAATTATACAGCCGTAAAAAGAAATGAATTGGGTTTATAGTTATCGCAACATAAACCGAATTAATTAGTTTAATTTTTAAATATTTCACTTTAATCTGTATTTTGTATTTTACGCGATAAAGAGCATTAACTTTCAAAGTGCACTTACTACGTGAGATTAAGTAACTTATATAGACCCGAAAATATTATCACTATCTATGGTGCAATGAGACTAGTTAGAAAACCTTACAGAATCTCAGGTAATAATCTTGTGATCCGTTAGAAAAATGTATAGGTTTCAATAATAATAATAATAGAAATATAACGTAAACGGATCATACCTAATTCGATAAAATAATATAAAACAGAAATTGTTGTTCATCTATTATCACAATACATCGCGAGCTTAAGATACCCACAGTTAAGGAAGAAATATCCAAATTCAGTAACAGAGATATAATATAAGAGTGTTAACAACCACCAAAACCAATTACTTGTCACGACGGATCAGATCCGCAGGCTAAAAAGACAATACCCTTTAGATTTAAGCATTAGATTCAACTAGAATCAAACGTACTATAAACTCTTATAATCCAAGTTACAGTACCGCGCTAAAATAATTTACTTCTAGTTCTCAATGAGAATTGATTGTAAATGGTCTACCAAATAAAAAAAAATTCTATTATCACCTTATGAAACGAAAGAAACTTCTCGGACAACCTAACATAATCGTAATCGCTTACATATTTCAATCTATTTGAAACAACTTTACATCTGAAACCATCATCGAATTCCTCCTCTACAAGTTTCATAGTATCTGGCAATGATAATTTTTTCAAGTCAGACTTGGCATAATAAGCATGAAACGCTGTAAAAGAGGAACAGGCGATAAAATCGAATCTCGCGAATAAATCGAAATGTTGCCTAAGCATGAAACAGTGTCACTTCTTGTCGAAGAAGCTGGTTGCGTATAGCGAGGTGTGGCAGTTAGGAGCCTAATTAAAAATACTTGCGTCACGAGCCAACGAAGACAAAAGGAACTTATGAATTACACGGAGAATCCTTCAGCGACCACCGCAGCTCGGCTACGAAGCGCGGATAAAAAGTCCATGCGAATGGCATGAAAAAAGAAAAGAGTCTCTGTAGTTTTGATCCTCAATGGTACGTTGTCATAATTACGAAAGAGCAAACGAGAATAAAATTGTATGTTTGAGTTAGACACGGAGATTAATTAGGTTTTTACCTGGCCTCTGGAATTTATTAGTGGGAGGCTTTGGGAATGGTTGTGGAAAAGATGGAACGTAATATGCAAATGTACATAGAATATCGGAAGTACATGTTTCGATATTCAACAAGTGAGACAAATTTATATCCAGGCCTGTTTCCCTTACGCTCATACAAGTATAAATTTTCAATCTAATCATGAAACTTGATTTCTAAACATCAACGATAAAGTGTTTCAGCGTTTGTATGAACCTTCCCGAATATTAAATTTGTGCTTTCAGCAGCTTTTACGATGTATTTTTCAAGTTGGAACTCATAAAAAAGATGGTAGCTTTTAATACTATTATTTAATATTCATAGCACTTTAAATATTCAACAGACGTGCAATTATAGTAAATTTCTACTCTTTTCGCGTTCTCTAGGAATTGAATAACGAATAAAATTTAATGTACACTAATTAGTCGGAAACTTTGAAAAACTATATTTAACGTGTATGAAACCGATATAGACTTGCAATTTGTGTTCGTTAATAACTTAGATATAAATATAAAAATATGGAGAAAATAATTTTCAGATTTATTAAAAGCAATTCCTATTGGCAATCTATTTAGTATCTGTTTGTTTCGTTGGCTAGATTGTACTTTTTTTATTATATTATTCATTTAACACCAAATAAATTCTCTGTAAAAGTGTCGTATAATCATGACAATCGTGTCTTACAGTGCTAAAATGTAAGAATGTCTCATATAACATGAGTAAGTGTTGAAACGCTTCTGTTAGCCAGTGTGCATATTAAAGATGGTTAGTTCTAGCGTTAAAAAGCCTGACGAAACGGTATTGTTAATATTTAATAAGCTAAAAACACTGGTTTCTGTGAATGATATTAAAATAACAATTAAACTGGAACAGCGGAAAGCGGTCGGACGTTTGGAATACCTTCGAAAAGGACAGAATGAGCAGAGAAGCTTCATTCCTCTGTGAACTCGGGGTAAACAAATCCATCGGCTTTAGGCACATTTGAAATATTTAGGTTAGTAGGTAAATCCACCGGGTGGGCGCGCTAGGCCCGATGATCGATATCGAATCAGTGTCTGATGCTCGTCTCGCCGAGTGACGGTGCAACGAACGCACCACCAAGTGATTAAACGTGACTTTGACGCGACTAGACAGTGATTAATCGGTTGCCTGACGAATCTACGATATGCATAATGGAGACAGTCTACGTGCTTTATCCTCTACAGTCTATACCTAAATACGAACGCTCGATTACATTATATCGGTTCGATGAAAAATATTAGAAAATGCACGACACTGGCTGCAGTATAAAATAGACAAAGCTTTTATGTTTGTGGATAATATGTGGAATCGTTAAATGTACGATTTGCTTGTCTTTCTTCGAAACTTTTTAATGTAAATGTTTAACTCTCTATGGAAATCTTGAATAAATATTTTGTGGTTATGGTAAGAAACAGTGAATTAGTTAGCTATGTATTTCGTGCTTAGTTTCTATAAATGTATTTCCAAATTATTTCCAGTTCTTGTATTTACTTTTAATGCATCGATATCGATGTGCAAGGGAATTATTTTATTACATAATATATAATAATCAGTAAATATCGATTAAGTTTCTTGTACCCCTGAATCTGTGTTATAAGACTTTGAGCTATTAAATTCTAATTTTATATTCTAATTAGATGACGGAAAGAAGTAGTATGTATGTCAATGTTTCACATATAACGATCGAATAAGAATTTCACAAAAATGCAAAGAAATATTTCTCGGAACTTATTAAATGAAATTTTATTAAAACTATTGTTACAAGTATTGCAGTGATATATAACAATCATTTAATAGACCAAATAAGTGTGTAAGATAAAATATTTATACATAATACTAACATTTAATAAGGGAAACAACATTTTAGGTCATAAACGATATATTAAAATCGAAATCGATGCTACATCCAGTGACAGTAAGAAGAACAAAATTCTTCTAGAAATATGTATATTATAAGAATAGACATATTTTGTTAACGATTTATATAATGCTTTTAGTTAAATTGCTAACTTATTTGTATATTTGATTATAAATTATTCGTAAAAAGTAATTAGAATTATATGAATATGATGATTAAATCAATATAAATTAACGATTAAAAACGTGTGACGCTGCACAAGGATAATATCTGCTGAAACCTGTGTTACACGTAGAGTTTGAGAAAGTAACACGTAATACTTTAATTTAATTTAAATAATACATTCTCTTTTCTTCTTGTAAATATTCAAATTCAAGACCACAAGGGAAAAACGATAGGTTGCATTTTTTTTCTTCATATTATATTTTAAAATTCTTTACTTTCATTAGTTTCAATGGGTAAATATAGGTAACACGATTAAATATTATTGCATCGTTCAATGACAGCAATAGGAAAGAAAAGGAATATTATACACATTAGATTACAGATTACTTTCATTCGTACAGATTTCAGAAGATTTATTGTATTATTAATTTTGGAGTATTAATTGTTTTAATATTTACAAAATTGTCTCAGCACATATAGAAATTTGTTAATAAAAGAAGAAAAAGCTTTGCACTGACACAGCAAGTACTTGATCACTTAACACACTCGCAAGGAATAATAAAACAAGATAATATTTACATTACTGATTACGTAGATCTAACATAGATTACATAGAGGAACGATTTTCGAAAAAAGATCTCCTTTAAAGAAATATGAACGAAGAAATTACACCATCTTTATATTGTAGTTTATATTACACTGCAAAATATTACCAAAACTTGTCAATGTCACTCCGGTTTACTGTGTATGTTATAAAATACACTTTGCAAATGTTAAGTCACTTTTAAAGGCAAAAGAAGAATTTTTCCAGATATATAGAATTGGCAATTCCATGACTCTGAGAAGATTATTTTTAAATTTAATACGGTGCCTCGATAAACTTAAACGATCCCGATCTTTCATGAACCAGAAAACGAAAAGCTTGTGCTAGAAAGCTTGAGCGACAGTTAAACGGCACTTTCGCACGTTTCAATTAAAAGGCTATCAGAGGTGAAAGGATCCAGCTGGGAAATATCCGAACGGCAAAAAAGTCGCTTGCTATTTGAAACGAGCACGCTTCGAATGAACGTATCAATTCATCGGCTGCGTTAATTCGTCATCTATTGATTTCGTCACTTGGCGTCGTTAATTGGCGGGTTATGAAATAAACTGGATAACGGTAAGGTGCGATTCGACATTTGGTTGAAACGCGATCACTCGAGTGGAACAATAAAATCCATAATTTTGATTAATCGAGATGCGAATCCCCGAGTTCGTGAATCTCGATCGACTGCGGCTCTTATCGAATTAAGGGCTCCGTTAATGAGCACGGAATCCAGCATTATCCAATTTGTGATGGTTAGCTCACGATCATCGCATCTAGGAACCGTAATCGACGACGCAACAGCGACGCGTGCAGGGGGTGATAAATTTTAATCGTTGATCGGTTGCGTGAGATTGAAATTGCTTGTTTCGGAGTAACTAGATTGTAGGGTCCTTTTAATTCCTTCTTTCTCCTGACAAATCGAATATTGTAATTTTGAGAATATATTCGATTTCTTAAATGAGACGTTTTTTTATAAGGTTCTATATCACCGGTGCACCGTATGTCACGATGGACTCCCATACATTGTAGTAAAGCCTACGAGGCAAGTTGGGCGGCCCGTTGATGTTCGATAAAATGCCTAAGGCCTAAGGGCTCCTGTTAACTTATCGGCTTTACTACATACAGTTTGTTGCAAATATTTCGGAACCAAGATCGAACAGTGGTTACGTTTATAAGAGAAAATCATTCAGCATTTTCATCCTAATAACGTATTTCAATTTCATCAAAATCGTTGAGGTGTGCATTTTTATGCACGGTTACCAAAATAATTATACATGTTGCAATAAGGAACGATAGAATGGCGTTGTGGCACTTAATTGTCTCTTTGACGGAAGGGCACTTGGGAAACGTATTTGACGGAAGAATTTTTTTTATACTTAGCCGGCTTTTTTGTATTCCATAGAGTGTTTGGCAAACGTGTAAAATATTAAGCGTTTCGAGTAACCGGACTGCTCCTCTATTAGGTGCTCGATGAACAGTAGTAGCAACCGTTCCTGGTCCGACAATGCGCCGCTTGCTTCTTCTCTGGTCAGTGATCGATACCGACAATTGGTCGGACGCGACCGATAGATGTCAATCTATGAAATGCATCTGATCGGGCGGAATTTATCAGCAACTGACTATTTGTTATGTTCATACAGCGACAGGGAAATTAATCGGTCCAATTGAGGTTCGTGCTGGCAAGCGGCCGCAATTTAAATCGAATGGAATCGCGAGTGGACGCGACTGTCACGATAATCCTGTGTACTTTACGCATCGAGATTTACTTTCGCGTGTTCACGCGACTCGTGTTTGTCCACGAGAAATAGAAATCGTTCGTGAATTTGCTCTCGTTGCTCGTTCGCTATTCATCCGACGTCGATGAAAAACCTGCGTGGAACGATTTTCCGTCGTGTTTCTCTCACTTCAGTTACCGTTCTCGCTTTTTGGATTTATTTTCCTTCCAATTTTTCCCCCCTCTGAATTATATACACGATATATATATATATATATATATACACGAATATATTATATATTATATATATTATAATATATTATACACGATAAGATGGATTGCTTGAATTATGAAAAGTAGTCGTTTTGTTAGGATTATAATAACGTGGTGAAGCGTTACGTTACTTGGGAAATTTGCAATGAATTTCCAAGGCAGATCAAAGACTGTGTTAGAACCTTTTTTGTCAATTATAAAGAGAGGCTAAAGAATAACGCATTTTATGTTTCCACGCTTTACACGGGACAATGTTAATATAACTTGTATTACAAATTTCTATTAAGCTTTGGATATTTGAAAGTTATTTAATATCGTGTACAGTAACTCCGGCTAAAATAAACACAATTTTTTTATTACCTTCGAAATCTATGATTCGTATGACTCTTTGTATTAAAAATTTGCAATTTAGATTATCATAAAAATATGAAACTTTTTAATTCAATTTAATTTAAAAAGATCTCGTAAGATTAGTAAAAATTTCCTCGATGATTACAGTCTTTTTTGCAAATGAAGCTTCGTTATAAGTGTCATCTTCATTTTAAGAATATCTCACTATATCTTGCTAGTTATTTAAGCATGTATGATTGCTTAGTTTTAAATATTTTTAATTCTAATATATTAGATTGTCTGAAAAGTGGCTTTCTTTTACAGACACGTCTTTTACAACGACGCATCTTTGTACAAACATGAAATCTGATCTGTCGAACGTTGTGATCTTTATTTTGATGGAATAAATTTGATTATACGTAATTCGGTAAAATAATATAAAACGAAAAATGTTGCGCGTCCATTATTTCCTTATAAAACGAAAGAAACTTTTTAGACGACCTAATAATTACGTGTTTATTTCTACAAGAAAATTTTACGCTAGAACTAAGTTTCTTTTCCGCGGTAGATTACAAATCTAACTTTTACACATAACTGCATTCTTTAATGGAGCCAAAGCGGCTTTTTAATTAGTTTATCGAGGGGTTTAAATTGATTTTTTCATTCTCGAAATTAACAACAAAAATTGAATTTTTCGACGACAGAACAATCCAGAAATCCAAAATAATAGTTATTTTAAACACTTTTTGGAGAAATGTCAATCTGTAAACATTAATTTTCATCTAAGTGGAAGCCAATTACCAATAAATTTCAATGAAATTTCTCAAAAAAATAAATGATTAAAATATATTAATTTTTACTTGTTTTGATTACGAATAATCAATATGAATGATTAAAAATATTTTTACTGCCGGTAATCACTAACTATGACAGAAATTTAATTCTGGTTACCAGTAACCATTACTCATGGCGGAAATTTAGTTTCGGTTACCGATAACCAATATAAATGACCAGGATTTTTTGACTGGTTGACCAGTGACCATTATCGATAGCCCGAATTTTATTTTGGTTATCCATAAGCGTTAAGGAAGGCGGCAAATTTTTTCGGTTACCACTGACCGATATCGACGACATACTGCAACAGAAACAAATATTCGCTTAAATCTTTAAAAGTAACAGGCATTCTGTTCGATAATGGATATGTAGTAGAACGTTCAGCTATTAGAGTATATACATATATAAATTCTCCCGTTCACATGCATACATTAAATTTAAATTAAAAAAAGAAATAAAGAATAGGGCTTATATAGAGCAAGTATTTGTTACAGTTATATTTGTTCCGTACATTAATCTCGTGTTTCCCTAAAATATATTTAATATCTATATAAATTTGTTAGAAAATTTCCTGTATCAGTAGTTACGACAATTAAGTTATGTTACTGAACTAATAAACGACAAAATTTATGAAACGACGTAATGAGATATTTAGCGAATAAAATATAATCTTCTATTTTCGAGACTGTTGACGATACTAGATTTTAATACGAATTCTGTAAACGTGCAGGTTTCCCTTAAAAGTGGAGTTGTTGAATCGTTCAAAGCGATTCATCACGGTTACCTTCTCCCTTATTCGACGAACGGGTTAAAAGTAGGCTAAAGCAAAAGAAAACTCGCGTAGGAATAGGCAACATGTTCCACAAGGAAATGCTGAAAGATTTTCAAAGTACCCTTAAATCACGAAGTTTAGCCGCGTGCAGTTTTCTCGCCCAACGAATGGCTCGCGTTTTTTCCCATCGACGCGGAAATATAGCGCCGGATGTTCTCGATCTTCGCGTCCTGACGCATACATACTTGCTTAATGCTCGGAAATCTTTCCACTCTTATAGATGGAGACGTGTTGCGTATCAGACAAGTTGCTGTTTTTTTTTTTTTTTTTTTTTTTTTTTTTTTTTGTAAAAGCATGAAAAAATAGTTGGAAAATATTTAAAATTAGGTTCGAACAGAAGAGATTTCGTACGATGTATTTCGTGAATGATTTAGTACGAGTAGTTTGGAATTTATTTTTATATTTATATTCTTACATATAGTAACATAAATGATTAACTACATGGATGGATTTATTGTTTGCGGTTGATGAGGGGTTTCGTCGATAAACGTAGGCTTTATATTAATATCAATATGAATAAATGTAGATATTTATTCATATTAATTTAGTATAACAACTATTAACGGAGTTACTTTGTTTATTTCGCTGAATCATTAACAAATTATGCTTCTCTTATTTTCATTTATTCAAATTAATTATGGTCAATTCTCACAGTATCGCGAGTGTCGTAAGCAAATGTGATACCATTTATCTTGAAACGACATTTGTTACGCAACTACGTCATATAATAATTGGAACAAATTGGATAAATTGATCCATAAGTATTATAAAACGCATAGATTAAATTTCGAACTTTCACAATTACAAACACATAATTTAATTGCAAGGAAATTGAAATTAATTCTCCTTCTGTTTCGATCGAATACTAACTACACCGATAACGGGCCATAATTTATTGTCTCTAATTACAGAAAATACAGGAATGTTACCCGTCCCATGATGAAAGCTGCTTAAAATAACTCGCAAAACTATGGCTTCGTTAATATTTTAATACTTTTAAAATACTTGCATAAACAATAACGATAGTAAAAGTAATATAGATAATAAAGATAATAAGAGTAACATAGAGAATAATAATAAACAGTAATAAATAATACAATCAGTAATAAAAAAAAAATAAGAATGATTATTAATAGAAAGTTTTATCTTTTTCTCGAAAATATTTCTACATTATTTTCAATAATATAACTATTATATATTTCTGGACCTATATTTGGACAAATACTATAAAATTCATTACACCATTGTATCCTACAAGTGATTAAACTTTCGCTCGCACGAATGAAACATTTGATACGCGATTCACCGATAATTTCAGCCGTGCGGTGTTGCGCGCTTTTTAAAATACAGGAAAACGATACAACACCATGCGCCGCCGTAAATCGGAATCGTTGCACTCACACCAATGAATCCAATCAGCGAATCAACAGAGCGCGATAATTTCGTGCCGCGACAATTTCGTTTCGTCGACATCGATGAAAAATCGATATATGATAAACATCGATGCTGAATTATGCTGATATCTAGCGATGGGATAAAGTTCAATACGTACCTAGTACCTACTTATAAATCTAAGTCAAATTCAATACTCGCAGTTCCTTTTGTAGACTGTTCTATAAATAGCTGTTAAGCTTCGAAGATTTAGAAATCTATTCGTTCATATACAACTATCACAATCGAACCCGATTACTTGTGGCAAGTCATACATTATTCCACAAATACACTTTGCACTAGTCTAATAATATGCACTACTAAATCAAAGAACATCGCATATACACTAGCTGAATATTAAATTTAATATGCAAATAATCAGAAGTTAGATATAAAGACTTGAAAATCGAAAACAATAAAAGATGATATAGAGGAAGAATAATTGCAAATAAGCGATGAATATGGAAGTTATCATATTAAATCAATACTGTGATAAAGACCAATGTTCATTGGCAGTCGGAGTTCGAACCATTTCGCCCATTTAAATTCAAAAGGGAGACGGTTTATATTCTTGGAATAAAACCAGAAATAGTGTGTCCCACTTCCATTCGTTAACTCGGAGTGCTTTGTCAGTGCAAGTAACTCAAGTTAGTGCGAAGAGACTGCTTTCTTCATTAAAATGTAGAGTGTTCATCTTATTACCAGCGACCGTTTTTCGCGTAAGTGACAGGTGAACGAAGAAAATGAAAGAAGAGGTTCGCCTCTACTATCACTTAATAGCTTTAATAGAATTTCCTGGTACAAAAATTTATAATTAGAGATATTATATACTTATTACGCTATTCGATATTTCATAGCGTAAACTTTCAATTGAAATAACTCAGAATAACTCATTGATACCTACACATTGATACCTACAACAAACATTTGCTTATTTTTGACAAAATGTACTTTAATTACAAAATTGCAATGAAGTCAAACTGCAATAATTTTGTGCTGCATAATCAACATAGCTACCTATAATAGTATATTATAACCCTATTCAATCATTTTGCACACTGTATATTTGCAGATCCTTTCATTTCTGAATTATAAGGTATATAAAGCCGTATTAAGGTATATAAAGCCATATAAGGCTGTTTGGGCCTATGGGATCCAATTATGGGGAATAGCGAGTAATTCCAACATAGAAATTCTCCAACGATTCCAATCAAAAACTCTAAGATCCTTAATAGATGCATCTTGGTATGTTACCAACGAAACGATACATCGCGACCTTAAGATACCTACAGTTAAAGAAGAAATATCCAAATTCAGTAATAGATATAACACAAAAATTAACAACCACCAAAATCCACTAGTTACTCAAGTACTTGACACGACGGATCGGATCCGCAGGCTAAAAAGACATTACCCTCTAGATTTAAACATTCGATTCAACTAGAATCAAACATACGATAATCATTTATTATACGCGTTATAGTACCACGCCAGAATAATTTACTTATAATTCTCAATGAGAATTGATTTTAAACCACTTCCAAATAAAAAAAACATTATAAGGTAGATTAAGGCAGGTCTTTTTAACTGACAAAAAAGCTTCAAATGTTAATACAGTCAGATATTTAAATATCTAATGTATGTAGTAGTATATATAGTAAATATTCAAATATATTATTGCTATATTTGTAATAACTAATTAGATTTATATACCTTTTTTTAATCTAATTTGTACTCTACAATTTGGCCAACTGGACATTTGGTCAATTGTTCTAACTTTGTTAAGTAATATTTTTCTCTTCAACTGTACAAGCGAGACTAGATGAGAAATTAAATTGAAATAACGAAGAACAGGTTTCGGTTAAGCATAAGATCAAGTAGAAGAGACAGCTTTATAATCAGACACATACGCCTATAAGAAAATAGGCAGGCATGTGTGTAAGAAGGTTGCTCAAATATGAAATATTAATGAAGTGTGCAATTATATTAATGGTATTCTTCATGAATATTATTAAACATGAAGAGTACACGAATAATTTTTCTTAATTATAAATAAATATGTATCAAAAGATAGCTAGAAAATGAATAAAAAAGAGTCATTATACATACTTAAAACTATATACAAGTACTATAGTATATTACAAACGTCCAAACGTCGGGATGATCATATCGTGGTGGAGGTTTTAGCCTGTACGAATCCGGCACTACCCGGTGTTCTCTCCACGGAAGGCGCGGGACGCCTATGAAGGTTTCCTCCGCGAAAAAAGAAAACAACAAAAAGGATAGAAATTATTGGAAATCCGAAATTTCTAATATTTCTGAATAAATAAACATATCGTAACGAGAATTTACGACTCTCGTTGGCACGCTCTACCGCGACCGCGTTCTCTTCCCAAACGGTCGATCGATCAACTATATACATATGTACTAATTGCTAAAAGAGTTATTAGTTAATGATTATTCTCTTTATTGTAATCATTATAATTATAATTACATGATTAAATTATATTTATGTGTAGCACATTTATACAATAATTTTGTTCTTTAATAATAACAGTAATAATTTAGAAAAGATACGTTAGCGTTGAAATTTTTTCAAACAAGAGTGTAAAAAAAAATCGAAATATCTTATTAAGTTTCTGCCATGAAGTCAAACGGCTTTCATTTGAAACATTTTTTAGCATTTCTGTTACTTATAGAAATAATCGTGTGTACACATTTAAAACGGACATATTGTACATAACTTATACGAATGTATTGCTAACTCCTATGTTGCTAACCTCGGATTTTTGTACCTCAATCTCATTCTCACCTTGACAGATAAAAATGATTCGCAATCCTTTAAGGAAATGTTCAACATAAAATTTACAAAACATATCACGCATCTCAATAACAAATTTTTATTTCATATTTAGCTCAAACTCGAGATATTTTTACCGCTAAAAAGGTACAATTGGGTAAAAAATGACCGAAAGACGGCAATAGATTTAAATCTTTCCTGTCGTATACGTTTTCCAATAATTTTATTTCTCCAACGAATATTTGAATTAACGATATCCTGCCATTTCTCCGTTCAGAGAATTCCCACTTGACGAAATTCTTCTACTTCTGAAAATTCTAGATAATCCATCATTCATCATTCCATAAAAGTAAAATAGTCCTCGACATTCGTTCTTCTAAAACTATTCCTACGATATGATCAAAGGATAAAAAGTTTGCCTTTATCCGTTGATTTTGATTGGTCAAAAAGCTGATCAAAAGATTGGTTTCAGTCAATTTCAGTTGCCACTTTGTCTACCGACTTCGTTCTCTAACATTGGTTCCAACTGTTTAGATGAACCTGGTGAGGAGGACAGTGTGGATGAAGGAATTGCATTATCGTCGACGTACGAGGCCTCGAGTAGCTCGAATGACTCGAGTAGCTCGGCTGGCCCGAGTGGCTTGGCTGGCCCGAGTGGCTCGGCTGGCCCGAGTGGCTCGAGAAGGTCCAACAACGATAACAATATGCAACCTCGTAACGAAGTGGTACGTACACAAATCTATTTACGATCAATTTCTCATCCTTTTTTTCGCTTTTTGTACTTCAGCAAATTGACTTTTCTGATCACGAGATGATCAGAAAACGAGATGATCACTGTCCATGGAACGATGCCAAACGGTTCTTATTTTCATATTCTGTGTAAAATAAAATATCTTGATACTTTGAAGAATAAAAGATAAAAAAAAGTAAAAAAGAATAAAATACTTTGATAATGTTTGCGTCCACCAGGATTTATACATATGAAATCCAACAGAGGTTTGCTCCTGCTGTCAAATGAAATGTTTACACATATCGTTGGATAAAGGGCTTTGAAAAATGCACCGGATATAGGATATTCGTTGGATCTGTCGCAATATCGTCTAGCCATGTTTAAGCCAATTACAACTGCACGACGTGAAACTTTTATTTACGAATGTAAGCTATGTGCGTGATAATTTAGGTATTATTCTAATATCATTAGGTTATTTTTATATACAAGCTTTAATAATTTAATATTTTTTACTTTAACATAGCTATTTCTATCTTCTAATATTTTTGATTTTAATATAGAAACTGGAATCTTGACTAATTTTATCAAATATTATGTATTCAGGGATACTGAAAGTAGTATATCACTTAAGTTAAGCAGTTGGGGGAAATTTTTCTTGAAACAGCAATTTTTATTTACCGATGACATGATTAAATATTGTCAAATAATATTGAAATAATGATATTTTACAGACATGGAAGTTTACGAAAAATTCATTAATTCAACGTATTTTTTCAATATTTCTTTACTTTCTCTTATCATTTCATATATTTATGTTCATCCTATCGGCATTCTATATCGAATCAAATTTTAGAAAAAGCGACATAAATATTCTGCAGAAATTGGAAATTGCACAGTTGGAGCAAGAAAAAATGTTGATAACGTTGAATAGAAGTACGAAAAAGAGTTAATAATCTCAGAACTAATATGTTTTTAATCTATAACAAAAATGATCATTTCATTAATTATTGATGGTAGTAGATATAATAATCGATAGCAGTAGAATGTAATTTACTAAATTGGTTTTCTATATTTATATAAACTATATAACTTGCTGCAACTTATTGTACATTTCTTAAACTTTTAGAAAGGAATTATAAATTGGTAATTTTAATCATTCAAGTAATTCTAGCATCAAAAGTTTCTTAACATATATTTCATTTTTATGTAAACTGTATGAAAAATTAAAAACTAGTAATTTTGATGATTCTAATAATTCCACCGCTTCGAGGATATATCTTTATTAATAATTTGTGCATTTGTATGAACTATATCATTTATTATATGGTCATAAAACGCAATGGTAAGAAAAATTGCTGGTTGATAATTTTAATCACGCTAGTAGCTAAAGCAAATCACATTAAAACAAGCTTCACCGTGTAAAAACTCAATAATCTCGTTGGTTCGATCCAGTGTCGGATAGTATCACGGATTCGAAACAAGTTCCGTCATTTTATCGACTGGATTATTGCGTTACGATCTTGCTACCTTACAAAAGTTTCCGTAAACTGTGCGTCACCGTGTCGAGAGCAACAGGCGTGTCACGTTCCAATAATGATATCGGCGTAACGCTGAGCGAGCGAACACACGGATGAGATAGAAGGTCAATAACGAACGAATAAACGAACGAAAGACGATCTGAACGAGGTTCTGACGACAATTCCACCGTTGAAATGAAATACGTGCAACGAAACGATTATAAAGTTCATTGCCAACGTCTTGGTGGTTACACGTTGAAGGGATTGGATAGCAAGTTTTGGATCTATACTGGGTGTCCCAATTAAACGTAATATCTACCTTATTTACGATTGTATGCAAATACTTCTCAGGACAAAGTTGAACCATTTCAATGGGCATGTGTGTAATGCTAGAAAGAAATTTTTCGTTTTCTTTTCTTTTTTTTTTTTTTTTTTTTTTTTTTTTTTTTAGGAGATTTCTAGTCGTTTCAAGTTATCGGTATTTTTGTTAAATAGAGCTCCATATATTTGTTTATACCAATGGATTGTTCTTTGCGCGAAAGTATCAAGGTAATTGCGTAAGAAATGCTTGTTTAAAAGATATTCCGATTTTATTTAATTTCATCGAATGTAGCGTAGGAAAGACAGGGAAACATAAACCGTGTATCACTTCGCGCCGTTTTACGAGTTTTACAAAATTAAGGTCAAAATTAAGGTCTTTTAAACTAAGCATTTTCAGATACCTTAATACCTTAATACTTTTATATAAAGAATGAAGAGTGTATCGATCACCCCTTGAAATCTCGTGAAAAATCATCGTTGCGAGCTACCCTTGAAATACAATAGTTGCCTTCAGAAGTGTTTTTTCGCACAATCGTAAATAAGGCAGATATTTAGGTGATCTCATTTGTGAGACACCCTGTATAAGTTCAATTTGTGGCCGTAGCTTTCAACATTGTTACAATATCGACATCGATACAAAGTACGCATTGATTCTGAAACGTTAACACATTGTGTACTGGAATTACATTTTAAGCGTATTGCAATTACGATATTGAGTATTTTCCGATATTTTTGATCCTTTGCGTGTGATCCTTTCGAGCATACATGTACAATTTTTATAAATATGTGTATTTCAATTGTTGGAATTCTTACATTACTCGAACTACGAGAAATCTTCTTCTTTTAAAAGATTGATGGAAAATTAGTTGGACATTATATTCTGACTACCTTGATTTTCTCAATGAGGAGTTGACGAAATATTTTGTTCTAGAAAGGAAATGTACTAATTTTCATGGGCCGGAAATAAGATTCAATAGGATTCAAAGGATTATTTCATATAGATATCTACAAATTTTAAACAAATTGAAATCTCACTAAATTGTAAATTACAGAGATTTTATGAGTTATGAATAGAACAACAGTTTTTAAATGAGAAAGGCAGAGAAGATGACATGCTGCGATAAAAATGTAGCAATTTATTTCGCGATTTATATTGTAATACAGTACTGTAATGCAATAAAATGTAACAGGGAAAGTTAGGCAAGCGGAAAAATCAAAATATTCTGAAAGCTTGCGTACAATTAGGAGATGTGATCCGTAATAATGTCACCGTTCACTTCAAACATATCTCCCAATAAGCTTGGTTTAAAAGCGGATATTTAAAAACGCATAGCAGCGAGTTCCAGAATTTTGTAGATTTCTGTTACTTTTGTAGTGAAAGACCATTTACGTGATTTGTATCTTTATTTCAAGCGTTTCTACGAGGAATATCATTATGGTACCAATTACAAACCGCGATTTTCGCTGCTTTTATCGTTTATTATTTATAATACAACTCTTCGTTATGCAGAAATATGCAAAAAAGGAATTCAATGTTTAAAAGTCAATTTTATTAGTAAAACTGTTATACCGTTGTAATTAGATTTGTTGATAATCTTTATGTAAATTATTTAAATAATGTAAATTATTTAAGTATTGCGTTATGAGATCAGTTTATTAAAGAGAAGCGTCAAAATTGGTTTTATTTATTATAATTAATGTTTTTATTTATTTAACGTTAAATTTAGTTAACGTATAAATCATTTACAGATATGAAACGAAGGTATTCAGTGGTGTTTCAGTATGTATAGTAAACAACATTTTTTTATGGGGTAGTTTGGGGAACGGAGAGTGGTAACTTGAAAATCATGAATTTTTCGAAAATTTGTTTACATAGTTAAGTGAATACGATAAAACGATGCAATTTTCGTTCACATTTTTTCCTACATATCTTTCACCGTTTTTTAAATATTTCGCTTCAGATAGAAAATTCTGAATTTTTCTTCAAGGAGCGATTTCACCCCTTAAGATCGAATTATGGCAGCAACGAAAAATATTACGGATGGCTTACTTGTACGTAAAATTTCACAATATTTGAAATTTTCGAGCTGCCCGAGTTATACATGTGAGAGTAAAAGTCCTTTATATTCCTTAGGGGAGCGAATAAAATTTGACACTACTTAAAAATTTGCTGCCTTGACGAATATTAAAGCGTATGATACCTTGTTCGAAAGTTTCTGCTCAAGAAATATAACGGTGGTGGTACGAAATGCAGCAAACTCATAATTTTCGAGTTATTAAGAAAAATATATTACTGCTATTACGTTTCACTCTACTTATACATACGAGTATACGTGGAAATGTGTACACAATCACTGCAGCCGCGATACTCGCTTCGCTCGCTGTTCCACGGTCTATTTACGGTCGATGCAAAGGGCGTCGCGACATCGTCCACGGGGTGACGGTGTACGATTCGACAAGTATACGTATGCGTATGTTTTTAATCGTGCAATAAACACGAGCATGCGACGACCGTGACACTGCAATTGAACAAGCGATGTCGCAATGATCGTATGCCCTTTGCCAAATTGTAAAACGATCGTACTGGCGTGTAATGGCCAAAAAAGAAGCGGAATGGAGCAGATTCTTTCAACACGGAATTGTTTATCGAAGAAGTTGGAAATTATCCGAAAATTCACCGTGAAAACGTTATACCATGACAACCCAACATTTCATGCCATGACAAAAGTAAAGAAAATTTGACTCGGTTACAAGTACGAAGAAACTTACATTCGAATTTGAAGCGGAGAAAATTTGCGCTAGTAAGCCTTTTTCTTCTTAAAAAGTATATTTTGCAAGCAAATGCTAAAATTGACGATCGTTTTAATATTATTCAGCATTTTTCAATATTTTAGCATTTTTATAAAAAACATAATTCTCTACGATAGATACGAATCCAAGCATATGTATATTTTTTTGTTTTATACAAAATAAGTATCGTTATGTTGATGTAATTCTTCGTCAACATTACGCTGAATGTGTTCGTTCTGTCAGCACACTTTTCCATTATCACTAACAAAATAGTCCGCGAGGTTGTTTCTTATTTGTTTTATGGTTAAACCTGCTTGTCTTGATTCTCAGTACAAGTTTTATTATGCAATCCCTTTATAATTAAATCTTCTTAGTGATACTCATCTCTACTTCGTACTTCGCATTATGTAGAATGCAACAACGCTTTATAACATCTACAGTAAAAGATAATTTTATATTCAGCGGCTTTCGGAAAACTTTCCATTTATTCGATAAAATGCATGTTCCAACAAAATAAAAGGCTCGAGTTAGTCGGTAATTAAAAATACTTTCTTTATGTTAACGTATTCTCGCTGTATTCCGTTTCATTACGTGGCTAATTTTTGGGAATATTCGGAACACTTGTAATTTTTTTTACAAAATTCAATTCTTTCAAAAATGTAACTGTCAGATTATTTTCTGGCAGCTCTTACATCTATGTAATATTATTGTAATATTAATTTTAATTTATAGAATAATTACATAAAATTATATTATATATAATTTGAAATATAATAATCCATTATTCCGAGCGGTACTACAGAAAAATATTATTTATAATTGTAATGCAACGTAGTGGACGTTTCTGGTTTTATTATTCTCACGTGCTTGTGATCTATGACTCCTACACAATTTGGAAAATTGGAAACATTTTAGAAATCCTCATATATTATTTCTTATATTATTTTTTATATTATTTTATGTTATTACAGACATTTATAACTATTTCTCTTTGGAAGATACAGGAAAACATTCTTTTTTTAAGGTAGAACCAAATAGCCTTACAAACTTTTCTTGCAATTGTGGTATGTCCAATTCTATAACTGTATAATAGATCTATTGAGCTATATACGTTACTTAAGTATTTGTAAGAAAATAAACATTTTAAAAAGTTGGTTAATAAGTGGGGAAATATTAAGGACATAGTAGAAAGTTGAGATTTGGATAGGCAGCCGATATGGGGAAAAAAAAATATGTGTGTGTGTGGGTGGATGTGGGGGGAGGAATAATTGTCATTTTGATTAAGAAGAAAAGATACAATAAATTCAGAAAATAGTATGCAATACGATCTTACATATAACAGGACAACAACAATTCAAACACGCAGGGCGCACATATTTCAAATACACGAAACATTTCAGTCACCACTGAACTACCTAGGAAACGCCACCCTAGACAAACAATAGAAGATTCGTTATTGAATTTCATAAATACACCTGCTCAACCTACTACGATAGGTGAAAATAAATTTTGTTAAATAATAAATATTTTGATAAAAAATATCATACACAGTATGATACTACGCATCATGCGCTCATCATTTACAACACTCAGTGTCAGAATTGATATCTCACTCGTAGTACATTTCTCAATAAACATACTTTGATCGTAATAATACATCATCGCCTATTACGAGAGAAAATTCCATTCCATACAATTTATGTAACAATACAACAGATTTATATGATTTTTAATATTGTATGTATCTAATAATGTAACATGTACATAACATTTATTTTCATTTTGCCATTTATAATTTCACTGCTTATATCAATATCAATTGATTATTATCGCTTTGCTATTAAAAAATTGTTATTATAATTATATTGGCTTTATATTAATACTACTTTAGATTTTCGTTTTCCCTGAGTACTTGTGTTGTCATTTATTTAATTATTTAATATTAAGTTTCCTGTCTTTCTGCTCTTTCTTCTTTCTTCTTTCTTCTTTCTTCTTTCTTTCGATCCTAAGCATCTATCTACCTATCTCTTTTCCAGATGCAACAAATATCCCACATGTGTCCTCAAACTGATACCTGTATCATAATTTTCAATCAACTTTCCATAACTACCATCTATCCCGAAGCTTCGATGAAGCATCGATGCATCATAAACCAATTCCATTCCAACCCTTTAACTCAACCGGAAGTGTCGTTATAGGCTAAATTCGGATTTTCCGTCTTTTTCCTATTTTTTCTATTTGATGGTAGGCAAAAATTCTAAAAAAAAATCGTAGGACATTGTAAACAAGTGATTTAGGTTAGAGAAATTTTTGTTAGATTTTTTCGTTACAAATCCCAAGTATAAAAATTGAAAAACGCTAAAAGGTGCTGAAAAATATGGAGTTAATATTGAAGTTTCAGAGCGTTTACTTTGTTGTATTTACGATATCAACATATTGGCATAACTATTATTCTCAACCTTTTTCAAACTTGTTGGTAAGATGCACCGTAGTTGAACAAAATTGAGACAGAGTGATGAAAATAGGTTTGTAACGTTTGCTTCCGGTAAATTATCGAATGGTGCGTTGATAAAATCGGTTTTTATTCTGGACGTCTTATCCTGCTATATCCTACATGATAAATAAATCCATCGAATCCATTGAATCGCTTGAGGAATTTATAATCGAACCATAACCAGAAAGTCTTAAGTTCTCGCACGTGTTCGCAGAAGATTTGAAAAGGTGAAACAACCTGTGTCTCATATGCGAGAATTTTAGCTCGACAAACATTTTGCTACGTCTCGATACACTCTACAAGGTACATATAACACAAACAGAGAGAGCGTTTTAAAGCGTTCGTTTTGTTTTATTTGAAAGCTTCTTTGTCCGGAAGAAACGTCTCTGTCGAAAGTATTGTTCGAATTGACTTTGTCGACTCGTCGAATGGGACACACACACAGAGCCATAGGAGATGTTTGAAACATGAAAGGAACGAAATTTCCGTATGCTGACCGGCCTGTGTCTATCTGTTATCATATTCGAGGCACGTGCTATTTGAAGCAATAGAAGCACGCGTGCGAGCGCGTATCTACGAATATTCGTGCGTGATTATTAATACGTCGTCAGGATGCACGAGATAAGGAATGAATAAATATTAGGAGAGACAATCGAGACTGCCAAACTATTAACTGCATCGCGTTAATTGGCACGTGTTCATTGATTCCATGTGGCGGCTGCTCGATCTTCTTATTGTTCCGTATTGTCAATTAATTGCACGATGAACGTGCAGCAAATTGTTTCAACAAGTGTTAAACGACTTGAGCGCACATTTTGAGTTTAGTTTTTAGAAATTGACGAATTTAGAAAAAAACTTCACACCACACGATCTCGTAAGTTTACACTGGTTCGAAAAAGTATTCGAACATTTATGGAGACTTTTAATGAATATATCGTGTGTGACACGGAACATTTTGAAATTTAATTAGCACTACAATCCAACTATCATGGTTACGTCTGATAAAGTTTGAAACAAATCTAAAAATGTACGTAGGAACTGCAAGATGCTATTTGGTGCAGGTACATATTTCGTAAAGATGGAAAAGTAAATTTAAACACTCAATTATCCGTTTATATTAAATGCTCTTTATATTAAACGTTTATTATAAAATACTCGCCATGGCTGTGTACTAATTTACTGCGTATATTATACACATTTCTAGATTGATTTAAATTTTTGCCAATATAAGCATGATAATCCTGTCCCAATGTCAATAAAGTTTCAAAATATCATATACGTATTTATATTTAACACGCATAGTATATACATAAATGGCCATTGCCCAGCGGAGCAAATTTTGGCAAATTCGATACTGAAATCGTAGTTATTTGAAATAGTAATTGAATTCATATCGATACAATATCGTTACATTTTTTTTACGAGATTTTTAATTACATCTTATTCAACCATTGTCATTGATTTTCCAATTTTGATATTTTATATCGATAATCAGACATGCCATGAATCATTATTTGGCTGGTTGCGATTTCATTTCACAGTCCTAATTTGATCAATACTACGTTCCTCTCGAAATTGAGCAATCTTTCTTACGAGGAAGCATAACAAATCGACGCGACGTTCACGAGATGAAACTTGGGAAAAGTTTCCACGTCATGTTGGTGATCTCGTTTCGCTGGAAATCTCGGCCGACATGGTCGCACTTTTGCGTGTTCGCCAGGAAACACATTGACTTGCTGGCTTTCAAGTTGAAAAGTTTCGCATTTCGACAAGAAAGGAGGACGAATACGTACGAAATTTTTGTCTCTGTCTAAACCGCCCTCTTTCGTTTCCGTTTGCCGTATTTCTTTCTTCTTTTGCATGGAACGAAGAAGAAATTAGGCTGGCTGTATTGCATTTTAATGGCGGAGTCCGTATTGTATATTTTGCTATACAACACAAGAATATTCAGATATTTGCAGACATATTTTATGAATGTATTATTCGTGTTATAGGAATCATTTTGAAATCTCGTTAGCACTGTGATGAGTAGATGGCGGATGTTTATGCATCGTAAATGTGTAAGAAATATACAACAACTATGCATATAGAATATGCAAATTTGCACGAGCACTATGCAAAGTATGTTAGCAATATGTTTGATATATATATATACATATTGTTAACATAAGTGTGTGTATATATATATATATATACTTACTTACTTACTTACTTACTTACTTACTTACTTACTTACAATACCTTACAATTTACCCACGCGTTTCTTTAATTCCACATACATCGAATAACCTTAACAGTTAATATGGACGATCTTTTGATTCTATTTTGCGCTAAAGTTTTTTTTTTAAACCATTAAGAGCCTTTCTTTGTTAAAACTAGAACAAGATTGAAATATAAAAAAGATGTACTAAAACAGGCAATCTATGAATTCGATGTAAAACTACAAGCGATATTGTTGAGTCATATTCTTTTTAAATTTTCAAACCGTCCTCTTTTCGTTTTCTAATCATTGTTTCGTCGATCTAATAAAAAAAGTAGCACAGGAACAGGTAAAGCAGATTCGATATAATTTAAAACCGAAAAATATCCCGAACTGGCTTCGATTACTCCATTTTCACGCATTCGCGTGTATATTTCAAACGTTTCCAGCCATTGACTTCTGTGTGTGTGTGTGTGACGACCCAAAAACCATTCTTCCATATCGAATGTATCGCAGTTCTATTTCAAATCTTCCTCTAACAAATCCAGCCACATAACTTTCACGCTACGAAAACAAACATGCCCACAGGTGACGATAAACAATATACCTATCCCAGATAAAGAGTCAGTCGGATATCCGGGCATGATTCTGGACAGAAGATTGACATGGAAACAAAATATCTTAGTACTTATGTGTTTTGTTAGAGTTGACACGCGTGTCTGTCGCTTCAAAGTGCAGACTGTACTCTTTTTTCGTGGAATAGAATCTCAATGGTACTGCTGGGAAATTTATTATTTATTTGGGTGACTTATTTATTTATTTATTAATTATTTATTTGGGTGACTAGGTTTTCTTCAATATCTGCTTCATAACAGTTCGTCGATTTTAGTTATAGTATTATTATAGCTTTACCATTGTAGCTATTATGAAAAAAGCCGAACAGTTTTTATCATTTCTTTTATTCGTGACAGATAATGATGGTAATATTAATGGATAGATAATAAATTTTAGTAAAATGTTAGTAGCTAAACGCGCACCATTGTCACAAGTTATTTAGTCATTAAAGACTGTAATTGCTTTATCCCATTAGGATTTTAGATTTACGTAGTTATATAGGTATACATAAATATACATATACTACTCGCAAAATTAGCATATTATGATTCAAATAATATATATACACAAATATTACATACAGCTAAAATTAAAGAATTTGCGTATTGTATTTAGACATATTTATTTATTTATTAGATTATTATTTAGATACATATTATGATATTTATGATATTTATATGTGTATTCTAATATTAAATTAATACATATATACATAATACATACAAGAAACCCAAGGAACCACCATAAACCGAATATTTTCAGCTTAACTTCTATTCACATAAGTATTTTCGGTTTATGGATGGTCCTTTGAACGGTCCTTGCTAATTACGGAGAAAGCAGCTGTGCCCCGCGAAACAGCTGATTTTTCCCAAGAACAAGGACACCCATGAGCCATATCTGCAGGAGCCTTTCTCCTCGTATTTCGTTTATTAACATTGGCTATAACCAATGGGCATCGCGGATCGTTACCCTCACTTCACAGTCAAGTCACTGCTCTTACACTCCTCGGACAGTCAAATACTTTGCTCTAACATACCCCGTACTGTTCTTCTACACATCGGCCAGTCACGTCTACTATTCTAACACGGTCTCGGCATTCAACGCGCTAACGCTATCCACCCTCGGGTCAAACATTGTACTGTCCGACGACCTCCAAGATTTTCTCTATACGGTCTACGGGTTGTAATCTGGTGTAAATATACTTCTATTATATAACTGTAGACTACAGTTATTCAACCACAAACAGCCCTATTATCCTAACAGAAATAAGGGGATCGGCCTGCTCGCGGTGTCGATTCGTATAATCGTAACGGGGATTTACGACTGCCGTTGACGCGCCTCAACGCGATCGCGTCTCCCCGCGACTGCACGAAAATACACAACCTTTAACTGCGCGTAAATGTTGTGGAAGTCAATTTCCAATTCATTCAAGGTACTTTCTCAGTGAATATTCAGTTTCGTTATTACAGGTTTGTAAGAATCGCCAATTTTAAGATGAAGAATTTCTTATAATACAGCTGTTATAATTTTCTTCATTTACAGCTTTTTTGTGTTAAAGACCTGACTGAGTGATGTAGATAAAGTGTTAAAGTCTTCTTATATACTAGGTTTGTTTCTAGCAACTTTCATGTTCTTCTTTCCACTTTGAACTTCTGTAACAGGATCATACGAACATAGCGATTATCTATGATGACCAATAATGAACTTTCGATGTGTTCCTTATAAATCTCTCTAACGTTCAATGTATGTCATTTATAAGAAATTTCTTCATCCATAATACTGTTGATATTTAACGATATGAGAAAATTTCATAATTAGTAATATTGCTTGCTAAATTGAAGTTTTAGAGAAACAACATTTCGTATGCATTATCTTGATATCTGCAATAATTGTCAAGTGTCCGAATATTTATGCAAAAGTTTGGAAATAACACTGATATAGTATATAGTATATCGTACTCTGAGACATTGTCAAAATGCGACATTGTTTCATATCGTAAAATTCAAAGGATGGAATGGACGCGTGAAAAATTTCGAACCATGCATAAAAGTCACGATTCGTAAATATTCGCAACGCGTCTCGTAAATATTTCATGGAAATTTCGTCGAGACACCTATATACGAGTAACAATGTCTCTCTTGAGATAGGAATCGGTATCCAATTAATAGGCGCGTTATCGAGCGATACCTGCGAGAATAGATGGAAAGTCGTCGTTGGATCGCGAATTTCTCAGGTGATATTAATCACCTCGCATCGTTCGTCTGACTCTGCACCCTCTTTTGCCATGCTACTGTTTTTTTTTCTGTTCTTTGTGTCGTTTCTTCCGACGAGGCCTCTCTCAAGTTTCGAACGTCACATGTACAGTACAGTACACATTTTTATCCATCTATAAGAAATGTAAAGCTGCAAAAGTTATTATATATAAAATATCGAAAATATTTGAAAAATTCCTAGCGCTTTTGACATTTCCATGTTACATAATAAGTAAATTTATGTTCTACAGCTTGATGTACCGGTTGTATGTAAATATGAAACCGGAATTTTTATATAGAAAATACAATGATTAGAAATATTTTATTCAAAGTATTGCCCATCGCTAGCTATACATTTTCCCCATCTGTCTGGCAATTGCTGGATGTCACGCCAAAAAAACTGTCTCTCTTTTGAGGCAAACCAGTCATCGAGCCATTTTCGTACATTTTCGTAAGAAGCGAAGTGCTGGCCAGAAAGTGCGTGTCCCATCGATACAAATAAATAGTAATCGAACGGAGCCAAGTCTGGTGAGTAAGCCGCGTGCGAAAGTATTTCCCAACTGAACGCTTCGATCGTTTCCTTGACCGGTTTTGCTGTATGCGATGGTGCATTATCATGGAGCAAAATTACTTTGTGTTGCCTTTTTTCATATTCTGGTCGTTTTTCACGCAAAGCTTGATTCAAATCGATCGTTTGTTGTCGGTAGCGCTCAGTATTAACGGTTCCGCCAGGTTTTAACAGCTCATAATAGATCACATCCTTCTGATCCCACCAAACACAGAGCATCGTTTTCCGTCCATAGCGATTTGTTCTTGTAGCCGATGTCGGTGGTTCGCCTGGAGCTACCCATGATCTTTTACGCTCAGAATTCTCAAAATATATCCACTTTTCATCGCCAGTCGCAATTCCGGTTTTATACTTACACACCTGATATTTATTATATTCTATATATTACATATATTTATCAGATCTAAAGAAAATTATCTAATAAAAAAATTACGTAATTTTGCAAAATACTGTTTGACAAACAGTTTTTTTAATTAGACGTCAAAAATGTGTCAATTACAGATATCTTTCTGTAGCAATATTTCTGGGTAATAGAAACAGTGTGATTTCCAGCAAGGAAAAAAGATATTATTTCCATGAAAAGTAGACGAAGGTATTCATTGAGAATTTACCCCATTTTATTCATATGACATTTGACATTTCTAAAATAGTTTTTACATCAAAAAAAAAAAAAAAAGAAGAAGAAAAAAATCGTGAAGCTACCCAGAAAGATAACAAAATATTATCGAATGTGCCGCTTAATGATACGCTAATTCTGTAATGAAAGCACAATACCTTTAAAATTTTCTTAAATTTCGTTATAAACTTTCAAAACTGCCTAATAAAATACTTCTTATGATATTTAATACGTGAAACAGTTCTCTGCCTACGTTTCGTTTTCTTAATTATATTCATAAAAATATGAATTTGTATAAATATCAACAGCCTGTACATGATCATTTCCGTTTTTTTTCTATATGGTTTTCTTTGATGTTTACTCGAATTTTCTCTCTCCTCTTTCTCTTTCTACCTTTTTTAGAAGCGTTCTTTTACTCGTCGATGTCATATCAAGCCTTGACATTGTTAATTAATGTAAGACCTAGGGGACGACTTCCAATGAACTTCGAGTAGCAATGCCGCCGTCGCGACGGATTCACGTTTCTTCGTTAGGTACGAACCGTGTATAGTAATTAATGACATGTTCCGCCGACTCATCGCGTTCTTTTTATTCGTTCTTTCTGCGATCTTTTTCTACCGTCGAGTGTACATAGAAGGTATGAGCCGTTTCGTTAAGCTCTGTATGTGCATTCGTTTCCATAGATTTTCAAATGTTTTATGCTTTTTCAAATTCAAAAGTGTCGTGGAAATTAAGGGAAATCCTCCAATGCTATTTGGAAATATTGATTTTCTCATTTAATTTATGCGTTTTTCTTTCTTAATGAGAAAAGTTGGTGATATCTTCAAACCTTTATATCTCTATCTTCAAATAAGGTTAATATAATATAAGGTCAATAATAAAGTTTAAGGTTAAGGACGTTGCGTTCGCTTAACTTCAAATTTTAAATCGAAATCTAATAAATATTTAACAGAATTTTTTCTCACTATATTTTGAACAATATTACACATTTCTGAAATCAATTATATCATATAGAAGGACGTAGCAATATCAAAGTTTAAATTACTATAATCCTACTAAGATATCTCGTTACTGTAACTTCTTCAACATCCCCGTAAAATAGCTGAAAATGAAAAAGATATATCTGCCTGTAACAACGTATATTCGTATTAACTACCTTATCCAACTGTCGTGGCATCGTTTCGCACAAGAATATAACATGGCATGCAATCATACGAGACTAAACGTATGAATTTTCTCTTTCCGTTCCAGATCGTAGACCATTATCCTGATCTACGCATGATCCGTGTAAGCGGATATAAATATCGGCGGGAGAACAACAACGAGGTCCACCGACCTCCGGTCCTCGAAATATTTTATTCTCCGCTGCCCGAAGGAAGCGAGATTGTATTGGATTTTAAACAAATAGCAACCGGTGGAGTAGTGGCCGCTCCGGCCACAATTAGGACGCATAACAGAAGGGGTAAGGTCCTTCGGCTTTACATTTTTCTCTTATCTTATTTTCAAACAACTTATAGGTAGGCCAAATATAAAATACTGTGTCCGGACGGATACGATTTTCTGATTACAGGTGTGTAATACCACGGACCGGAAAGGCTCATATGACGAAGGTGAAGAAGTTCGCCGTATTAGTACTAAATGCTTTAGATGTAGATGTTATACATACATGTTTTGCGTGTTAAAATAAAATATAATAAAATGTCGTGTAAGTGTTGTAACCGTAGGATTTGATATTTATTACTGTAAATTACTGTATAATTATGCAAAATAAAAGAAACTCCTACGGTATGTCGATTTTCTTTCGATTTTCCCTTTATCCTTATATTATCTATATTATATATGTATAATATACGTCATGGTTCTAAAGCAACAGAACCTTCACAGTAAAAATCAAGGACGCACACTCCGAAGCCACAGACATCAAAGCAGGTGTTCCACAAGGAAGCGTCCCAGGACCCATACTATACACACTATACACGGCCAACATTCCAACAACTACCAATAGCAAAATACTGACATTCGCGGACGACACAGCCGTGCTAGTCAGGCACACTAACCCTGTAACAGCAGCCACAATACTACAAGAGCACATCACAAAAATGGAAAAGTGGCTACAAGACAAACAAATCAAAGCTAACCCTAACAAATGCAACCACATCACATTCACATTGAGCAAACAGATAACACCAAACATCTTCCTGAACGGCACGCAAATAACACAAACAAGGCAAGTCAAATACCTTGGACTTCACATAGATACACACTTCACATGGAAACAGCACATCAAATCAATAATAGACAAGATACAGATAGCAAGGAGACAAATGCACTGGCTAACAAGCCGAAAATCCAAACTAAGCACAGAAAACAAACTGAAAATATACAAAATAATCATAAAGCCAATCTGGACATACGGAATTCCACTATGGGGAACAGCAGCAATGAGCCATATAAACAAAATAGAAACAATCCAAGCCAAAATCCTTAGAACAATGGTAAACGCCCCATGGTACGTTAGAAACGAGGACATAAGGAAAGACCTCGGAATACCAACGGTCAAGGAGGAGATTACCAGATTCGCAACAAGATACAGAACAAGAATAGAAACACACCCGAACCAGCTGGCAGCTGAAACGTGCAACACAACAAACATCGCAAGAAGACTAAAAAGGAAACACCCAATAGACCTCATAAAAGATATAACTTAGAAAAAACGAAGCTGGCACCCCGCTGGGGGTAGCCGCCCACATGCTATATTTATTTTTATTTTATTTTTTTTTCTTCACCAATAAGATATAAGGCTTTACCAAATGTCCATAAGGACAAATTGTAAAATAACCAAAATAAAATAAAAAAAAAAAAGAAAAAGGTACTTAATTGCTTCAAAACATCCTTCAGGTCGAAAAGTTTCTTGGGGTTATTGTTCAATCCGGTAAAAGTGGAAAAAGCCGGTGTTTTTATATTCAACGGTCATTTCCACCTGCAAGCGACCGTTGGTCCGTCGCTAATCCCATATAAATATCGCTTTTCATAACTTCACTTGCTATTACATCTTCGAACCGAATTTGACCAGCTTCTCCATCAGTCAACTTGCTATTAACACTTGCGGGGTTGTTGGAATGTCTTATTATCAAGTGTTTGTACTGCCAATTCTTTAAAGGAAAGCTATGTTACTTCATATCTCTGTTAGGTGGAACGTTCATCCCGTGACCGTGGCTACGCTCGGCGACCGGTTGTCGCCTCGAGCCTAAACTCATTGTCTCAAGTTTCGAATGACTGTGTCTGGGTTATTTCGTAAATGCTACAGTATTGAGGCTTTTCCAAATAATTCCAACGGGGGGGCCCGGTGTCCTTTCATCTCCGACACGGCCATCCTGACTATCACACGTCCTCGGGTGTATCTAGAATATTGGGTTTCCCCAATGTTAGATTCGATATAACTGTCGTTATTTACAATTTAGTTAAGTGTCAAAATAGGTCAAGGGTCCAGTTTGACAGCAAAAATTCTGGTCGGACGTTTGATAAAGAAAGAGTTAAAAGAGAGTGGAAATCCGTGACGTTACGATTGATATTCGAAGTGCTAGTCGCATTTTGTGAATCATCAGTCTGGGCGTAATGACATGATGGACCATTCTCGATCTCGCACCTAGACGGCCCTCAGTTCTCTGGATCATGATACCACACTGAGCTTTTGTTCAAACACTATGTTAGATGTTATCTCCGTAGTGTTAACGATACTTGAATTGAATTCGGTAACGGTGTGTTGATCTCGCACTTACTTTGTTTGGGCCGTATGCCCCCCGTAAGCGTATGTGAGCCACTATATTCGATCCGACACCTGATTACCGCGCTGGACATGTATGAAGACATTGTCCTTTGCCATATCGCCACACTGGGCATATGCAAACTCTTTCTGCTAAGTGCTGTGGTCAGAATGATCCTCTGAGACCGAGGTACTCGCATCGTCATGGTCACTGTTCTCGTCATCACCGCAGACGTCCAACTCAGTAGGAACGCGACTATCTGGCATTTTCTTTAACCTATCATGGCTGTATTTATATGACCGTTTGCCGTCTAGTGTTTTTAAAATGTACCTATCTCCTTCCAAAATTTCCGCTATCACAAATGGACCGCTAAATTTCGGATCTAGTTTCGTTTGGTTCCTTTCCTCGTTTTTCTTTAATACAAAGTCACCGAGATTGAATTTAACTACTTTGGCTTTCGTTTTATCGAATCTTTCCTTATCATACTTAGCGCTATCTTCCATATTTCGTATGGCCTGTTGTCTTACGTTGCAGATATCTATTTCCTTTTCTTCGGTATTTTCAGATAGTAGTAACCCGTAGGGTCTCGCTGTTTTACCAATTAATAATACTAGCGGACTCGATTTAGTCACACGATGAGTGATGCAATTTAAAGCTAACTGTATTTCGCCGATCGCGTCTTGCCATGATCGCCCGGTCGTTTCTACTGTTGTAAACATATTCTTTAATGTACCCATAGTACGCTCTACCTGTCCATTCGCTCTACTAGCACCGGTTGCTATTAGGTGGAGTTTAATTTGTCTATCCTTACAAAAATCTTGAAATTCTTTGCCGGTAAAACATCGCCCTTGATCCGCTATTATCCGAGAGGGACTGCCGAATAGAAATATGGCGGACTTAAGTGCCTTAACGGTGCTAAGGGAGTCTATTTTACGAGTGTGGTGTAAGTATACAAATTTGGTAAAGGCATCGATCAGGACAATGACGTATTCTTTCGAGTCGTTCTTGCCGCTCAGCTTTCCCGTTATGTCTACGTGAATGGTATGCCAAGGTATGCTGGTCTTGGGTATGGGATGTAATTCAACTTGCACTTTGCCTGAATTCGCCTTAGAAATCTGACAAGCATGACAGTTCTCTACGAATTTGCGAACATATTTCGCCATCCCTTCGAACCAGTAATACTCGTACAGTTTCTCGAGCGTTTTATCCCAACCTAAGTGCATAATTGACTGGTGTATGTGGTTAATGACGGACCACCTAAACCCTCTTGGTACGATGGGCAGGCAGAGGGTCTTGCCTCTCCTTTGTATTTTACGGTAAAGGGTACCGGATCGTAACTCATACGTACTCGCAATGTCTTCCGCGAGCTCGTCGTTTCGCAGTTTGTTGACGATTTCAGAAATTTGAGGGTCGCGACGTTGTTCCGCTAGTAGCCAATCTCCCGAGATTTCGGCCAGATTAATTTTCTTTTCTTCGATCTTGTTGGTGGGGGCGCGGTCGGTGTCTACAGGATTACGCGAGAAGAAATCTACGTGGGCCATTCGTTTGCCTTCTCGGTACATAATGTCGAAGGTGAAAGTTTGCAAGTAAGCCCACCACCTATGAACCCTGTCACTTAGACTTACTTTATTACGGGCTGCTTTTAACAAATTACAATCAGTGACAACGAGAAATTCCCGTCCGTGCAGATAGTGGCGAAAATGTTTAACGGCGTTTACAACTGCCAGGGTCTCTAGTTCATATGAATGATACCTGGATTCCGCGGGGCTCGTTCTCTTACTGTAATATTCTATTACTCGGTTTCTGCCGTCGATTTTGTGCATTAAAATAGCGCCGTATCCGTCCGAACTAGCGTCAGTATGTAATTCTATCGGGTAATTCGAGTCAAATATCATTAACACCGGCTCGTTGGTCAGGATGGAAATTATTTTTTGCCTTATGGTTTCGTGTCTATCTGTCCAAGTTAGGTTTTTAATACCGGAGGTAAGTGCGTACAACGGTTTCATTACCTGTGATAATTTAGGGACGAATTTTCGGAAATAGGAGGCTAAACCTATGAACTGCCTAAGTTGAGCGACGGTCGTTGGTGCCGGTAGAGAACTCAAGGCTCGTATTTTACCCGGATTTGGGCGAACTTCTCCGTTATGAACTACGTACCCGAGATAAAGTACAGACGTCTTGAGAAAGGAACACTTCGAAAAATTGAAGGAGAACCCGGCGTTTACGAGGGTACCTAGTACGATGCGTAATCTTTCTAGAGCCTGGTCTACCGATTCAGCGATAATTAGGACGTCATCCAGGTAGACAACGACGTACGAGTGGGCGAGGCCGCCCAAGGCATTGAGAATAGCCCTCTGGAGAACGGACGGTGCGTTTTTCAATCCAAACGGCATCGTCGTATACTCGTATTGCACGTCGGGGGTGACAAACGCTGTATATTCTGTCGAATTGGGATGAATGGGGATTTGATGGAACCCGCTGGCCATGTCGAGGCTAATGAAGTACTTCGCCCTTTGCAATCTCGCGATTTGATCCGCGATAAGAGGTAGAGGATATCGGTCCGCGACCGTATTTTTATTTAGCTCTCGAAAATCTACGCACAACCTATCCGAGCCGTCCTTCTTCTTTACGAGTAACATAGGGCTCGCGAACGGTGAGTTACTAGGCCTTATGATTTCTGCCTTAATTAATTCGCTTATTCGTTCGCGCACTATGCTTCGCTCTGCCTCGCTAAGCCTGTAGGGGCTTCTTTGTACGGTGATATTAGGATCAATCAAACGTATCTCTAACTGTCCCGTATTTACACGTGCACGCGGGAAACCCGTATTAAACGAACTTTTAAATTCTTCGAGGATGGAGATCAATCGGTCTTTATCTTCACCGAGCACCTCGGTGTCGACTCCATTAATATCGATTTTACTTTCGGCGGTTATATTGTAAACATTGGCAGCTTTTGCCCTGCAAATACTGAGGCTATCTTGGGTAATATTTACGTTAAAACCTTGGCTCAAAATTTCGCGGCCTATCATGATGTCGTAATTTAGATAGCCGTCGGCAAGGATGTGAAAAATTATCTCCAACGCAAAACCATTAATACGTACTATGGATGCAATTTGAGACGTGCAATTAATACGGTGATTTCCTATCCCTCGCATTACTACTACGTCGGTCGTTCTTTTGCCGGAAAATTTCGAGGCTACGGACTCTTTGATTAGCGAACATTCGGCTCCAGAATCGAAATAAAACGAGAACGACTCACCCAGATGGCTTAAGTTACCAGTTGAAGACTCCACCACGCAGGAGTTGACTCGACGTTCGTTATCGGGGTTGCGATTTGTTTTCTGCTGCAGCGGGCAGTTGGGTGCGATGTGGCCCTCTCCGCGACACTTGAAGCATGACACCTTGGGCGATCCAGCCGGTCGGCTTTTCTCCTGTCTCTCGGTTCTCATTCTCGTACGACACTCCGCTATCTTATGCCCGGGAATACCACAGTGACGACACTTGATCCGGGGGTCAGGTATCTTCTGCCGTTTAACTTCGGGGTCAGCTGATGGATTTTCTGACGAAGGCGCCAGCCTCTTCTTCGCGTAGTGGAAAGCTTTCATTTCCGCCAAAAATTGATCCCGAGTCTTGATGTCGCTTGTAAGCGCTAGTTTCTCGACACGTTCGTCGAGCAGACTCAGGTGATGAAGAACGGTGGCGTTGACTATCTCGATCCCACCCAGATGATCCCACCTTGCCCCAAGGAGGGAACGGAGACGGACACCATAGGCTCCTATGGATTCACCCTCCAGCCGAGGTTCGGCTACCATCTTCATTAGAGCTTCGGTTGTCGTTTCGATACCACCAAAGCGCGTAAGAGAAAGTTCTTTAAATTTTGGCCAGGTAAGGCTTGCATCGACCGGCACCTGCGTGAGCCACCCCGCGGCAGCGCCCTTCAGCGCACGACTTATGGGGAAAAGTAACTCATTGTATCGCATGGGCCTTCCTTCCATGAAACAACTGGCAAGTGAGCACCATGCGACAGGGTCGGTACCCACGATATCGGGATCGAACGGCGGTAATGGTATGTCCATATGTTCCACACTCACCCCTGGCTCTTTCAATTGACTCACGATGGCCAGAAGCTGCTTCGAAATTGTAGACGGTGGTGATACTTCCTTAGGTTCCGCACCCGCCTCTTGCTCTTTCAATTGACTCACGATGGCCAGAAGCTGCTCCTTAATTGTAGACGGTGGTGATCCCACTTCTGATGTCGGGTTAGCGGTAGGGGCGTATAATGAATCTTCACCAGTGTGGTTCATGGTTGTCGCACAGATATTCATTACACAAGTATGGCTGATACAAGATTGACGATCGGACGCGGTAGCTGGACGCTAATGACAATGGCCCTAGGTTCGATATAGCGAATCCACGGTCCACGGGATAACGAATATACTTTGCTTCAAAGTCTAAATCGGACTCGACTTACTACTCGTGATACAAGGATCGCTTGATTAGCTCTTTGTTAAGACGTAGATTATTCACCGATCGTACAAGCACATTAGGCGTATGGCCAATGAGACTGCCAGAAAGGGAATGACTTTCCGTCACGACGACGCTGCAAAGGAAAACTATGATAGGGTGTGCCTAAGGGCACGAGATCATCGGATTCGTCAAAGAAAGCCTCCACACAGAGGGTGAGGGAAATGGGCGTTGCTGTTAATTGGTTAATTTCTATATCGGCGGTTAGCAAAAGATTCTAACCGCCTTTGAGAGAGAGTTCCTGGCGGGAAGCGTCGCACATGAGGAAATCTGATCTCCCATATCTTTCCGCAATAGGTGACAGATTTACGGGCGGATAGCATAAAGACTGTTTGTCAATCGGAAGGACTTTAGTTAACTAAGTCCTAAGATTTGTAGCGGCTCCTCAGACTATCTGAGCATAAACTGTGAATAATGCATCGGCATCTGGCGATCATCTTACTCAAAGAATGCGGTCTCTGTGTGACGAGCCGCGGGGCTGTTACAATGTTTTATTGTCAAGTGTCGGTACTGCCAATTCTTTAAAGGAAAGCTATGTATAACTTCATATCTCTGTTAGGCGTAACGTTCATCCCGCGACTGTGGCTACGCTTCGGCGACCGATTATCGCCTCGAGCCCAATGGCTCATTGTCACAAATCTCGAACGACTGTGTTGGGTTATTTCTTAAATGTTACAGTATTGAGGCTTTTCCAAATAATTCCAACGGGGGGGCCCGGTGTCCTTTCATCTCCGACATATAAATTATACGAAGATCGCAGGATAAAATCAAACAAACAGCCACTACTAGTTACGATTTAGAAGCTTGCGCTCATAGCAGTTAAATTACTTCAGTTCGAATAAACTGACCTCAAGTAATGAATAACGAAGATCATATTTGCTGAAATATTGCTAATACTGAAATTTCCTTCACGCAAGAAAAAGTAGGAAATGCCCATTTTTATGAGTTTGTTTTCAATTCCCGCTATACGTAATTTATAATCGTCTAACATTTGTTTCGAGTTTCCAGACAACGTAATATCCAAGTTTAAACGAATGTACTTGTACGAACTTTGTAATCTAATACCATATTCAGTTAATTTTATATAGCTGCGTAAGGCTCTCAAAAAAGGAAGATTTGAGTAAGGTTAATAAAAAATAAAGTTTGAAGGTACAATTGAAAGAACCTCAACTTCATTTGAAACTTCAAAGAACGTTTCGTATCAAATAAAATAACTTCACACTGGTTATGCTATTGCGAATGAAGCTCAAGATTCGCGGGAAAAGACAGAATATAACGTATAATATATTAAACAAACTTCTCTTAACTTAATGCAAACAAACTACATATAAATTTAACAATTTGATAAACGTGATAATAGAATGCCAAAACGAAATAAATTAATAAACCAAAGAATAACGTTGCAATTTGGAAATGAAACAATAAAACGTTTCCTGATGATAATCTTTTTTGTCTATAAAGAACAAATGGAAATACCAAGGAGAACTCATGAATCAAAGAATAGTGTTAAGAGTAATAAAGAAAAACGCGAAGAAGCAAGAGCAAAAATATGGAAAACTTCCCCCGGTAGAAAAAAAAACAAAGAGAAGGGGTAGTAGAATGTAAAATACCAGAAACTGTGCTGGAACGTAATAAAAAATAAAATATGAAACATGCTGCGACGATATAGAAAAAGTGGAGCGAAATATTCATAGATAAAACTGAAGGAGAGATTAAGAAGAAAATACAAGTAGAAGAGAAGTGAAAGAAGAAAGGAAGAGGAAAGAGGGGAGAGGCAAAAGATGTAAAAAAAGGACGCAAATAAAGGGGGGACATCCTTTGGAAGTACCGAAAGGATGAAACACGTTTAATTAGTGAGGCGTCTCCTTTTGAAGTACCAACAGGTTTTGTTTGAAGCTTGGTGACTGCTCAGAAACTTTCAACAAATACGCTCAAAATATTCTACGAGTTTTGATATGCATACCTATGTACATGTACACACATAACACGAATATAATGTCTTCTTTGTTCAAGTTGTCTTAGTAACGAAAACAGTTTGTCTTTTTTGAAGTTGCATTTAAAATGGTCGGAGGTAAAAGGAATAAATAAACATAAAGATTGAGAAAACTAGTTAACGAAATGAGAAAGAGATAACAACATGTGAGATTATTATAAGAATTGTTTAAGAAGATTGCAAAATTATTTGAAAGTAAAAAACAGAAAGTAATGTAAATTTAAGCATAAATTTAGATAAACTGAACTTTAGGTTATTTTATAGAGCTTCGTATTAATTAGGAAAAATTTATTTTTATGTCTTGTTACTGCTACTTTGACAAAGAAGAAGATAAAAAATTAGAGATAGTTACAGATAGTTTTCGTCTTTAGATGCTGAAGATCTGTTGATAAAGGATAAAAAGGACATTGAAAAGATAAATAATAATAAAGGAAATTATTGATTTTCTAAGAAGGATATAAACTATTTATATTTCACCAACTCCAACTTCAACGTATCATTCGTGATTTTCATTCATTTACAATTATTATTGAAATTTACGTAATTTTAATTTAGTTTATGGTTTTTCATTCCTACCTTTTATAAATAATCTTCGTAAAGTGCATCTAGACGTTACTTAAATCAGTCTATTACTTGTACCAATGTAATGGCGCTTCTAGCGAAAACAATAATTTTATTTTAATAGCATCAAACATATAAAAACTTCTTCCATTACAGAATTTGTTTAAAGTATTTCTTTCTACTGTATCCATTACATTGAAACATTAGATCATATACTTTGTTGAACAGAAATAAATGGAAAAACATTCCAAAGAACGTATATACGCTACATCTGACACTGCCCTTTGAAAATTGATCGCGAAGAATTAACGATAGGAGTCTCGAATTAAGTGGCTTCTATTTTCGTCTAGAGTGTGAGTTATCGATTCGAAGCTACTTTTTTCAGCATGAGACACGAAACATTTTGAAGTCTCATTAGCACTGTAATGATACACGATTATCGTGATTATATCGGTAAAGTTTGAAATAAGTTAAAAAATGTACATATAGAAACAACAAGATATTCAGTGTAAGTAGATATTTCGCAGAGTTTACAAAACTACTTAAACAGGACCATCTCCAATGCTTATTATAATAATTGTATTTGAGATGATTGCATTCGTGTTGTCTTTTGTTTTACTAAATTTATGCTCGTAATAAATCCTGCAATTTTTCCCAGATTGATTTCAAATTTAATTACTACATATAATCACGACCGCCCTTTCTTATTACAACATTAATGAAATTTCAAAGTATTTCGCGTAATACACATAATGTAGCGTTCAAATGGTTCCACGAGCCATTATATTTCATACGAAAACATTTTACTTCGTTACTTCCGCTTTAAGATGGATGACGCGTGTATTATTTAGCTCAGAGATTGGAACAAACTGAAACTGAGCAGTTGAAATAATCCTTGGCAATCCGTAAATGTAATTACTTGAATATTCGCATCTTTGTTCTGTATAGTGGTGGTAGAAACAACGTTCAATTGGAAGCTCCGCTTTAAAGTAAATCCTACTTTCTATTCTGTTACCGAGTGGATGTACGTAACCAAAATCGGCTCTAACGACGACATCACACGGCAATTATCCTAATTGTCACTTTAGATGTTTCCGAAATTTCCTATCGGTCGAGAAGGAACGTTTACGTGAAATCGAAGCGACCGCTCGTAAACTCGAATTTCCGCCAAACTGCGGTTCGTCGTACCGATGACTGATTCGACTTGATTATAACCGTTGATTGTTCGTACCTGTCAGCAATTAATGGTCAACTTATACCGTGACTGAAGCAATGGCAAAACGATAGGAAATAAAAAGCATACGGAAAAAGGTATGATAAGTCCATTTTTGTTGTTGATTATCTGACTTAAGTCGCATAGCTGTTTGGTTGGTAGCATAGCCAGATATATTAATAACGGTTCCATTTTAAGAATTTTTAAATACTACGGATAATAGTTTTTATAAATCTGGAATTATCAAAATAATTACCTTTCGATTAAATAACATGATATCTCGAAGGTACTATGTAAGATTAACTATACTTTATTTTAAAAAACGAGGTCTTATTATGCAGCAACAGAGTAGAAATTCTTATTAGCGCAGTAGCCTAACAGCATAGTGGATGAAAAGGTAGTGTGTGTAGGTATGTGTACGAGGGTAAACATTTCCAACAGCGAGTGAAGAATTCAGGAACGAGAAGTATATAACGGATTCCACCTGTTGCGCGACTCTTCCAAATACGTTTATAGTACCATCAAGATTCCCTAAATCGCAGTCTAGCATTTATATCATGGGAAACTTCCAATTTATCTTACAAAAAAAAAGAAATTCTTATAAAAAGTCACATAAGGTGGAGAGATCCGACGATATAAGGGAAAGTCGAAAGTCAGCGCGGGACGCTTTCAGCGTCGGTGGTTCCCGGACGATGGAGTAAATTATTCAAGCCAGTGAATCGTGGCACGGCAACCGCCGCCAGCCTGTCCGCCCCGTTCGAGGATTCAATCCAGTGGAAGAGGTTCGCATTTAACACGGCGCGAGTCCGTTCTCTACCGCCTTTTCGCTCGATCGACGACGATTGATCGCAAAGGGCTGCGAAACGACATCGTGTTGCTCTTCACGATTCCGAACATCCAGCCATTGGCAGACGCGCTTAACGCTCGTTTTAATTACGGAATTGGGTCGTGCTTAGTTGTTACGCTTGCGCGGACACTAATATCCGTCAGCACTCCCATATCCGTCAGTTATAATTTCACCCTGTTATAATCCATTTATTATTTCATTTTTCGTTTCTAGAGATAAGACTACACGCTTTTCTTTCACTGACATCTTCATATAGTAAGAAATACGAACATTACTGATCGAATCAAATGTATAAATGCTGATAATAACCCAAAGACATCGTCAAAATAAACACACAGCATATACACACATTGGACATGTTAAGGTTATTTTATGTATGTGGATACAAAGAAACGCGTGGATAAAATGTAAGATAGAAAATATATATATATGTCGGGTTGGCGTTAGGGGCGTATAATGGATCTTCACCAGTGTTGTTCATGGTTGTCGCACAGATATTTATTACACAAGTATGGCTGATACGAGATTGACGATCGGACGCGGTAACTGGACGCTAATGACAATGGCCCTAGGTTCGATATAGCGAATCCACGGTCAACGGGATAACGAATATACTTTGCTTCAAAGTCTAAGTCGAACTCGACTTACTACTCCTGATACAAGGAACGCTTGATTGACTCTTAGCTAATGAGATTGCCAGGAAGGAATGACTTTGCGTCGCGACGACGCTGCAGAGGAAAACTATGATGGGGTGTGCCTAAGGGCACGAGATCATCGGATTCGTCAAAGAAAGCCTCCACTCGGAGGGTGAGGGAAATAGACGCTGCTGTTAATTGGTCAATTTCTATGTTGGCGGTTAGAAAAGGATGCTAGCCGCCCTAGAGAGAGAGTTCCTAGCAGGCAACGTCGTACGTGACCAAATCAGGTTTTCCCATAACTTCCCGCAATAGGTGACAGATTTACAGGCTGATAGAATAAAGACTGTTTGTCAGTCTGAAGGACTTTAGTTAACTAAATCCTAAGATTTGTAACGGTTCCTCAGGCTATCTGAACATAAACTGTAAACGATGCATCGGCATCTGGCGATCATCTTGCCCAAAGAATGGGGTCTGTGTGTGGCGAGCTGCGGGGCTGTTGGAATGTCTTATTGTCAAGTGTCTGTACTGCCAATTCTTTAAAGGAAAGCTATGTTACTTTATATCTCTGTTAGGTGGAACGTTCATCCCGTGACCGTGGCTACGCTCGGCGACCGGTTGTCGCCTCGAGCCTAAACTCATTGTCTCAAGTTTCGAATGACTGTGTCTGGGTTATTTCGTAAATGCTACAGTATTGAGGCTTTTCCAAATAATTCCAACGGGGGGGGGGGCGGTGTCTCTTCATCTCCGACATATATATATTGTGTATATTAAAGTACAATGTGTGGAATACAGTGTGAGCTGGTCCAGATCCGCACGCTAGCAGTGTTACCCAAAGACTGAAAAACCTTGAAGCCAAAACTAAAGACCAGGTGTAGAGTTTTCTTAGATGTGGCGACCACTTCAACAGGTCGTAAATACATATTTCTCCTTCTTATTTATTAGAGACAACGCCATTCGAACAATCGAAGCTCCGAACCGATCTCATTCGAGCATTCACTTAACCCCGATGCAGCTCGTTCAAAAGACTGTAAACTTTCCAAAAGATGGAAATGTTAGAGAACGGAGCATCATAAACTTATTGATTAGTCACGAAGAAGGCGATAGCAACTTTGTGAACGATATCAAACAATCGTTTGATCCAGTGTAAGCATACGTTACTGAAGCAACAAGCTGCAGATTGTTCAAAGCATTCCACGACGCAATGTGTTGTACGCGTGTCGGACGATCGATTCCATGGAAATTGCACTTGACTGTCGAGTGCAAATTACATGATACCACTTACAAATTAGCGCGCTTAAACCGCATCGCGACATTGATACGGTGTCTATTATCGTGGAATTAATTTAATTAGGCTATTCGGCCGAAGGTCCAATACGATCGAAAGCTAATTGCTCCAATGTAGAAGCAGCTATTTTTTCTTCCTTCTTTTAATCTTCTTGGGAGAATGGGAAAAAAAAATCGCAGCGACTTAATAAACGATATCGATTTGAGTCTTACGTTGAATTAAAGAGAGGAAGGAAGAAAGTTGTACATAGGCAGATTCAGAAAAACATTCGGACGCTTATTCCATATTATATTACAACATAAGGTATCTTTTATATTGTACGTGTCACAGAGAATATCTTTTTCATTACCGGTGTTACGAGTAGAGCATCTTCGTAGGCAAACGAAATTCTAGTTGCAAAGAGTTAAATAACAAATAAATGTCATATATAAATCGTAGTTAAATTTCTCTGTTTATATCGCTGAAATAATTAACCTCGTGCCAACTGTATGTTTTAATTATCGTGCAATGCTAGCCACACGAGATTAATTTGATGTGCGGTATTGCAGCTTCAGATATGCTAAATAGTACTATATCATTTTGGTAAATCGTTTGGACGTAGCTTTTCAAATGAATTTAGGAGAGAATTTAGTTAACTAGATTTTACACGTTTTTATGACATTGACATCAGCCGCTACATTGAATATAGGAATACATAATAAAGATATAGTATATAAATAATAATAAAGAAGTATTAAATGTTAAATAATATATATAAATAATGGAACACATAACAACAATGTATAAAAGTTTCTAAATTTATACGTATAGCTATATTATTTACATGATTTTGTAACCTCTTAAATTAAACAAATCGGTAACAAATATTATACTTTATTTTTTATTCCAATACAAATTATTCAGTTCTAAAACAATGACAAATTGATACATTTTCGACACGTTCGTTAGCACTGTAGAGATAAACTATGTTTATTCCAAAATGATTTACCAAAAAGTTAAACAATTTAATTGACGTTACGAGAAATATGAAAATGTATTAATAAAAGAACATCGTGTTTTGATTTCGACGTTCACGTTTACTAATTAAAAACGTCAAAAGCTTTATTGTTGAAATTGAAAAATTATTTCGTTATTGTTAATATCACGCGCCGATAAATGATAGATAGTAACTCTGTGTACACGTTTCCGTTTAAACGACTCTGTTTTCGTTATTTTGTAATTGTAATTGTGATTACAATTTCAAGACCATTGAAAAGGTAAGGATTTATGAGACTGCAGAATGGGCCCTAAGAGGGGTCTGCACCCGAAAACTCTTGAACGACTAACAGCGTCATCAACAACCACTCGATAAAGGTAGCAACCTTTTATCCTTCACCTCGTACCATCTCTCGTACTTCCTTCAAACATAAAAAGTTTATCAACCATAGGAAAGTACGATCAGGTGGGAAATGATTCAAAGGGCGTAGCAAACCGTAATAAGCGATAAATTGATTTACTTGTATTGTTGTTTATGCGATGAAAATTGCCTTAAAAGTGCGTCTAGTTTTCAGCCTGTTAGGATATTTTCCACTTTTAAACGAGTATAAAGCGACCTCCCAAGGCGACCAGATTCGCTTAAAATCGCGACATCGTGTTGTACGTCGTACATGAAGGTATACACGAGTGTACAGGCTGGATAAAAAGTCTCGGTCACGAACACACGGACAAACGAGCGAGCGTTATACACAAGGCTGAGGGCTTTTTCGCTTAAAGCGGCCAGCCACGGAGAACATTTAGGCGAAAAACGGTACTGGCACAGGCACGCGCCTCCCGCGTTATCTTCTCAAGTGTCAAGAACTAAAAGACGCCCGTTTCCTTTAATATTTCATATTCTGCTTGATTACTCTCCACATCACGTTCGTAATCTCTTTTCTGTTCCTGCGCGTCGATAATACGCGTGTGTCGTGAATAGGTTCGAATCACACTCGAACGATGTTAGTTTTTACCAACGATGTTAGTTACAGGGACCATAGTTGTCATAACTGATATTTGGTTACGAATAACTAGACTGCGGATACCTATGCAGATTATTTTTGGTAATTATCGAGAATAGACCGCGATCTCACCGATTTCGATGACTTTGAAACCTGTTGCCAAGATCAACGTTTTAAACAACTTTTTCCTATACATATTGTGTAATATATACGGTCGTTCGGTTTTAACTTTTATTATTATTATTATTATTATTATTATTATTATTATTTGACGATTCGTTTTATAAATTTTTGTTTCATAAACAATTTTTCAGTGACGATAGGTATCTCTGTTACATCTTTGAGTGTTTGAAGATTAGAATAAAGTGCAACATTTTGTATATTAACTATTTTGTAACTTTAAGGTTAATGTAGATTTAATTTTATGCTGCAAAATAAACGAATATGTAATTAGCGTGCTTGGTTAGAAAAGAACAGAACTTCAAAAATTTAGAATAAAACTATATCGTATTATTAATTATATTGTCCGAGAATAGTACATAGACGGTAACTTTTAAAGCAAAACTTACGAGATTCAACGGAAACAAACTGCTTAAGAGAAATGCTTAAAAACTCATTAACTTACAAGTTACAAGCAATAAAGAAAGAAAGAGTTCAAGATTTTAATTCAACTACAAAATTGTTGTCAACTACAAAAGTTCAAATACAAAAATTCATCGAGCAATTTATTTCTCGTCGGAGTAACTGCATCAAACTTACAGTTAAATTCAAGGTAGCTTCGCTAGCGAAAGTCCAAGGTCATCTCGTCTCTGTCTTTCGTGTTCCGGCTGCGCAAACTTCGTGCCAAGTTCTGTGTTCAAAATCTATTCACCTCACGATACTTCGTCCAACGAAACAACTTCTCTCTGTGATCTAAACCGTATCGGGACAGAAACGAGATACGTATTCATCGTACGTATTTCGAGGTCTGACCGGATCTACTTGTCGTATCGATACTTTGCAGGTCACTTCCACTTTTAGATGGAACCTTATTGACGCACACTTCTCGACTGTTTCCTCCGTTTTTACTTCCCTCTTTTCCATTTCACTGTCGATCATGATGGTTCGCGAATGTCTGTGCTACGTCGAACATATGAATAATCGAGCGGCTCAGGGGAGAAGAGAAACCCGGATGAAATCTTTAATTCGAGAACTTTGGAAAATCTTTGCTCTCTGAAATCTTTGAAATTATGGTTAAAGATTGACAGGATAATCTGAATATTTCGAAATATCGAAATATTTTTTAATTTAATTAATTTGTAGTCTCTCGGTACTGGGTACTGTGTCTATTCGTTTCTCCGCTATTACGCTATTCGTTTCTCCGGAAAATATCGGCAGAAAGTAAATTTAATTAATAATAAAATCATACGTTTCCAAAATTTCTGATATTTTTATTTATTACTATAACAACCATTGCTGCAAATAATTACATTCTGATGTTAATTCTTTTATAATACAAATAACTACTTAACGGGAATATTAATAAATCCATTTTCCTACAAAATAGCATGACAGTTTAAAAGGTATATTTAAATTTTTAAAGCATTATTTTAATGCGCAGCTGAAAATAATTAAAGCGGCAGCTATTTTAATAATGGTAATGGTTCAGAAACGATTTGGTTTGAATATGCTGCATAAATTAGACGTTTGTGAAAAATATTTTCAACTTCTGTCATTTTCCATTATATCGTTTAATTTTCTAAGGATCGTTAATCTTTTTTAATTTTCTTTCTTTCAATCTCCCTTCAAATTGTCTCTAATTTCCTTCAGAAAGAAAATTTCTTTAAACATTTTTTTAGAAAGGAATTATGATACGCTAACAGTTACATTGTTCCTTGCTAATATACGGTACATGTGTTACAAATAGTTATTTAGAAAGAAAATAGAAGATTTTTAGATTAGGGGAAAAGTACAAAATACATATTTTGAAAGAGTAACGGCGAACGTTATTAATAATAAATCTGCAAATAGAAACTACTAAATTGTTATTTTTTAATGTTTCAAAAATTACGTAATATTCACGAACGTGGGAATTTGATAAATGAAAATGAATCTTTATTTCTAATCACACGATTTGCAGTGTTAGATATGCAGGAAAGGACCTCTAGTACATACACGGAATTAGGGCGTAAAGGAAAAGCGTAAAAAGCCAACCAAGGTTTTAGGCGGACGTTACGAAATGTGTCCTGAGTACGTTTGTCAGCTTCCCCGGATTCAGTAAAAGAGAGTTTCATTTTCTTCAAACATTTTAATATCTACATTACTCCTATCGAAGTAGAAAACATGCCAAGTTAATAGACGATATAAATGTTAATGATCGATGATCTTTTCCCTCCAGCTGATTCTTTCGATCGTTGATTTTTCGTTTGATTTTTTTACGATCGTTGAAAACTTGTATGCATTTATGAGGAATTTAAATGTACAGAATATGCGTGTCTAATATGCAAGAGTAGATGTAATTCTCGTTATAATATTTAATAAGTAAAACAAATTTCTATCAAGGTTTCGTTTCTTTAGTTGTGTTCATAAAAAGCTAAACATTCACAGTTTCGTAATAATATATTTTTTATTATCGTATTATTGCATCTGACGAAGAATAGGTTTCAATTATCCATAATACGTCGATCTTCAAATGATATAAAGTAATAAAATAGTTTGATAGTTTGAAAAACATTTCCTTATTTTTGTCTAGAATATTGATTTAAGAAAGTATCTATATTCAATGCGAAATATCGAAACGAAACATCCTATATACTATGCGGAAAGTGCGTGCACGGAACAATTGTCGAATGGAATTGTGAGCGAAAAGCTATTTCGTCTTATCGAGTAACTTTGTATAGCAAAGACATTTTACATTGTTTTGTGTCGTCGAGTGATATTGAAATTTGCTCCAAACGATATATTTATTTTATTTCACGCATAAAACTGTTTTACAACCCCCATTGTTCATCGGAAATAAAGATAATTACAAAATAAAATCGTTACACGAAGCTGCTTATATTATTTTTTCTATTACATTTGACTTCCTAAACGTATTCTATTTAACCATAACTGCATAACTTTCGCTATTCCTCTTTCGTTTCTCTCGTATTTTAAGATAGGATAAAACATTATTACGCGAAAAGTTTATATTTATTTCATCAACTTCCTATATACGCGTTGAATCGAATGTTCCGCGTACTGAAACTTCAAGGTCCACAGGAGAGGTGCACTTTAAATGATTAAAATGCTGTTCCATTTATGCTAGATTCAAAACATGAACAACTTTGCCGTGTGTTAGAAATGCATTAAAAAGTGGGTGAAACAAATTTTGTTGAACGTTGAAAGGTTTAGTACTTGTACAGAACGTTATAACGATAGAACGAAAGAGATATGCTTTAAGAAAATTTTCAAGGTAATTGACTGAAAATTACCTACTTTTTCAATTTGTAACTCTGCTGGGTTCCAAATACCTCAACGTTTTCATTTCATTTCATTTCATTTCATTTCTTTTCAAAAAGCGAAAGGACTTGCAGTGTTCGAAGGAAATCTAAAATTGAAATGATACATCACACGTGTCAGTAACAACTTTTCTCTCGTACACACGAAACTTTCTAGCAACAGAAAGATGTAATTGCGTTGAAAGTAATCCAAAGAACGCAGAAGATTAACATATTATTTGAATGGTGAGTTTTGTTTTCTTTTGTGGACTGATAGGTAAGCTCTAATGGCGATGTAGGTAATAAAACACGCGGTATAGTTTGCGTCGGTATGTCGAGCTCGGTACTAAATACGGTCATTGGTTACCAAGTTTCATCGATAGTATAGAACAAAAGCTCATAAAGGATGGATTACATTCGAATAGTCATATTTATTCTCGTGTCATACGAGTCAAACACAGGAACTGTATTCTTCGATGTTTTGCTATATTACGATGAGACGCGAGCTTTATGGCTAACAGCTTTGTGGAAATTTATTCCATTAGATTGCGTATGCGCGCGTTAAAACGATGTTTGAATGTTAATTTTATCTTAAATTCAGAAGCAAATTTCAGGCCTTGAGTAATTTGAAAATTAAGAAGAGCAAGATTTTATGAAGAATGAGCTAGATTTTTGCAAAATTTTTCAGGATATTAATTACGGAGAAGAAATGAGATAAAAGAAATTGCTTCGTTTAACTTCCCTGTTATCTTAAAGTTTGCAAAGGTAAGTCATTTTTAACCGATTCTTTTGATAACTTTTACTGGAATAAATACATCATTATTTTATTATTAATGCGTTCGTTCCTTATATTTATGTTTTTATATCGCACGAATCTTATTTCATACTATTTGCATAGAATTTTCTTGGAAAGATAAATTGCCACCGGTTCATTGCCTTTACGCCCATTAAATTACCCTTATACACCGCGCCATTTATCCTGTCGAAAATTATATACGCCGGTCATCGTTCGCCGCGGCTGAGCCAGCTGATACAACCGCATCCTCGTGAATGCATCTGGTCGTTTAAAGAAAACAAAATTTGTGGCTACGTGATTCCGGAAGAATGAGATTATATCGGGGTTATATTTGGCCTATAAATGGCCAAAATTATTCGTTCAGTTTTTCCCACAAGGTGACTTTAGCAACGCTTTAGACGTCTCGCACTTTGTCCAATATAGTAGTTATGCTATGAAATTTATCGTAATAGCTTGCATTTTTAGAAAAATTATAAAGATTGGCAAATTTTTGCATAGCTATTTTAACACGTTCACCAACTGGCCACGTAGTTCTATTTGTTAATATTTCAAAATCTATGGCTGCTTGTTCATATCCACGTGCAACGTCCATTTCATATGTGCATTTCACAACGATTAGAACTTTATTATTTATTGTTACAGCTTTCTCTAAATCATCAATGGCGCCGCTATTACAGTCATAAGCCATAACTTATGGTTTGCAAAACGTTGGATAGCCTATCGAATGGATCTTTAAAAAGTTATTTTATGATACGTTACTAGAGCACGAACGACAGATAAAACTTTCGTTCGTTCAGCGATAAACAAATGAATAACAACGCTGAGATGGTAATAATCGTGCGACATTTGGCTATGGATTTTTGAAAATTATAGACTCGCCTGACAGGGATGGCTGCGATTGTGCTAACATTGAAGATAGAAGAAAAAAAGATAGAAGAAAACAGGTAGTATGTATTCTAGATGTTATGTTGTATTATTTTGAACAAGGTAAGAACGCAATAACAACAACGCGAAAAAGGATTTGTCCAGTGTATGGAGAAAATGCTGTGACTGATCAAGCGTGTCAAAAGTAGTTTGCCAAGTTTCGTGCTGGACATTTCTTGTTGGGCGTTATTCCGCGGTTCGAGTAGACCAGTTAAGGTTGATAGCGAACAATTTAATTGAGGATGCTCAACGTTATACCACGCGGCAAATAACCGACATACTCGAAACATTAAAGTCAAATGCAGAAAATCAGTTGCACCAGCTTCCTCGTGTAAATCGTTTTGATGTTTAGATCCCATCGAGTTACTTAGAAAGCGAACATTTTGGCCAACCTCGTATTAAGCAAAATAAAATGATTCGTCAGAAGATGACGAGTGTAACAGGGGGAAAGTGAGAATCCTATTGAAAAGTTGAATTCCTCTGTTCGAAGGTAAATTTATTAATATTACGAGAAAGACGAGAACTTTTTATTGCTTCTGAGAAAAATAGTGTGGCCATGCGTGGCATTGGTCGCTGAAGTTGAATATTTGTGAAAGGAATTTCATACACTTGGAAGTATTTATCTATAACGATGTTTTACGCTTAAGTTAAAGTAAAGCAAGATAGATATCATCGATCTGTTAAAAAGAAGTAACATAACTAAGAAAAGTGAATTTTAAAATAGAAAATTAGGCTAACAATAAGCAATAATTAATAATAATAAGCAGAGACTTATTAATTCCTCAATAACCTAGCAAGAAGAATTTGCGCTCTTTTTCAATTTAGATAAAATTCTTTAGCCCTAATAAAATATTATGCGTACCAATAATAAACTAGTGAAATTTATAAATATTTTTCGCTATTAAATTTTATTTATTAAAAAAGATAGTAAAACAGTTTTTCCTCGTTATGACATTTTTCTCGTTAAACGTTATACTTTTATCGGATATGTAATTATGGTACTCTTATCATAGCGAATAGTTCACTTTTGGAATCAATTTTGTTTGACGTACTTATAATGCGGCTCGTGTAACGCTTTGCGCGAGTTATCTTGCGACGCATGTACCTATCAGATAACCAAGGAAGTTCTGTCATTTTCTTTTATGATGGCAAAGAAAAATGCTAAAATATAGCAAAAAGTCACTTTATTCGTCAAACTGCTAGTGTTACCTTTTCCAAACAATTCTTTTTTCTAACAATTTTGGAAAGTGAAAAGCATGTTTGATTTCAAATTAAAAAATCTGCCTTGCTTTTAAACCGTCAATTTCATCTTAAACGTTAATTGAAACGAAATATATATTTGGAAAAATCGGTTTAAAAAGTAGAACACTTAAGCTGAAAGTCTAACGATACGAGGGAAAAAACAACTTAATTAAAAATGTGACGAAACAAAAATTGAATAGTGCTGTAATGGGAGGACTAATTTAAAATTAAAATAATAAAAGGTGAGAAAGTTATGTTTCTGGTATAGCATCCGCGCTGCAAAACATTCGGTTAGAATGACACTTTTTAGGAGTTTTCTAGGTTACCGTAAAAAATGTTGGCCAACCTGTTGATTCGTGACGATCTCATGGATTTTGACGATACTTTTATTAAAAATTTAGTAGTTTTATCTGTTCTATGGCTTACTCTCAATGCATTTGAATCGCGAGTATTGGATTCGATTTGGGTTAGCTTTTATTAGCAGGTTGCCGTGAGGCGGCCGATTAGATCGTGACCATACACAGATAGCGGTACGCAAAGACGCTTTTTTATGAAACGAAAATTTTGATGTAAAACCGATTGAGTCGAGAATTACCAAAGGAACGCAATAGGATTAAATTAAATTATTATATAAGTATAAATTTACGACTCAAAAATTAATACTTAATCAGAAGATGGATGGCGCTACAAAAAGACCTTGATTATGAGAATTTACAGTTACTGCATCGTTAGAATAAAGAAGAAGCTTTCGTTCGGTAACCGCATGAAACGAAAAGTGTCTCAGCGAAATAAGAAGACGATACCGTTTGCTTCAAGATGAAACGCTCTACAAATGTAATCTTCAACGGTACTTTAAAACAGCTCTAAAAAAGTTGATACAGTTTTCGTCTATATAGCATTTTAAATAAATGTAGGATTAGAATTTAGCTTTAATTTTAGTCTTGAATTGTACTAAAAGATTATATACAAGTATAGTTATTTCCGTTTATATATATATATATATATATATGTTTTAAAATTAAAATATAATAACAAAGAAAATTTCGAAAATTATTTTCAATTTATCTTCAAAAATTGTAATTTTTAATATTCAAAGAATATTATGCGAACTAACGTACTGTAATAACTCTATTGTAAACAGTCTTTTGTTGCAGTTATTCGCACTCGAAGTTATGAAATTCCTGTAAATTACAGAGAAGATCAATTTTCTAGTCTTTTCAAAGATTACGAAGAAAGATGAAGCTTGAGATGTTATATTCGTACCAATAATGCAGAAATATTTCATAATATTTTTTTTAAAAAGTAAACATTATTTTTCCAAGATTTTACAGTCTTATAATTTAATGAAATTTATGAAAGCGAGGTTAATTTGACCAATGAAACATGAAAGGCAAACGAAACTTATAAAGGAATAGAGAGGCATCAGTGATAGTGGACTACCAATGACCAGACGTCTCTCCGCGCCAGGAAAAATTCAATTACTTGAAAAATTCTCTAATTAAATTTCTATTTGGATTTTTCAAACATATTTTAATAGTTGCATATAATATAATCTTGATATAAACTGTTCTCAACGCTCTACGCGTTGATATATCACGTGGAATCTCATCTTCTTAAATTAGTTATTAAATCTATCATCCAAAGATATCCAAGAATATCCAAAGTTCTTAAATTTTCTCCCAATTTTCTATATTTTGCCAATTCCTGAAGCTCATGTCGAAGCTAACGTCATAACATTAGTCACAATCTTATAGAAGTAATCTCCTTCTATTTTGAAAATTTAACAAATATCTACATATGAGAAACTTGTCGAGAAACTTGTCATGCTGAATTCATTGAATTAAAATCTCTTTAATAAAATGAATAATAGAATTAATGAATTTTTATGTTTATTCGGTCACTTAAATTACACGAAAGTGGAGCAATATATCATATATGAATATAATCTTGTAAGAAGAGAAGCGGAAAAAGAATATTCTTGCAAGGGAATTAATTATCTGTTTAATGTTCAATAGAGATAGACAGATTCGCTGGCAGTCAACAACGTAACTGAACGACACGTTACTCGCTCCCGAATTTATAATTACCGATCATCCATCAAACTTTCAGGAATTTTCTACATTATTCGTAAGGTATTTGTTACCGACTCTCTCATCGTGTTCGTTATTCGAGTATTCGTTATTCAATATTGCTCGGAGGAAGTTTTATTCGCGAAAGAATTCCTCGCAGCCTAAACATTTTTCGTAAATTTAATGTTTTAGTTAAACTCTATGTAAACTGTAAATGTTCAAATAAACCCCTCGACTTTTCATTAACCGTTTAGTTCTTCTATTCTTTTCAACGATTCAATATGTGTGAACGAAAAGGAACATAGGAAATGTCACAGGGAATAATAAATATTGTTGCATATTGTAAGATCATAAAATTGTATAAAAATGTAAATGTCAAAATGTCATTAAAATGTAAGCGGAGATACGAAAAAGCAAAGAAATGACAGGAAACTCGTGTTTCCTTAGAACAAGAAGTGCTTTACCTATACGGGTCCAGCGAGCAGTTATGTTATTACGGAATGAAGGACTACAGTTTTTTACCTAAAGACTTCAAAGCAGGCCAACAATTTGCCTTTGTGCTAATAGTACAAGAAACGAACACGCGTGTAACGGCTGTGCAATTGAAAAGAAAGCACGCCGAAAAGGGGAGCAGAGAAAGAAAATAGCAAGTCTAGAGAGTTTACATTATGATGTAAGGAGAAGCGAAATCGCGCCAGATCAAGCAAACGACCGCATAAACCAACGTGAAAAATATGGCTCGGTATAAGTTTTTCAAGTAGGACAAAAACTGTTACGAGCGAGAATTTTACTTCAACGTCTCAGTTAAAAATTTTATGCTCCCATTATGACAAATTGCAGTGCCACGTCATAATCTGTTTTTGCCGATTATAATGTCTCGAATTGTGCGATGAACGTGTTATTCACAACTATACGAATTCTTATTACTATTAAACTATGTATTAGAAGTTACATATAATAATGATAATAATAGTTACGTAGATGAAGATTCCTTCGTGGTGGAATTTACAAAAAGAATCTGAAGTGTCCAAACGGATATCTCATGTTATAAAATAATATAATGGAACTTTTATAAATTCATTATTGGGTGAGCAAACGTTTCACTTTCAGTGCTACAGAACGGCTCTCTCGATAAAAAGTATGATACTTAAACTTTGTAACACGACTTATATCGCTATGTATTTTTATTAACAGAAATGTTTTACAAATACCAATCAATTTAGTAATAACAGATCATTTGAAATAATTAAAATTATCTATACCTTTTCGCTTCAATAGTCTTTCTTTTTCTTACTATAATCTCTTTAGATATAAAATTTTACAACATTTCAACGTTCAATATTTCAATGTTCTACTAACGATAAGTAATTCGCTAGTAATTAGTCTCGCCTATTATTCTACCAATATGATTACAGATATTTGCATATACTTCAAAAAATCTAATAAAAAGCTAATAATATTTCATTGGCAAAAAAAGTGTCTTTTTTATATTTGTTCTAAAAATAAGGATTAAACTACAAAATAACTTCATTTGGTTTACCATCCGAATACCACTTGTTCTGATTGTCATAGAATGAAAAAGACATTCAAAGTCTACAAAGAAGACAATACCATTGTTCGAGATTATTTCTCCAACGAACGAACGAATAAAGTCCTTACAAAAGGGAACGATAATACAGATTAACGGAGAATCACTATTACTAGAAATAGATTATTTTCAATTGCTATAAATATCCACGATTAGTGCATAACTTCTGTAAATAAATAACGTAAATATATCTAATACTATAAAATCGCACAAAGTTTTCGAAAACGTTCGATTCTATATAACACAAACAGCCGATCCTCTTGTTTTCTTACTTGCTGCAAGAGAAACAATACTTGGCGGCAGTTTTAACGTCTGGACATGCCCGAGCGCGAGCAACTCGAGCTCTGAAGAACTAAAACAGGATAAGTATAACCGCGTGGCGAACTGCGAGGTAAAAGTACAGGCAGAGGTAATGGCAAAAGTATGCTCATAGGAATGACATTTGAAAGAGGATATTCCCGAGACTTGTTTCATAAGTTTACAACTTACTGAAAAACAAATATCGCGCAGCTACAGATTTACACGATTAGACCCAGTTACCACGCAAGCTTGGTAAATTGCTGAAACCATTCACGTTCCGCGATGATTGAAACAGAACCTTCAAATATTTATCGCGCTGCAATGTCGCTGGCCAAAGTAACAGAAAACGTCGAAAGTTTGATATTTGGCCAACATCGATGAACGTTCGAACAATAAAACGAATCTTCGAAACAATTTTCTCGATGGCTGCATTTGAAAGATATCAAATTTTAATCAAACTAATAACATATATAGAGAATCGGTTCTTGTATTACTTGGGTTCGTGATGATATCGTGATGAAAAAATTGCAGCGATATGGATCCCAAACTAATTTAGATACTTGTGAGCTCAAGCGTTCGCCAGTGAAGTATTTCATCGCACCAATTGATTTTCTAATGCAAAAAAGGTTTATTTACTGTTTAGGACGCGATACTTTATTTTAAGTATCATGTCTCCGTTAATCAGACGTCTTACCATATGAACTAACATTTTAATACAAGAAAGCTTTATTTCTTGTTTCAGATATGATATTTCCTTAAGAGTATATAACTACTTTTTAATCATTCCAAAGTTTAATCTATTAGATGGAGTATTAAATTAGTATAATCAACACAGATAACGAGATTAGAAAATTATATAAAGATCTTTCCCACTGTATATCTATACATAAAAAATAACTGAAAATGTATTAATCTATTAAAGTGCATCAATCTACAGATAATATTATTGTATATTGCATAAGATCTTCAGTTAGGTCATATAAAAAGCAATTATATATTGCTTCTCGCAAATATGTGCAGAAAAATAAATCTCTAATCCTTGACAGCAATTCAGCCTAAACGCCTTAGGACTCGAATTATCTCCACGTAATAAAAACTATATTTATACGTTTTAAACAAAACCACTTGTTTCGCGTTATCGCGGATTGCGTTTTTGCTATAAGGTACACTCATACACCACATAAATAGAAATTATATTCGTGACAAAACTTTGTATTAATTTTAGATTTAATTGTAGTCTGTTAGATAAAATTTTAGTTGTAGGTCTACAAGCAGTTTATTAGGAAATTACAATAACGTGAGAAAATTAGATTTTACACTGTTGTGGTTAACCATCGTGCGATAGAAATAAATTACGGATAGTATTTAATAACCTACAAAAAGATACAGAAGAGGGTGAAGGATATACCATGTATCGGTGAAAGCAGGCTATTAACGTTAACCTTTTACGATTAAAGTAGAATATTTAGAAATATTATCTTTTTCCAATTGTTACAATTTCTAAATAAACTTTCAATGTTTGTATCAATTTTTTCCTTATTTCTCTTTGTACATAAAGAACTTTGTTTATTTGATTTCTTGCTAGCTTGATAGCTTCAACATTAAGTCTCTTTCAACACAATTTTCAAAACTAATTAGGCGTATTATATTTTACATTGAAACTTATTCAAACTCGTACTACGTACTTGAAATCAAGCAATCACCAATCATTGTAAAATGTGTTAGATGTTAGATAAAAATTATTTGCACTATTTTTATATTTATTTCCAGAATCGAATAACATTGAATTCATGTATTATAAATTATCCCCGATATTCTGCAACTCGCTGAAATTTATATACATTTTTATTCTTGTTTGAAATTTCTCACATGAAATATGTATTTCATAATTGTTCAATTAAAAACATTTTATATCAACCTATGAAATTCTACAAAATTAAATGAAAACAACAACATTCAGTTACCAACTATCAATCACGTCTTTACATTTCCTACATCAACAATTATTAGCCGGCGGCGATTTTCGTATCTCCCTATAGAAAGTCGCGGATGAAATTTACATGTTATATAGGATTATCATAAAGAGACTTTTAAGGGATTTGTAGCGGGACGATATTTCCCGAAAGTAAAACACACCGAGACTCGAAAGTCGTATTTTCTGTGCACGTCTCAAATTGTATTTCTAGGAAGAAATTTCTTGGTTGTCTACGCTTTTTACAAACGCACACTAACAGATAATTCAGAGAAGAACAGAACTTCACATAATAATGCGTATTACGAATAACATTTTGGACGCCGAAATTACTGATGTTACATATTTCACATTACTTTTATTCGAAAAGCATTTTACGCAACACAATAGTTTCTTAAGAACTTTGTAAGAAAGGCTTTTCCGTAATTAATCGAAATCGAATCGAGTCGAAGTCGAATCGACTGTGACTATAGGGATTACACGTTAAGATTTTAACTTTGAAGATGAATCCATTCCTAAGGCTAGACTTTCTAAAAATTCAATCGTGAATAAATAATATACTAAATAACGCGTTGTCCAAGTTTCAAAGAGATCGTAAGAAAGTCGTTCTAAGCTTCGAATACCGTAATACGATAAAAAGAGCGCGGCCACAAAAATTAACAGAATAAGTAGAACGCGATTTCAGCATCGAAAATTAACCAATTACGAAATAAATCAAAGAACGATTGATCAACCAAGGAACAGTGCATTTGAAGCATCGATAACACGCGACGCGAGACTCGCATCACGACGTCCGAAGAAGTAGAGTGGCAAAGGATAAGGCACAGTGAGCGTGGTTCGTCTGGCCGTACGTACGGCTCTACCACTGTTTAAATAACATCGGCAAAGCCTGAGGCTTTATACGAACCTCGTATCAAACGTTCTCGTATAGCAGTTTGCCGTCTGGTAAGAAGAAGACGATTCCGGATTCGAGACAGAGAGGCAGATAGAGAAAATTCCTGGGGTCTCCTTTCAATTTCACTTTATAACTCGACACGTTTTCGCGTCCCTGAGGCGCGGTGTGTGGCAAGCTTCGAGGCTCTGCAACGGGACGAAACGGCTTTCAAAGATAACGAGAGATTTTTCCACTTCGCTTGCGAGAAAGGACATTTAAATTCGTGCTAATATCCGGCAAAGGTCGAAAGCCAACGAAACTATGATATTAGCGCGTTGTATGTATTTATTCGTTCGTGCAGATTACGTACAGATGCCCACGAAAGTCTTTGAACACATATAGCAACTGTTTATAAATATATCGTATAATATCATAAAACACTTTGAAACTTTATTCGCATTATCGTGAGACTCGGCTGGCTATCATGGTTGTATCGATCAATTTTGAAACGAATCTAAAGATATATATTGGAATTACAAGATATTTAGTGCATTTACATATATTTCGCAGAGATTACAAAAGTATTTAGACACCTATCTGGTATACTAATACGTCGAAATATTCAATGGAACTATAACTTACGTTAATTTACTTATTCCACTTTTAAATAGGCTATTTATACTAGATATTTACTACATATGTGATACTATGATCTGTATAAAGATATCTTTTCTACTATGTACATAAGTACTACTATGCATATATAGTAACTTCTATATACGTGCCAATAATAATGTCACGATAGTTATATCTCATTAATTAACGTTAATAATATCTCATTACGTGAAACAAATTTCAAAATGTTTTATACAACACACATAATATACACATGAATGTTTTCTATGGTAGATGTCCAAATACTTTTTTGAGCCACCAAAATAATTAGAAAACACCAAAAATATATTTTACCATTTACTTTATGCATATACTACTGTACTTATACATAGATACATTTACTATTTAAATATCATTGGTTATATCAACACCTTTTTATCAATTTAGAAGAACCTTCTCAATGTAATTAATTTATAATTTAACAATCGAAAGGTCTGAAGATAAAGAGTTTGTCAAGTACTTTTGGCAATTACAAATGCCAATTTTATTATTACATGTTGATTTTCAGAAATCACTCCACTCGAAATATAATATATTATTATATGTGGTTATGCTGATTAAAAAGTATAAAGATGTTATAGTTTGAAAATTGTCCAAAATTTTGTAGTTAAAGTACATACTTATAACAACCAATCAAAAGTATCCGAACACTGGCTAATTTGTAGCAATAGTGTTAGTAGTATTTAGTGATACAATACTTGTCATCTTCTTATGGAACCAAATTAATGTAGCAAAAATTATTTCCTTTAAAAATACATCGGCGGTGTTTCTACCGATTTCGAAGAATTATTGCCTGAACTAATTACAATATAAGTTTAGGAAAACTTTTCTTATCTGATCTACACTTCAGAGAACATGTAGATACTTTAAGAGTAAATAATATTGCTAAAATATATTTATTATAAATTTTGTTCAAAAATTGCGCCCTACCTTTTTTCGCACTTACACATGAAATTTTCTCATTCCATATCTTCTACCTGATTAAAATGAATTTTTCTCGTAATAACAAATAATAATAAAGAATATAGTCATTATTTATTAATACACAATTATCATTCGTGATATTGTAATAAAATTATATTCTGTCGAAAATAAGCAAATACTCGGTTCGACGGTTACTGGTTACGTCGGTCGACTCTCTACCTGAGCCGGACCTCACATCGCGGACGCACGGCAGCCAGACGCCCGCACATCTCCATTGCGTTCCCCCGAAGACACTCGTGGACCGACCACAAACCTCAGAAAATTCTAGCGAGAATGACATATCAAATCAATGCCTGTTCACGATAGAACTCTCTATGGTTCCTGGTTATGAGAATCCTTTTCTGTCATGCGCTCCGCCGCCTCCTTCAACCAATATCAACCATATCTTTCATTAAAGATGTCAAGGGTTAATTCGATGCTGCTAAACACACCAATCTGAAGAGAGAATTAAATATTTTGATACAGAATATAACAATTTGTTTTCACCTCTGTAAACTGTCGTTCGATGTGTCTTCCTGTCATTTCAATGTGCTGTAGCATAAAGTAAAGTTAGTACATTATTTATCGATAACGTACAGATTAAAATCCTTAAAGGTTTTCATCCCAAAGAGATCCAACGGGACAACTTAATTTAAAATACCGAAGGTCCGATTTAAATGTTATTGTATACTACTTAAATGTGATGATATGTCTTATCGAAGCAAATGTCCGGATACTTTCGTGCGAATACATATATACGTAAAATTATTTGTGTAAATTTTAATACGTTGGTGTTGTATAATACATCGTTATATTTCATACATATAAGACGAGATAACTCGGACTATGAAGGAAATAGTTGATCCATTAGAATTTTGTATTCATACATAATAGCGGTGCAAAATATGAAAAAGTTAAAAGAATTTATTATGTTAACTTATTATGATCACCAAGCATTAAACTGATCACAAATCGTATTTATGAATTTTGCAACAATTAATAGAAGACGAATTAACGAGACAGCGTATAATAACAAATACGCGTATAATAACAAATATTTTCGTACAAATTATAAATAATTTTATGCTCGATTAAATCAATACTGACAAAATTTATGCTGCTCATATTTGTTGGTATATTATTAAATTTTTGCATGAATCTTATATTTAATTTCAACAAACAGTACACTAAATAGATATAATTCAGTAATTGAAATAAATGGCAAATTACGATAACCAATCCTATATATATATATATATATATATACTACATATATACTATATATATATATACTATATATATACTATATACTATATATATATACTATATATATACTATATGCTATATACTATATATATATATATATATATATACTATATACTATACATATACTATATATATATATACTATATACTATATATGTATTATATATATATATATATATATATTATATATACATAATTAAATGATAATATGTAAAATACCGAGGTGGATCAATAAACGTATTGTTAAATCCGATGAGCTTTAGTTAAGTTAATTTTTCAGTAACATTCTTACTACATCTTATGATACTTTTCGCAAAAATTCATTGCATCAACAGCTTCCTTTATTTACACAAAAATGTATAGAGAATGTAAAAAATAAAGTCTTAATGTGTTAATTAATTTGCTAATTACAAAGAGGCGACTCAAGTAAAATATGTACTTTGGAAAAGAAACGGAAGCTAAGCTGCAGATGTTTGCACAAAATGCCTTCGTTTTTCTAAATGAAGCATCAACGAACTTGCAAATGTAAACGTTTTAATCAAGATACAAGAAATATAAGTATCCGAATTTAAAACTGAAGATAAAAGACAATAATGAGCAACCGTGCGCTTGTATTTCTCAACTGTTATCTTAGAATATTTAGTAAAACTGCGAATTATTTAAAAAGAAATAAACATTTTTTCATACATAATGAAGATAGTAAGCAATAATATAAATTTAAAAATGAAAATGATAAATGGTAATACGAATTAAAAATAAGTAACTATATATGCGTTTATTCTTCGTTACTAGCATTTCATAATATTCAATAAAACTGTGTATTATTTTGAAAGTTCGAAACAGAAAAAACTTTCTTCCATACAAAATGACTTAATAATAAAGTTATACTTTGCATTGCAACTCTTCCGTCACACAAAATCGCTTCATAGAATTTTTCCTCTTTGCTAAAAGAATTATGAAAATTTCCTTTATCGTGTTTTCCTACTTTTCAATCACATTTTGTAAGATTATAACCTTTTCACCCTTCCTTTATTACGTGCTTCCATCATCTGTGGTTTAAAATAATATTAAATCAACAATATCTACCTCCACGTTTCAAATGAGTTCTGAAACATTAAGTGACATTTTTTATGGAAGAGTAATTTCAAAATTCAATAATAATTTGTCAATCGACTTTACATTAAAACTACCTTTCCATTTCATATCAGAATTAAATGCACGTTTCTATTGATTTCTTGAACATTTAAAAAGTATTACTAACATTAACTATATGCAAACTAATAATATTAACAAAGACAAATTAATATAGATAACTAAACCAATCTTATTCGTTTCCCACAAAACATTTATCAACTCTCAAAAGGCTTTATATCTTCGAATCGCTTACTTCAACTACTTCTCATAAAGATCACAAAAACGTGATAAGACCATCTTTGTAGGTTTTCTGACATTCGTAAATTCATCGGAGTTTATAACCAAGAATTTCTCTGATCTTTTAAACATTTTGGACTTCGTCAAAGACGCTACAATCACCATAGGCAGAACTGGGTTAACCAATCTGGGAAATAAGCGGCTCGTTTGCCGCATGCGGCAATGATAAAAGCGCATGCAATGCTGTTAATTTACGTGTTAGGGAAGATCATAGGTAGACTGTGTAAATACATATATACAATATCCAAAATAAAATACTCGAATGCTTATCCATTTTGATTATGTGCATTATATTATAATTATATTATGTGTATCTATAATTTCTTTCAATGATCATCCGCTGTTATTTCTATCACCTACATATTTTTCTAATCTACTTTCCAAAGAAGGCAATTTTCCATTAATCTCTTCGTCTATCGCGTTAAATTCTTCCGAAATCGGAAGTTTTTACAGTCGCGTAATAACACAATTTTTCTTATCACTAATAACTAATAATAATTTTCTCAAGAATTAGAAATATCTTAGGCTCTTCTGGGACATTTCTATAGCTATTTTCACCAGGATCGAGAGTGACAGAGATATTCTTTTTAGCCGATTCCTACGGCACACATTGAAACTTTTTACTAACAATAAATTTTTGATAGGTAAATTTCGATATTATGAAACGGGTCGATGATACCGAAGAGAAAATGAGAGGAGAAGGAAAGAGCAACGAGCGCTAATTATAAAAGGGTCAAGTGGTCGTATTTTTTACGAGTACTGTTCACTGCTGTTCACTAGCCAAGAGTATAGAGTATAGAGTTACGGGTTTCATGGATTAATAATAGATTTTCGAACACGCTTTGTTAACGAAGGATCGTTAGACGGGTCTTTGAAGAATTCCTTTGACGAAGTTGTCGCACAAGAAATTTTAATTTTAACGCATATACTAGTGATCCAAGGAAGATTCGAATGCTTTAGGTTCTTGGACGAATATTTGTGCCTTTTTATACAAAGTCGATGTTTTTTCTCAAATTAACGATGCAATCCTTTTTCAAATTAACGAGCTAACTTTTAACACGTTAAATTTTCACAATTCCGATTTCGATGGAATGTTCTTCGTTTTCTCGAAACCTGTTACTCTTAACAATTGAAAATCTCCAACTCGAACAGAGAAAATAGGAAAAAAAGAAGGAAATATAAAAAAGGAAGAAAGGTTGAAGAAAAAAGAACAGAGAGAGAGAGAGAGAAAGAGAGTAGAGAAAAAAGGTTATCGTTGAAATTGTGCCGGCATTACTTTAACTTCAAAAATTTCCCTGGAAATTACTCGGCTCTTTTCTAACGAAGATTTCACTGACACATGGAACTTTAAGTGAAATATGTAATAGTGGATTTTTAACTGGCATTTTCCTAAGCTAATTTGTCTAATGAAATAAATAGTTATAAATTCGTGAATGTGTTTGTTGAAAGTAAAAAATAAGATAAATAAAAATTGTATACATTCTAATATAAAATTACACGCATCCTCCACCAGTAATAAAGCAACATGTACGTATATTTCTTTACGTTTATGGCAAGGTGTCAAATTGACACGAGGGATGAATGAGGGTTAAATCGAGGGTTAAATCGAAAAAACATTACTTACAATGGTATCGACTGCCGATGTGAGTTTCGAGCCAGTATACAAGGATGATCGTGAGCGTGGCCATAATGACGATTTCTGACGAAGAGAGGTCACTTCACGTTTCTTCAGCTTCCGCCAGCTGGCTACTTTCTTCGGCAGACGATTGAACTCGACTGAACACAGAGCACAGCGCACGGAGCCTGCTTGCACCGTTTGCGAAAAAGCAGCAACGCGCACGAGCGAGTATTGACCAATCAGGATCGCGCGAATGGCCATTATTAACCCCACGCAACCCTCGCCTAATTTTTTCTCAGATTTAAAAAGTGCCTTTGCCTGTGTGCGTATATGAGATCCATGGATACCGTGGATACCATGGAAACATACTTTGCAAGCTCCTGTTGTCAGGCAAATCTGACATTCGACGTGGTTTTCCTTTTCTAGTTTACCCCCGTGTAATACGCGATTTCCACTTCGAACGTGAGAGTATGTGCGCGCATATGGGTGTGCTTGTGTGCGTATATATGCTTTAACGAGTGAGCACATACATATGCGCTGCAGAGCAACAGGCACGCGAGAACATCAAATCTGAGTTTATAGATTGAAAAACACATTTATAGAAAAACGTAATTTTCTCATTTATGATGATTATAGACATTATGCATTTACATATTTATGAGCTGCGACGTGTTTCGAAAGACGATTGCTCGTTAATAGAGTAAAGGTTAAGCTAGGAATGCGACAATCATTGTAACTTCTAGAAACAAAAAATGTTTATTGTTTTTATTATACGAAACTCTCAAAACACAGGTATATAATAAGTTGTGTAAGTAACTTACGAGAATAATATGATAATATGTGTTACGACCATTCGCGGAGAGACACCGTCGCGAGGAAAACGCGTCGGCGGGACGCGTAAATTCTCTCTACGATTCGGTTAATCGGCGCCGCGAAATAGTCGTTCCCCTTGTTTCGGTTAACATAACAGGGGTGGTTTGATGAATTTAACACTGTTAACAGGTTGATATATCGTCTATATTCAACATACTCCCCCCGTTGAAAGGCTACCGATCAAAATTCTATAGAGATAAAAGATCGAACTCTTTTATCGTGTCATCGACGGACTTTAACGTGTTGCTCTCTAGATTATCAATTATCGTGATAGGACATGGGACATCCTGTAACGAATTCGTATAGGTCAATGGTTGCAACGAATTGTCGCCTGGTGAGGTCCTCTCTTTCGCCCAATCCATATCATCGTGAATGATTGCCTGATTCAATGCGTTTGGTGGCGTTGAATCAGAGTGTCGCGATGCTGCAAGTATTATTATTATTATTATTATTATTATTATTATTATTATTATTATTATTATTATTATTATTATTATTATTATTATTATTATGCAATGAACTTTGCGTGTCATGCGACGGAATCGGCGCTAGATTCGATACGACTTTCTCCGTCGGCGGAGTATGAACATTGTTACTGTTATTATTGAAATCATTCTTACGTCTCTGGACACTGCTGCAAGTGTTGCTGCTGCATTCCGGTGGTTGTGGATTCGCCACTGTGTTGGAGGCATCCATTGAGGAAGAATCAATTTCGTTGTTGAATTGTATTATCAGTTGTATATAGAAATCCAGTAAGTTCTCAGGTTTCTTGTCGTCGATCTCGAGCAATTCGTCAATGACAATGTTCAATCGTTTGCAAATGTCGTCAAATAGTTTTCGATAAGATATTAAGACGGCCTTGTTGCGCTGACCGGACAGTTCGTAGCCGTCGAGTAGGTTCCATACGCTCTCGAATTCGTCGTTTAGATATTGCCACTCCTCATGCAAGGCGGTGATTCTTTCTTCGTTTTCCATTGTTTGTGAAGAAGATACTTCGTTGCCGAAGGTGATGCTTATGATGTGCGATCGGTGATTCCCGATGCGGAGTTGTTTCGGCTGCAGTGGTCACTCGTCACTGTGTAGCGGAATGTCGTTGACGTACGTTTCGTGAGGAAGGTGATCCTTGCCGAGAGTGACGCGTTTTTTCGTCAGATCGAAGTTGTTGAATATCGTTATGTTGACGATTGCGGCGTTCCAGTTGCGGCGGGAGGTTGCGTGGTTGCGTTCTTCAACTATCGGGTTTTGCCTATTCAGAATTGACGGCTCTGGCGTTACCGACTTCACTCAAGTGGTAACGCTTCCGCCGTTGATTATGTTGGATTCAAGTGGCACTGTATGTTAGTGAGTGTTACTGGTGTGCACTTTTCACTCACCACTGAATCCGGCTCGAAGAACCAAATGTTACAACCGTTCGTGGAGAGACGCCGTCGCGAGGGAAACGCGTCCGACGGGAGGCGTAAATTTTCGCTACGATTCGGTTAATCGATGCCGCGAAATAGTCGTTCCCCTTGTTTCGGTTAACGTAACAGGGGTGGTTTAATGAATGAAACCTGTTAACACTGTGTTAACAGGTTGATATATCGTCTATATTCAACAATCACTTATACAATAATATAAGCGTCACAAAGTATTTGGCGATACGTACAATTAATGTGTTACAGAGAAATTCTACCCGACTTTACGATGAATTCGTTGGATTAAGCGACTTTATTCGTCAGTATGCAGCTCTCGATGTATGCGGTTATACCTTAGAAACTGATTGATTTACGGGTAGAGTGGTTGTTCTACTTGTTGATTGCTTGGACGATCAGAACGAACTGACTTGAAAGTGATGATGCTGTGTCGGAGGAGAGCTAAGGAAGGGTGTGTCTAACGCACACAATCAGCGGATTTGTTAATGACATGTTTTTGCCGGAAAAGTGAGGGTAATAGATGTTATTTCCATTGGCTACTAAAATCGTCGATGGACTAGGAAGGGTCTTAACTACCCCTTGGAGGGAAGCTGACAGTAGGTGGCATTGCCCGTGTGCAAAATTAACTTTAAGCGAAATTTTTTAAACACGAATAAAAAGTAGAGGCGAGAAGAATCTGAATAACTGTAATTTGACCTTTCTTCAAAAAAATTAATTGTTAATTAAATTTTCGAATTGTTCACGATAGATTGAAATCTACAGATATAGGTAAATATGCTTTGCCAATATATTAAAGATCAGATGAATAACAATTCATTGCTATTCGAAATAAGTACATAAGATCATTCTGTTCGAATGTAAAGTTTGTTAACAATAGATAATAACATTAAATCTCTACATTACTAAAAATGGAAATAAATTTTTATAACAGCGAACTTTGTTTTAATTTCAATACAAAATTTTAATTTTTCAGTTCAAGAAGATAATTCACTTAATGGAAGACATATTTCCATGCATTAATCATACATATGTATATTAAAAACAAAGTGGTGTGAACCATAGGCTTTTATATGCTTTACATAATTTGATAAGCTGACCCAAAATTAAGATTGTATTGATATAGATTGTACAAAAATCGTTGGTTTTATAATCATTTAATGCGCATGCAAAATCTGTCCCAAATTCGAAATGGAAGAAGTCATCTACGAATATTTTTCTGAAAAGATGAACATTGAAAAAAAAGAAATTTAAAGGACTGAAATGAAACATTCTCTTTTGATCAAATTCAAGTAACAACTAAATGCTTTAAAATTATTTGGAGAATTTTTGTATTAAAAGTTCTAATGAAAGAATATGAGAAATTGTTTGGGAAATTTTTCAGTCTTTCAGTTTATTAATTGAAATTGCGATCCTTCTTTCAGGTAAAATATGTTCTTATAAAAGTGGATTGTAACTTAATAATTAATTCCATAATTATTTAATTTAAAGAAGAAGTTAAAAACTCGTAAATGACTAAACTTACATTTAATAAAAAAAAAAAAAAAAACTGAGTAAAAATTAAAAGGTTTGTAATATGAAAAACTATATTAAATAATGTAACTATGAAATGTACATAACAAAAATTTTTTAAATTTAAAAACATGTAACAATGTAGCTTTTTTCTTCGAAAATTATAAAATAAATTCAATTGCTACCTAATTAAATAAAATTAAAATAATATCAATTTTAATAATAATATTTATATTATATATATTATATATTATATTAACAATAATAAAAGTTAATAATAATATTAATATTATTCTTGATGGAATTATTCATAATTTCATTATTTTTTCTTGTGTTTATTTTATTTCATAAAAAATATGTATATCAAAAATAAAATTTAAATATAAAGTTTAATTGTTCAATCTTCATTCATTATACTTAAACAAAGTATACGCTTAATGCGATTAGGTTTCCAATCTCTCCTCGTTATATACATTGCAACATAAATTTCATTTATTTTTCAGAAACTGTATTCCGTAATGGATTTAATTAAGGGTTCCTAACACTGAAACCATGATCTATGCGCTACAACTATTTAACGTTGGAAAATTAGATCTTTTATATGGACACTGGTAACTTTTGACATGTTGTTTCAGCACATGTCGATATCGTTATCCTTGTTTTGTTAAAAAAGGATGATACATATACCAATTTATTTCAAAACATTGTAATTGTCATATCAATCTTTAATATAGCCAATATTGAAACAATTATAATACAAAATACAGATATTAATACAAAATGTTATATGTACGATATTTCAACAAAGATATGAGAAGTTATTTAATATCAAAATTCTATACAAGAAAGGGTATCAAAATAATAAAGGAAAAAAGGAATGAAAACAATTACCAATATTAACTTCATTATTCTATCATTACATTAGAATTTAATAGAAAGTAGCTTTAAAAATCATAAACATATCTTTAAAAAATGCCACAATATTATTATTAGTTCGTTCTGATTGTCCAAGCAATCAATAAGTGGAACAACCACTCTACCCGTAAATCAATCAGTTTCTAAGGTATAACCGCATACATCGAGAGCTGCATACTGACGAATAAAGTCGCTTAATCCAACGAATTCATCGAGAGACATCGTAAAGTCGGGTAGAATTTCTCTGTAACACATTAATTGTACGTATCGCCAAATACTTTGTGACGCTTATATTATTGTATAAGTGATTGTTGAATATAGACGATATATCAACCTGTTAACACAGTGTTAACAGGTTTCATTCATTAAACCACCCCTGTTACGTTAACCGAAACAAGGGGAACGACTATTTCGCGGCATCGATTAACCGAATCGTAGCGAGAATTTACGCCTCCCGTCGGACGCGTTTCCCTCGCGACGGCGTCTCTCCACGAACGGTTGTAACATTTGGTTCTTCGAGCCGGATTCAGTGATGAGTGAAAAGTGCACACCAGTAACACTCACTAACATACAGTGCCACTTGAATCCGACATAATCAACGGCGGAAGCGTTACCACTTGAGTGAAGTCGGTAACGCCAGAGCCGTCAATTCTGAATAGGCAAAACCCGATAGTTGAAGAACGCAACCACGCAACCTCCCGCCGCAACTGGAACGCCGCAATCGTCAACATAACGATATTCAACAACTTCGATCTGACGAAAAAACGCGTCACTCTCGGCAAGGATCACCTTCCTCACGAAACGTACGTCAACGACATTCCGCTACACAGTGACGAGTGACCACTGCAGCCGAAACAACTCCGCATCGGGAATCACCGATCGCACATCATAAGCATCACCTTCGGCAACGAAGTATCTTCTTCACAAACAATGGAAAACGAAGAAAGAATCACCGCCTTGCATGAGGAGTGGCAATATCTAAACGACGAATTCGAGAGCGTATGGAACCTACTCGACGGCTACGAACTGTCCGGTCAGCGCTACAAGGCCGTCTTAATATCTTATCGAAAACTATTTGACGACATTTGCAAACGATTGAACATTGTCATTGACGAATTGCTCGAGATCGACGACAAGAAACCTGAGAACTTACTGGATTTCTATATACAACTGATAATACAATTCAACAACGAAATTGATTCTTCCTCAATGGATGCCTCCAACACAGTGGCGAATCCACAACCACCGGAATGCAGCAGCAACACTTGCAGCAGTGTCCAGAGACGTAAGAATGATTTCAATAATAACAGTAACAATGTTCATACTCCGCCGACGGAGAAAGTCGTATCGAATCTAGCGCCGATTCCGTCGCATGACACGCAAAGTTCATTGCATAATAATAATAATAATAATAATAATAATAATAATAATAATAATAATAATACTTGCAGCATCGCGACACTCTGATTCAACGCCACCAAACGCATTGAATCAGGCAATCATTCACGATGATATGGATTGGGCGAAAGAGAAGACCTCACCAGGCGACAATTCGTCGCAACCATTGACCTATACGAATTCGTTACAGGATGTCCCATGCCCTATCACGATAATTCATAATGTAGAGAGCGACACGTTAAACTCCGTCAATGACACCGAGTTCAACTTTTTACCTCTATTGAATTTTGATCGGTAGCCTTTCAACGGGGGAAGTATGTTGAATATAGACGATATTTGAACCTGTTAACAGTGTTAAATTCATCAAACCACCCCTGTTATGTTAACCGAAACAAGGGGAACGACTATTTCGCGGCATCGATTAACCGAATCGTAGCGAGAATTTACGCCTCCCGTCGGACGCGTTTCCCTCGCGACGGCGTCTCTCCACGAACGGTTGTAACATTTGGTCCTTCGAGCCGGATTCATTCGTGAGTGAAAAGTGCACACCAGTAACACTCACTAAAAAATATTATTATTATGCGTTCCACATATGTAAGTGTATATACCGATATAAGTTTAAAAGACAAATTGGCTTTCCATCAATTTTTTTACCGATTCGAAAACGATAATATATTATCTGAAAATTCTCGTTCAACCATGATTCAGTTTTTTCGTGTATTATGTACGCAAAGTAATTCCAATCTGTATTGTTTTTCGTCCGAAAACCGGGTCGTTTAGTGTTTACTCGCATGAGAGTATTCGTCGCTGTCAGACGCATTAGCCAGATATGTAGCCCATCGGTTTCAAAGAACGTTATTATTTCAACCATAAACATGATCACGTATTAACGCAAATACTATCATAGAAAAATCTTTTCACTGTCATAAATACTTAAAAAAGAACATTATACGAAATAACGACATGGAAAATGGATATTACTCACTAACAACTGGAATAAAATCCAATTCTAAATATTCCAAAAGTTATATTATAATAAATTATTATAGTTATATAATATAAAAGTTATATTGTTAGTATATTGGCTAGAAACAATAAATGTAAATATAATAGATTTTTGTTGATACCAATTTCTACCAATGATTAATTTAATTATATTAATTAATATATATATTAATTAATATTATTATAGATACGATGTTTTTACGATACTAAGTTTATAGTTTCATTTTTTTTCTGTTACCGTTACTATTGAAAAATTGTTGCTTATATTTTTATCTACATATGTAATCGAAACATAAAAGATATAACTTAGAAAAAACGAAGCTGGCACCCCGCTGGGGGTAGCCACCCACATGCTATATTTATTTTTTATTTTATTTTATTTTTTTTTCTTCACCAACGAGATATAACACTTTACCAAATGTCCACAAGAACAAATTGTAAAATAACCAAAATAAAATAAAAAACTAATCACATAAAAACAAAAAAAAACAAAAAAAATATGTAATCAAACATTAAATATTTTGCAAAAAGCTATAAGTTTTCATGTTCATGCTAGTGTCACGTACCAACTTTCCTTTTTGCCATGTAGTACGCCAGATGTGACGGTCCTTGTAAAATTCCACGTAGTCCGGACGCCAAGACCTATCTATTGTTCTATTAACTCGCAACAGGCCTAGGAAGACAAACATAAACCGAATCTGTTCAGTTTCAATTTCCTTCACGTAAATATTTTCGGTTTATGTTTGTTGCACGCTCTTACCTAATACGGAGAAAGCGGGTGTCTGGCAAGATAAGAGTTTTTCCACGAACAAGGATGCCCACGAGCCATATCTAGCTCTCCTTGTCTTTACTACCTAATTCATTTACCAATGGGCATCGCGGATCATTACCCTCACTTTTCCACCAAAAAGTGTGGACAACAAATCCGCGTTTTGAATTCCAAAGGGAACACCCACACCGAGTTTTCCTCAGTAAGAGCAGTAGAGCAGTCAGATAGTCTTGAACGGTCACGTCTAGAGCTCGGAAGTGTATTGTAAACAAAAGAGAAAAATAAAAGTTTCTTTTCTCCTTAAATTCATTATTATTTTACGTGACATTTTGGCGATCCTGCCAGGATCCATTCGCTTCAGTGAAAACGAAATTACGATTTCGGCGTACGCGCATCATTGAAGATCGAAGGATCAGCGGACCACTGCGAATCTTTGCTACTACGAAGCCCTGCAGCAACTTTCAACGTTCCACTACGGTGAAACTAGACGAGAGGACTACGGTCAGCGCAGAGCAAGCCTACAAATAAGATTCGGAATCTAGAACCAACCAGAGAGGAAACATCCCAGAGACTCCTCAACGGCCATAGCTACTACGGTAAGCTGGAAATCTGGATTCATTTGTACATTACCGTACGAGAAAATCAAGTTTCTCAAGCGTTTCGAGCGTTTCGAGCTCAAATAAATAGTTCAGACTCAGTAAATTTAATTAGAATCATGTCTACATCGCGAAAAGACGAAACCGAGACCGTTTCCGCAACCGGAGTTACGGATAATCCGATTCGTGCCACACTCGACGAGATATTAAAACAAAACGCACTTATTATGCAACGTCTGGAAGAAGCGGACAATGAAAACAAAAAACTTGCAGCGGAGGTAGAATTATTGGGAAAACATATGTCTAAAATAAATTCAGGACGTGACGCTACTACCGAATTAGACTCCTATGTTACGATAGATGAAATTAATACCAGCAGTACTCAGATAAAGCGACCACCTGTTCACCCCAACATCGAACAACCCGAGGTGGAAGAAAGAGGCTATTTTCCGCCCGCTTCTCCCACTCTACGAGCTAAGGATGCAATACGCTACATCCCAACGCTCAACGGAGATGATGATGTAGGAGTTGAAGACTTCATCAAAGAAGTGAGAAGTATGAAGGATCGCTGTATGGAGCAAGATCTGTTGCTAAAAGCAATAAAAGTGGAAAAAATCGTGGGAAAAGCAGCCCAAAGTATTCGCAACATTCCTATTGAGTGTTACAGTGATCTGTACGACGCACTGAGAAATAACTTAGCAGCACAAGTGACTTCGGATGAGTACCAAGAACAATTACGAGAGTTGAGACAGGGGCGCGAGGAATCAGTGCAAAGTTTTAATATTCGGTTTAGAAGAATACTCAACCGTTTGCTGTACGCAGTAACCAATGAGTACCCACAACCACTGACACGTAAAATTATGACCGAAGAAATCACGAAGAAGACTGTTCGTGTGTACCTAAAGGGACTCAAACCCGAAATAGGACGGATATTACTCGGTTATCCACTGTCCAACATCGCCGAAGCCGAAAAGAAAGCCTCCGAGATCGAGCGATACTTCAGGGAAGATCGAAATCGACAACCAAGACCAATGGGACGACCAAGACCAATGGAACGATCACGATTCCCCGAACAGCAACAACCGACGACCAATTATCCTAAACCAGCCATAAGGAAACCAATTCCAACACCTTATCCGACGCCAAGGAACTTCCAGCAAACCGAACGAATGCCACTCGCCCAAAGGACTCAAATGAAATGTTTGAAGTGTAACCGAATCGGACACTTCTCTAGTCAATGTAAAAATTTTCAAACACCCAGTCAATTTCCGAGACCACCGGCAGTCCACAATCTCGAGACACACAAGGAGGAAACAAAGGAACCAATAGACCAGACCTTCGAATTAACGCCACAACAGGAAGACTACCCACAGTGGTTCTACGATCCGACGGACGACGACATGAACTCCTCGTTGACAGCGGAGCAGGAATTAATGTGCTCAAAAGACGATGTGTATTACGACCAACAATAGTGAAAGAACAAAAATTCTCGATGGGACATTCTAAGTTTAGGACTAATGAACACGCGTTAATAAAATTATTCGGTAAGGTCATAGAATTCTTCGTGGTGGACGATAACTTTCCGATTATAGAGGACGGCATACTCGGTTTGCCGGCGCTATCTAAATTTAAATTCGAACTTTCAAACCAACAGCTCAAACTGGACGATAACATTCTCCTGTTGCAACAGGAAAACAACGTACCCCCTGTTGCGACCGTTCGCGAAGAGACGCGGTCGCGAGGAAACGCGTCAGCGAGAGTCGTAAATTCTCGCTACGATTCGGCTAATCGACGCCGCGAAATGGTCGCTCCCCGCGTTTCGTTTAGGATAACCGGGGTGATTTACTGAATGCAACTTATTCTACGATTGTAGAATAAATATATATTTGTATCACAATAACACTTACAGATTATATAAGGTGTCGGTTTAAATAGTATCGGAAGTTACCACTAGAATGTTCGAGTTATATCTTATACAATGTGACTGATTTGGACGCGACCGTACAGAGAGTTTTCGACTGCGACTGATCGGTTAGAATGTTAGATTGCGACTTTGCGATGCTTCTCAGTGAGTTCGTTGGACTGAGCGATCGTGGTAGAAGTGTTGATTGAATTGACGACGAAGACGAACTGACTTGATCGTGACGATGCTGTGTCGGAGGTGAGCTAAGGAAGGGTGTGTCTAACGCACGGAATCATCTGATTTGTTGATGACAGTTTTTGGTTGGAGAAGTGAGGGTAATAGAAATTGTTTCTATTGGTTAGTAAGACTATCGATGGACTAGGAAGGGTATTAGCCACCCTCGATGGAAAGTTGGGAGTAGGAGGCATCGCACGTGTGAACACTTAGCGTTCACGTGTTTTCCAGACGTTAACCAGAAACCTTAGAAAACGCTTTCGTGGAAAAGCCCTTGTTTGCGATGAAAGACTTTCGCCAGAGTTTTCTGAGATTTATAGTCAGGCTGCGAGTGTTTTCAAGAGTACGCGATAAGGATGTGCGGACATCTGGCTGCCATCCGTCCGCGATGTGAGGTCCGGCTCAGGTAGAGAGTCGGCCGACGTAACACCCCCTAAACAAGCATTGTCAAAAATGGTCTATCTGGAAGGAAAACCGACGAGGATATGCTTTATCAATGGTGGTAAGTGCCCAGCCAGAATAACTAATCCCATTGAAAATTCAAATACATACGGTCAAGTCTCCACATTTAAAGATCTAGTCAGACTCTCGCATATAGAGAAAACTCTCCGTGAACCAATCGAAAAGATATTGCTGTTTTACCTCGACGTATTTAACCTAGAAACCGAACTTTTACCGTGCACTAACCTTGCTAAACACAGAATAACGCTAAAAGAAAATAAAGTCATTAACACAAAATCTTACCGACCACCCGAATGCCACAAAGAGGAAATCGAACGACAAACGGACGAAATGCTACGAAAGAACATAATAGAACCATCTGACTCCCCTTACAATTCACCAGTCTGGGTAGTACCAAAAAAGGCAGACGCCTCAGGGAAACAGAAATGGCGAATTGTAATAGACTTTAGGAAAATAAACGAACTAACTGACCAAGACGCATACCCATTACCCGACATAGACGACATACTATCCCAACTAGGCAACGCAAAATTCTTCTCGGCCCTCGATCTATCCTCTGGATTCCACCAAATCCCAATGGACACAGACTCTAAAAAATACACAGCATTCTCAACGCCACAAGGACATTACCATTACAATAGAATGCCATTTGGTTTAAAAAACGCACCTGCCACATTCCAACGGATGATGGACACCGCTTTAAGAGGACTCGTAAATAAACATTGCTTTGTTTACTTGGATGATATCATAATATTCGGACAGTCAATCGAGGAACACAATAACAATCTCGCGATAGTATTGCAACGTTTACGCGAAGTCGGACTCAAGATACAGCCTGATAAATGCGAATTCCTTAAACCCGAACTGGAATATCTCGGGCATTTGGTAACCGCCGAAGGTGTAAAACCAAATCCCAAGAAATTAGAAGCCGTTAGTAATTTCAAACAGCCACGCAATCCCACAGACATCAAAAGTTTCTTAGGACTAGCGGGTTATTACCGCAAGTTCATCAAAAATTTTTCCAAAATCGCGAAACCATTGACCGAACTTACGAAAAAGGACGCACCATTTCATTGGACAGATAAAACCCAAGAAGCATTCCAAACACTAAAAGACAAACTCTGCTCATCACCCGTGTTAAAATTCCCAGATTTTACAAAACAATTCACAGTAACGACTGACGCTAGTAACGAAGGTATAGGTGCGATCTTATCACAAGACGGACACCCCTGTTGTTACATCTCACGAACTTTGAACCCACCCGAACAGAATTATTCCACAACCGAAAAAGAACTCTTGGCAATCGTATGGGCCGTGAAACGCCTCCGACAATATCTGTTAGGCCGGAAATTCCTTATTCGAACCGATCACCAAGCGCTAAAATGGCTACAAAATTGCAAAGACCCCTCGTCACGCCTGATGAGGTGGAGACTAAAACTAGAGGAGTACGAATACGATATAGAGTACACTAAAGGAAAAGATAATACCGCAGCCGACGCAATATCTAGGATACATGTTTTAACTAGACGAAACAGAAATTTGAACATAGAACTCGAAAAAAAATATCACGATTGGAAAAAATCTACCGACGCGTTACCCAAAATTCTCAAAATGCCTCCGAACCATAAATCTTTCTATCAATTATTCAAGACAGAGCTAGGGAATTACGACGAAACTAAATGGTTGAACAAGTTAAACGAGATTATCCATGCAAACGAAAAGATAGGTATAGGCGACGACAGTTTCACAGAAACAGAAAAGAACGCGATCAAACAAATTTTATTATTCCTGAACGACACCGTGAGAGAATTAAATTTCGCGTGGGAACCAATTAAAACATACCGCGACGAGGAAATAGAGGAACTATTGAAGGAAAATCACGACTTAGTAGGACACCCCGGCATACAAAAAACATACGACCGCATTCGTGAACGGCACCGAGTACCAGATTTGATGAAACGCGTACAACAACACGTAGAATCATGCGACACCTGCCAAATATCTAAAACCACGCGCATCAGACCGCGCGAAGAACCCTGTATCACTGACACACCCTTCGAACCGAACGATAAAATTGCTATGGATTTACTAGGGCCATTGAAAAAGACAAAGAAAGGCAATCAGTACATTTTATCCATACATGACGAACTGACAAAATATTTAATACTCGTGCCACTAAAGACTCAACAAACGGAGACAATTTGGAACGCACTCTTGAACCACTACATTTATATCTTTTCCGCTCCAAAGAAAATACTAACCGACCGCGGACAGAATTTTATATCTAGTTTAATGCAACAGTACGAAGACGCGTTTAAAATTAAACACATCAAAACGACATCCTTCCACCCACAGAGTAACGGATCTTTAGAGCGAACACACGCAGTAGTAACGGACATGTTGAAATCTATACAGCGAAATTCAGATGAAGAATGGGACGATCAGCTTAATTTTGTATGCCTCGCATACAATACCATGATACATGATTCCACTGGTTACACGCCATTCGAACTCACATTCGGACACCAAGCCAATCTCCCTTCCACAATATCCAAGAATCCCCAACGCACATACGCAGACGAAGTCACGTTCCGTAAAAAGGAATGGGACTCCAGACTCCAACACGCGCGTAAAACATTAATCAAAAGCAAACAGCGATATCAGCGCGATCAGAAACGAAAAATCATAAAGCCGCAATCAGTATTCAAAGAAGGAGACTCCGTATTAATACACAACGACCATAAAAGACACAAACTCGATGTGGAATGGTTGGGACCGTACACGATTGATAAAGTATGTACTCCATACTATTTAATTCAAGAAAGAAAAATACATGGGAATCGTTTAAAACCCTACTTTCCAGGTCGACACTTCTCTTTGCCAGAATAACTATTTATGTATCAATCTAACCTTTTCTTTTCGCCGAAATGAAATCTTAGTTAACAGTCCCACCAACACCCAACACCTGTACCTCAACCAATTCATGCCACCCCCAAAGAGAAGAGGAATCAGCTGCAATTTCAAATCACATCGAGTGCGATTTCACAAAGGGCCTCCTGAAGAAAACTTGAGGGACCAAGTTCAATCTAAGGAGGGGGGAATGTCACGTACCAACTTTCCTTTTTGCCATGTGGTACGCCAGATGTGACGGTCCTTGTAAAATTCCACGTAGTCCGAACGCCAAGACCTATCTATTGTTCCATTAACTCGCAGCAGGCCTAAGAAGACGCCATAAACCAAATCTGTTCAGTTTTTCTTCACGTAAACATTTTCGGTTTATGTTTATTGCACTCTACTCTTACCTAATACGGAGAAAGCGGGTGTCTGGCAAGATAAGACTTTTCCCATAAACAAGGATGCCCATGAGCCATATCTAGCTCTCCTTGTCTTTACTACCTAATTCATTTACCAATGGGCATCGCGGATCGTTACCCTCACTTTTCCACCAAAAGTGTGGACAACGAATCCGCGTTCTGAGTTCCAAAGGGAACACCTACACCGAGCTTTCTTCTTTGATGGTACGAGTCCGTTCAAATAGTTCTATTTCTAATTTTAATCCAGTTACAATATTGGCCTCTGTAATAAAACACTAAGTCTGAACTCAACTTTTGTGTAATTACTTAAAAATTACGTGACACGTGCGACGTCCCTTTCGGTCTGGCCGCCAAGGCCTACCCCTCGTTACACTGACCTGCAAGAAACCCAAGGAACCAGCATAAACCGAATCTTTTCAGCTTAACTTCGATTCATACAAATATTTTCAGTTTATGGATGGTCATTTGAACAGTCATTAGGTTTATTTCACACTCTTGCTAATTACGGGGAAAGCAGGTGTGCCCTGCTAAACAGCTGATTTTTCCCAAGACCAAGGACACCCATAAGTCATATCTGCAGGAGCCTCTCTCCGCGGATTTGTTTATTAACTTCGGCTATAACCAATGGGCATCGCGGATCGTTACCCTCATTATTCTACCGAAAAGTGTGAACAACGAATCCGCGTCCTTAGTTCAGCAAGGGTACACCCACACCGAGCTTTCCTCCTAAATAGTACGAGATGGGTCAGTCTCTGTTCTTATACTCCGCAGACAGTCAAGTACACTACTCTTCAACAACGCGGAAGAGTCAAGTCATTACGCTCATTCGGTCAAACATTGCTCTACGACGCCACGTAGAGTCAAATCACGTTTATTCTACACATCGGAGAATCAAGTCAGTGCTACAACACTCATCGGGTAGTCAAGTCTACTATTCTAACACGGTATCGACAGTCAACGCGCTAACAACATCAACTCTCGAGTTAAACAGTGTAAGGTCCGACGAAATCCAATCTTATCTGTATACGTTCCACGTGTTGTAAACGGCAATAAATTCCTTATATTAGATGACTGTAGACGACAGTTATTTTACCACAACCACTCCTATTATCCTAACAGAAATCAGGGGATCGCCCTGCTCGCTGTGTCGATTCCTATATCCTAACGGGAATTTACGACTCCCGTTGACGCGCCTAACCGAGACACGTATCCCCGCGAATGCACGAATTAACAACAATCTTCTATTGACACTTTTTCACGTATGATAAATAATTTTTAAGATACAGAGGAAATGTAAGAAACAATCCCGTTTTTTTTTATTTAATCGATATGACGTTTATAAAGTTATAAAGTTGCTTGTCTTGTAGATTAGATTATACAGATTATATAGTAATATGATCTAATCTGAATCGTTCCGAGTCATATGATACAAAAACGTTTCTATTAGGAATTTGTTTCTAATACAATCAGATTATATTCGATTATATTATACAATCAGAATACATACCAGTTTATTTCAAACAGAATATTCGTAGGAGGGTCGTTCCTCTCGTTTTGTATCGAGTCAGAGACCAGCTGAGCATCTTAGGAGCAAATGCAATTCAAATTGTATAATTGAGAAATATTACAAACCGTTGTAAAACGTATATTACTTACAGATTATCCAAAGTGAAAAGGTGTAAATTTGGCTGTATGTTATAGTTTCGGTTCGCGATAAGGATCCCGATATTCTTCTTATTGATTCTTAGGAAACACGCACGTGTGACGATAACTCGACTTGATGATGCTGCACGACGCATGTACAATGATAAGGAATAAGGACGTCTTTCAGCTTCTTTTCATTTCTGGCTAGTATCACGCGCGACACCGAATGAAGATCAGCTATATTCTTTTTAATAGAACCATCCATTTCTTAACACGTTAATCAATCTGTTAATCAATCCGCATTTCTCATAAAAGGATAGTAAACTTTTATGTCGAGAAACCATTAGTACTGAACGAAAAACCTTTGGAAAAGCTGAATAATATAAATAAAATAATTGAATTTTAGGTTTTTGTCATTTTTATCACTATAATGTTAATTATTTATATTGACGATATTATAAATTATAATAGTATATACTACAATAGTATATAATATTATAATTTATAACTACATAATATTATATAGTGCTTTAAGTTAATAGTGTTATATATTAAGACGTCCTTAGTGAGGAGTGCCCACACTTCTAGCAGCAAAATGACGTTCGGTCTCGCGCGATTCTTCTGACGATGGATATAATAGCACGTACATGTTCCGTATACTTTGTAGTTGCAGGCGACTGACTTGTCGAGGTAAGTCGCAATTTTAGAGTCGCGCGCGATCCTTAATCGCGGTAGTACGAATAAAAATTGTGCAATATTCGGCAATGGATTTTATAATCGCGTGGCTAGTCGCAAATGGAAAGCACGCTTCAGACGGCAACGTTGGAAGACCCGAAAAATAAAGCTCTTCTGTCTCACAAAAGAAAGATACGTACATATGTATGTGTTTCCTTATTCTTTCAAATTTTGGCGCTGCTGCGCCAATTTACGGCTATTAAAATATGGAGAGGACTTGGAGAGGTATTATAAGGAACTTCACTTTTCTAATATTCACGTAATTGCTCTACACGTGTGATACTCGCCAGAGATCTAGGGCATAAGATTTTCACACTGCGCTTCTCTCTTTTCTCTCAACGGAGTCCTAGGCCATCGTACAACGCTCGCATACATACTATGAAGGGGATACATACTTGTGTGTGGTTGTGCTATACGTTACCTCCCTCTCGCACGTACCATACAAATGTACCATATGCCGCTCTTAATTTGAAAAACCTGACTATGAAGTGGGAAAGGTGATAAATGATGAAATGTTGTCAACACTGGTAACGAGTCAACAGTTCAGTACTTTCCTCGGAATTTTGAGGGAGAAAAATTACCTAGAGAAAATAATAACAAATTTGTTAAGTTTATTAATATATTCACATAATAGACCGTAGGCGATACATTTTATGTCCCATGAGACATGCGACAATGCCGCGAGACCAAGCATCGATTTTCAAATTTTATAGTTAGTCATAGATACACAACTGTCTTGTAACTATACTGTTATTATCAGTACCAGAAATGCGTTCGGTTGCCGTCGATCGTTTGGTAGCCGACATATTATCTTTGAAGAGAACGCTTTGCATATAGTAAGTATCTATACTAATAAATTGCACGTATGTCTTTAACATTATTATTTTGTATAGTGCTTCTCCCTATAATATATATTAATATAAAATTTAAAATTTATTTCTGGTGACTTAAAGGACATAAGTATAACTTGTATGGCTTGTGTATGGCTGTGCATTACGTTATTTGCAAATTAATTTAAGTTTTTGGAATTATCGTAATATCAAATGGAAGAATTCTTAGGAAGAAAATTACTCTGTACATGCACATATCTTAAGTTGCTAAAAGTTAAATTACAACAAGACATGTAATGGATTAATAGTGTAGGATAATTAAAAAGAGTGTCATTTTTTATAAATTACGAAAAAGTTACTTATATCTGAACTAAGAAATGTCATAAATATCATAAAACGGAAGCAGAAGAAATAACATTGAAAGAGAGAATGAGAAAGAGTAATATTTTAAACGTAAAGGTTAGGTGTTAAATTCTACTCAAATCAAATAAAATATTTAATTAAATATAAAAAAAAGTTAAAGTATTTACTTAGTTATGTTTATTCCAAATTGTTTGTTTCGATATAATTTTTGCAAAATATTAAAGAATATATACTTGCGTAAATAAGAATATTACTTTCAAAGTCGAAACAATCATATAAACATTGATGTAGGAGCATTATAAATTCATAATTTTATTTTGTATACTTTGTTTGATAGAGAAATGAACATCTTTTTGCCCATTAGCAGTTGGTAGATAATGGTATTATATCATGAGACGTAATTTGATATGCCAGTTCTGTTAGATGGGAACACTATCTGCTTCGCATGTATATACAAGTTTCCGGTGAACCAAAATAAGAAGAGAAACCTTTGTTTGAGTTAATGAATTAAAAACTATTTGAAAGTGATCTGTGGAACAGTATAATTCAGAGAGATGAGGACGGAAGTTACAGAGTCACAACCTTTCAAAAACTTAAAAGAATTATTCGATAACGTGGGTAACTTGAAACCATGGCCAGAAATTGGAGAACTACGAGATTCAACTGATTATGTGTACAGTGGTTTAGAAATAAGCGCAGGAAGAACGCGGTTAGAAAAATTGGATAGAGAAGTACATCCGAAAACGTTGCTCTGTCATGATATGAAAGGTGACTACCTAGAAGACAGGTAATAGAAATCACTATATTTATTAATTCATATATTATACATAATATACCCGTGATTTTTCAGATTTATATATGGATCAGAATCTTATGATTCTTACCTATTTTATCACTGGAGTGTTATTGACACTTTTGTGTATTTTAGTCATTATTTCATAACTGTGCCCCCTTTTGGATGGATTAATGCAGCACATAATCATGGTGCAAAAGTTCTTGGTACTGTAATTACGGAAAGAGAAGGTATCTGGGATGTTATACTTGAATCTCATGAAAAAGTAAGAAGATTTGCAGATGCACTAATACTTGTTGCAAAATTTTATAAGTTTGATGGCTGGTTATTAAATATTGAAAATACCATTAAAAGTGAGCAAGTTAATAATTTAATTTATTTTGTAAAATATCTAACAGAAAATATTCATGAAGCAATTAGAAATTCTGAAATTATATGGTACGATAGCGTAACCAATGAAGGAAAATTAAATTGGCAAAATGAGCTTAACAGTAAAAACATGTAAGCTTATTACACTCTTATACTTTTACAATTGTTTCTGTTTGTAAATTTTATTTAATGTTCTGAATACAATGTTTCAGAGATTTCTTTTTAAACTGCGATGCCATTTACTTGAATTATAACTGGACGAAATCAAAATTGAAAAACAGTTTGGCACTAGCAAAAACTCACAGTCGAGATATTCATGATATATATGTAGGAGTTGATGTTTGAGGTAGAGGTTGTCTTGGCGGTGGTGGATTTAATTCATCATATGTAATTACAATATTACTTATTTTATTGTAGCATATAATATAATATCGTTTAATATTTCATTAAACCATTATAATCTACAGGCTTTACAAAAAATACGACACGAAGGACTTTCTGTTGCACTTTTTGGTCCAGGTTGGACTCACGAATTTTTCGGATCTAAGACATTCCAAGAAGTAGAAGATCTATTTTGGGCACAGTTGTTTCCTTATTTATACGTTCATGTATCTATCTACGAAGAAGAAGTATTCAAAACATCATTTTGCCGTGGCAGTGGTAGCATGTATTATCGCTGTGGTCAGGTATGTCAAATTTTGACAAACACATTATTTTTAACAAACTGAATTTATCATAAAAGATATAACTTAGAAAACACGAAGTTGGCACCCTGCTGAGGGTAGCCACCCACATGCTATATTTATTTTTATTTTATTTTTTTTATTACCAATGAGATATAACACTTTACCAAATGTCCTTCATGACAAATTGTAAAAACCAAAATAAACCATATATATAAAAAAAAAAAAAAAAAAAAAAAAAAAACTGAATTTATCACATGAATATATTATAACTGAGATGCACATAGTTTATGCAGGCACTATATGAAAGGGATGGAAAAAGATTTAAACACAAACCATTTTACAATTTATCCCTGCAAAATCCACAAATTTCAGTACCTATACCGCACATGAAATTTACATCATCGCCTCAACTTCCAGAACCGAAAAGTGAAAACGATCGAAATGAGTGTTCAGAAGAACCGATACATTATGTTTATGAAACGAGGAAGAATGTTGTTCGAGTATTAAAAAATGTTGTAAATATTGAAAATAAAATGCCAATGCTATATGTAAATAGCTTCGAATTTTGCAGCGAGTTCTCTTTCAGAGGTGGTGGTTGCATAAAATTAACTACAAATGATCTTACAACTAGGTCATATCACAGGTGAAGGAGTTATATATTTTGTAATTAAATTTATGATACCTCGCACAATTGTATTTTATATATTAATTATGTGTTTAAATTCATTTACAGACTATTTCTCGTTCACATCGAATTTCAACAAGACATTGTAGCAATCATTGCTTATAAAAAAATGGAGTCGTCCATAGCAAATGGAAGTCAACCCGAACCAATACTAGTTCTCGGCAATAATACAGGCTTAAAATCCATCGTTCATTATAAATCAAGGAATTTGGTTGCCAACTGGAAAAGATGGTAAGTCTACAAAATATAAATTGAAATATTTGTAACATAAGAAACAAAAAATAATTAAACCTAAAAAACATTTTATTAGAAGAATAAAATTTTATTCTTCTAATAAAATAATTGTAGGGATATGTAATGTCATTACATTACATTAATACATTAAATATTTATATAGTATGAGTTATGATTATACTCTAAATAAATGTACCTCACACAGATATATTTTTCTTGTTTAGAAAGCAGATATATATGCGTCTGGTTAACATTATGATTAGCTGCCTGTAAGCAATCTTCATTTGGACTAGACATTGTTATTAGGCAATAGAGAAGATATCTACCAGTACAAATATGATTATCACAGAATTTAACAAGTAGCCGTGATAATTAGATATTGGAGATACTATCAGCAATGATCTTAGGTTCAATAACGAATCCGCGGTTAACGGAATAACGAATATACTTTCTTCCAAAGTCTAAGTCGGACTGTTTGCTAAAAACGTGAAATATCCACTGATCGTAAGGACGTTGTTTTACTCGCTGATGAGATCGCACGAGAATGTTCCTCTCCATCACAGTGATGCTACAGAGAAAAACTATGATGGGGTGTGTCTCAGGTCACGAGATGATCGGATTCGTCGAGGACAACCCTCGTTCAGAAAGTGAGGGAAATGGACGTTGCCGTTAATTGGTTAATTTCTATGTATTTACTTAAAATTCTATATAAGAGTTGGTCGCAAATAATCTGTTAATTAAAACAGAAATTTCTATGTTGGTGGTTAGAGAAAGATGCTAGCCGCCATTGAAAGAAAGTTGCTAGCGGGAAACGTCGTTCGTGAGGAAAGCAGATCTGCCGTATCTTCCGGACTGTTAGGATAAAGACTGTTTGTCAATTTGAAGGACCTTAGTCAATTAAATCCTAAAATTTATAGCGGGTCCTCAGGCTAGCTGAACATATACTGTGAATGATGCATCGACATCTGGCAATTATGTTGCGGGAATAATTGGGTCTGTGTGTGGCGAGCCACGGGGCAAAGACGGTTGGAATGTTTACTGTTGGATGTCGGTACAACTGTTTCTTTTTAAGGAGATCTATGCAATTCTATACCTCTGTTAGGTAAAACGTTCATCCCGTGACCGCGGCTACGTTCAGCGACTAGTGGTCGCCTCGAGCCCAAGCTCATTATCGCAAATCTCGGACGATTATAATCGGTTTAATTCACAAAGATTTATAAGGACTAAAGATTTATAAAGATCAGTTTAATTTATAAAGATTTCTGATGACTACAGATTTATGATGATCGGTTTAATTTATAAAGATAGTGTTGGGAAATTTTCCAAAGAATTCCAAGGGGAAGGCCCGGTGTCCTTTCATCTTCTACATATATATGCAATTGGTTACATGCTACAAACGGACTAATTACAATTAGCAATAGTTATTACCATTAATAGCTATTATTCAATATAAGGAACGTGTTGAAATTACATGATTCTCAGGAGCATATAACTTTAAGACTATTTTTCATTGTGCTATGCTCTTGGGATCTGCCATTTTAAAGTACGATAAACTAGGGCTCGAGCTTAAGTACTTAGAACTACGACATAAGACACAAAATACAGTTTTTAACTTCTAAGTTAAGAAAACGAAATTTTCGAATGAAAGTATATTGCATTACGTGAAATTTTGAAATATTTACAAGACTTTTCGTTTGCATATTTTAAGAACTTATATAACAGTAAAAGAAAAGCATCTATTTCAATGTCGAAAATTAAGCAAATGAAATCAGAGGAAATAGTTGATAAATTATGATCTTATGTTGAACTGTTAGTTTCAGTTTCTTTCTATAAAAGGCTTCATGTGGTGCTTTTAACAAAGATAGTTGTGGTATTATCTTAAATTTCAAATCGTAAATGGAGATATATTAAACCTTTAGTTTGAAAATTAATTTGAAGTTTTTACAAGGTGTCTTTAAGTTCATAATCTTTTTTAACTGTTGCATAAATGCAAAAAAATATTCTATTTAAAGGATAATTTAAATTGAAAAAAATTCACACAGGAGAATATTAACAATAGTTTTACTATTAATTCTATGTAAAAAGAGGAAGTAAACAATATTCAAATTATTGATTTATGTAAACTTATTTTTATTCGTTTTCTGAAATTACATAAACTTTTCTAAATTCTATAAAATAAGAATCTTTTTCAATGGAAGAACATTTTAACAAAAAGAGTCTCTTAGATTTACAGAATATACAGAAAAATGTTGTATGTTTCTGATTTTCCCAACAAAATCATACAATGCATAGAAATGCCAATATAGTCTGATGTGTGATCTCGAAATTCTAAAAGCGTCGAAGAAGTCACGTTCGTATTAATGTTCGTAATACTATATTCTTTCTATTTAACATGAAATTTTCGGATATTAAGACCGAGCAGCGGTTATACGTGCTGGAAAAAGTTGTTTAGAATCATGAGCCCGACAATATATTAAAAAAGCATAAAAATTCAAGACGGCGGCAGCTTTCTAAATAATTACCATGAATTGTTTTAAGTATCAAGTATCATGTATATGCCAATAATAGGTAGGTAACTTGTTTAATTTTTCTTACGACTTTGTTTTATTAAATTCCTTTAAGGTTTCCTTATGGTTGATTATATTATTTAGGTCAGGAAGCAACACTTCGATAAAGCTCTGTATTCGTAATAAATTAAATTCGAGATCTGCTGAAATGGAGGAAGAATTTAAAGCGTGCGCTACTTGAAATATCAGCGAACAAACAATTTTAGAACCGGATAATTCTTGCAATATTTGTTGTAGATATTTACTTTAGAAAATGTTATTTGGATAACATTTTTGATTCAAATTTTATTTCTGGCGGTTATGAGCCTTATCTTTATAAAAAACAGAAATATTTACGTATATGTGTATACTTGTTTATGTATATATTGATAATATCTGTAGAATTTTGAACAGTCGTAATGTCGTGACAAAAGTGTCATCAACTAATCTGTGCGCTGTGTTTCACTTTTTTATTCCTGTTAAATTAAATTACATCTTCGAGTAAATTTTAGCGATAAGAAGCTTTTCCTTTAAGATATAGTACCTATGAGATAGGGAGGGGTTAGGTTACACAGATTGTACGATTTTCTTTTTCAGTTACAGTTTTTAATTACAGCAGCTCAGGTATTTACTTAACTCTTTCGTTTCTATGGCTGAAATATTTAATAAATGGTCGAGATAATATTCCTCGGGTGACACTGTGGAGGAGATATCTCGTGTAACTATTTATCAAAACGATGCAAAACGTGTAAATTGGATTGCCGTATCTGTCTCCGATTGTTCATCTAGTTCCAACTTGAAAAACTTAGATATTCTTTATTTCCCCGAGAACTGTTGGATTAAGGAAATTGATTGGAGATGATCGTTTGTTTGATTTTAAAATATAACAACTTTAACACTAGGTTTACGCACATTTCGAATGCGTCAAATAGACGCGTATAGATATAGGTATACTACACAGAAAGCTTGGAAACTGGAAAGCTTTGCAAAAAATGAATTTCGATATACATTTATATTGCTAAATGGATAAAAGTTAATGGGAGAGAAATGTAAATGGCTCGTGTAATTTTCCGCATGAAATTCGAAATACGTCGAAATGACGTCTCCCGTAAATTATATCACTTCGATGAGCTACTAAAATTACAAGCGTTTATGCGTTTTGATTGCACCGAACCGTTTCAGTATAGGTTTAACTCTGATTTCGTTTGCATCCATCTGAAAGTGGTTTGTACAGGACGCATATTGATCGGTTGCCGTGTACACCGTTAATTTTCCAATCAGCGGCATTTTGAATATAGCGACGACATTTGCGCTTTAGTCGCGTAAATGAACTATGGACGACTTGGTTACGATGGATTAATATCCGAATATTAATATTAGGTGAAAATATTATCATAAAATCGGACAGTGGTTAAAATTTCCAACCTTCGATGAAAACATTAAGTAGAGTCACCGATTAGATGAAAACGTGGAATAAAACCTCAGTTGATATACTAAATTCTTTTTTTTTTTTTTCTTCATTTAAGCTTAGATATTCAAACTTTTATCTTATACCTAAATAAAACAATTTTTATATTCAAGATATTGATACATATATCGAATCACTAAGATATTGCAGGTTTATACAGCTTTAAAAAATAGTCTTCCTTTGCTATCAAATTATAAGTTTTGCTTTGCCGATAAAAATCTCACTTGTTCGTTTACGATTCCTGATCCGAAACATAAATAATTATAGTTTTGTTAGTCAGAGCTTGATTTTTCCTTTATACGAAACAACATGAATTTGTGTATATTTAAAATTACGAAAGTAAACTATTTCGTTTAAAACAATATTTTAGTGCATTAAATATAAATTTTATTCAAAATTATAGAGTAATTTTTATTTCTTCCAAAAATGAAATTTAGTATATTCTACATTGTGTACTGCCGTATACACCGGTTAATAGCTAAATATTGTATCAATATCGTTTTCAATTTGGGATTTAATATACGTATCAATGTTTTCAATATAGAAATTCAATATAAAAATGAAATGGTAACTGCAGAAACCGAGAATTGGTAATTAAAAGAATAAATGCTATTATTTTCAAGCGCTACGTTAACAGGTTTCATTTACGGAAAAATTTCCAGTTAAGAGGAATATTTTCCATTATTTATATTTATAAAAGAGGGATTTAAAAATTAGCTCAGTGGTAGAACATGTTCCAGGAACGAAACAAATGGTGGTATATACTCGTCAATGAATGTAACTAAATTTTTACATTTTAAAAATTCGACGTTACTTGTCGAATGATGTACATACGTACATACATATGTACATACGTATACAATACTTATATACGTATATTTGCAAATACTATAATTAATTTAACCGAGGTTGATTCTTTTTGTAAATTTTTAATTTATTAATTGTAGACGTTTCTGGTTAAGAAATGACCTAGTTATCAACAGGTTAACAATTTTCTATCTGCCTTGGCCAGTATGAAATTATTCGAAATTTGATTTTTAATCGTATCCATCGGCACACTCGGTGCGTGAAAAAAGCAATCGCGTGAAGCTTAGCCGGGCAATCGATGCGTTCCAATGATTTGTTGCAGCATGGTCCAATACCGTCTAAACCGTAACCGACAATAATCAACAGTTTCACTGACCACGATGATAAAGTTAACGCCAGCAATTTTCGGGCGTGCACCAGACACTAATAGCTGTCATCCATTACGAGCTCTGATGTTCTCGAAGTGAACAGCCACGGGCCGGTTACTCGTTTGTTTTAACAGTCACATCGCGAACGAGCAACGCAAATTACGTTCTGCTTGCTGTGTGTCACAATAACAACTATTTGTAATCGAAGAATGCGACCGGTTCATTGATATTCCTGCGGTTATCGAGTCGAATTTTTCTGCGGTTCTACCTGCTGTTACAGTTTGCATTATAATATTTCTTTCTTTCTTTCTTTCTTTTTCTTTCTTTTTCTTTCTCTCTTTCTTTCCTTTTCTTTCTTTCTTTTTTTCCTTTTCTTTTTCTTTTTCTCTCTTTCCTTTGTTCACCATGTATGTTTTGCTTGTCAGTTACGTCAAGTACTACTTACACACAGTGGCTCATGAAAGTTTTCCGACATTTACCATAGAACATTTTTATAGATATGTACGTTGTACATGTTATGACACTGCTGACGTTTATGCAAATGTGCTTTTTTATAGAATGCAAATAGGAGAACGAAATTAATGAATAAATAATAAATAAAATGAAATATATAAAGATAGAAGTTTGTTAGAATGATTAGCAGACTATAAAAATGTATTGTTTTATTTCACGTTATTTGTATGATGCATGTTTTGCATATTTATGTATAAGGCCATATGCAAACGTATCTATCACGTATTTATGTGACGTATTTATCTCGTCGAACGTTGTTACGACCGTTTGCCGAGAGACGCGGCCGAGGAGCGACGCGGTCGCGGGGAAAACGCGTCAGCGAGAGGGGTAAATTCTCGCTACGATTCGTGTAATCGACACCGCGAAGTAGTGGTTCCTCGTGTTTCGATTAGGATAACCGGAGCGGTTTAATGAATTTATCACTGTGTTAATAGGTTAAAATATCGTCTATATTCAACGATTAGTCATACACTAATATGAGCGTCACAAGAGATAAAAGTCTCTGGAACTCGCGGCCAGGTGGCAACCATACACTCGTCGATACATTGTATTGATATACGACGCCGGCGGACCGCTAGCGACGGTTAGAAACACGACATTGAAGGGGCGCCGTGACAGTGTGCGAACATCTGGTTGCCAGTCTGCCCGCGGTAGATGATCCGGTCGATGAGGGTGTCATTCGACGTAACAACCGTTATGCGTAATTTAAAAAATCTAATGATTCCACAAGAAGATAATAAATATGGCTTTGATTATTAATTTGTCATTTATCTATATATTTTAGTAACATTCGTGAATTGTTGATGTAAATCGACAAAATGGTCCACATGTTGCGACTCACATATATTCTATTTGCTATACGTAACATTTTGAAGTTTCGCCAATATTGTAATAACACACAAATATCGTGACTACGCTGCTCAAATTTGTAACGAGTCTGAAAATCTATATAGAGGTTACAAAAATTATTATATTATTATAATATAATAATATAATATAAGTTATTGCGTCTATGCTGTGCTGGTTTTGTCGTTGACTTTGATCGGTTATAGAAGTTTTTGATCAAAGGATGACCCTAGTTAATAGGTTAAAATTCATCAGAGTCTTGATACAGAAAGTCATGCATAGTAAAAGTAAAATTCATTTCGCATGTGAGACGATAAACGGTACCAAAATCGTGTTACATCGCGCCATCGAACCTATTATAAAACGGCGTATGATGACGTACTATAGGAAAATAATGGTTCGTTATCTCGATACCAGATGCTCGTTTGACATGAACTATAATACTTTTAAGGTCTTTGATACGGTGTTAAATTACGTCAACGATGGCCAGCTCGTCGATTCACGGAATGTATAATCTTCGACAGCGAGGATCGGCTCTGTTATGGTCGGTAAAGCGAAAGAATATCGTCTCTAGTCCTTAAGGTATTGCATAAACGTTCTTTCGCAACTATTCTAAACATCAGTAGCTTGGACGTTTCTTTTGAAGCGTGCCTCCTCGACCGTGTTTGCGGCGGACGATCGATAACTTCCCCCTTCCGTCATCCATACCGCGTTGGCGCATCCTCCAGCTTCTATTCGCGCGTAGGAAGCAACACAGTGAGGGTTGAATTACGGTAGAATTTTACAAGTGAGTGTTGAATTACGGTAGAATTTTACAGGAATTATCAGAGGGTTCGGTACTTCCTGAAAAAATTTCTTTTTTTCTTTTTTTTTTGCGATCACTTATTCGCGTGGTTCGCAATTTCTGTAGTACATTTATCGATAATTATAAAAATATAAGTAAATATTACTAGCATTGATATCGCGAAGTCTTTGTAACAGTTGAGAGCAATATATATATATATATATATATATATATATATATATATATATATATAGTGTATATATTATCTATTTATGTATATAACTTGTTCCTATTTATTATACTATTTTCATCTTTTTTCTACACATCTACTTACGCATCTGGTCGTCATATTGTAAGAATCATATGACATTGCTGAAAAACTGCAACAGTCAGTTTTTATATACTACTTTCAAATCCGGTCAATCATTGACTACAGATACGAAAAATCTGCAATTTGTGCACTAAGATTTGAAATTGGAAAGAATAAACAGGCAGAATGTACGTATATGTCTAACTTATAACCAATGGATCTGTCTATTGTAATACGATAATAGGGAGACTATAACGAAAATAATGTACACATAGAAATGTATTCAGATCCACAAGAATGATGACTCTAAAATTAACAATTTCCATAATAGGATATAATAGGAAATAATGTCATAATCAATAATGTTCAATTTTAAAGACGTAAAAATTGAAGAGACGATATACAAATATTTGAAACATTCAAAGTGTAGTATTTTTTATAGTATTTAGCAGGTGTATACGTATAAAAGGGATAACGTAAAAATATTTATTAATATAATATAATATAATATAGAAAAATAATACGCAAATATTAGATACGTATAAATATTATAATACTATGCACATATGGAAATTAGACTTGTGAAAATTTATGAAAATTTATGAAAAATCTTATGAAATTTAGCGGAAAGATAAAAACTAAATTAAAAGTAGCGAGGAGCAAAAATAAATTACATTGGCGGTTTAATATCTGAGGGGATTACGTGTATTTGTTTTGCAGCGGTATTAATTTTCTCTGGTTTTACGGTGGACTAAATTTTCTGATGTATATGCTCTCATATTTGATCGAAAAACACATTCCTCTCTTTCTGCAAATAATTATTCTGGTTTTAAATTTGTTTTTCTGTTTACTCTTCTCGTCGGAAGATTTAATGAAATGTCCTTAGCGGTAACTAATGAAATTTTAAAGCGGGAATATCCGTTAGAAACGTATAAATTTCTCACAACAGCATGGCGTACATTTTGGCCAATTTTATTATACATTTTTCAACAAGGATAAAGGGTTATTTCTCGATAATAAGACACGACATAATTATTTCTATTTCACTTCTATTGGGTCAACGATCAAATAATTTCCTTTGTGCAGCATTTCAATTGCTACGTACTATTTTACACAGTCCTATAATGCGTACATTATCTTCTAGCTATGAATTCTTTAAGCACTGTCGCAAAATATTAAACGACAACAGTTTGTGTGACACGTTATTTGATGATTGTCAAATAAATAGAAATTGTAAATGTCTAAAAATAAATCAATTTATGTCGAAACAAAAAATAAAATATTTCGTTCCAAAGCTTCAATGAAATTTCAGTGAAAAGTAATTTGAATTTCCCTGGAAATATCGACAATTCTTACACTTTGTATTTAAAAATGTTTGACAGAATTTGCGCGTAATACGTACGTGATTGATGGAAAGAGAACAAAAATTGGTTACTTTTTATAAGGATGAACAACATTCTAAACGGCTAGGTTAAATCCTAGTTTGTTAAAAGTCTTTCTGAAAGTTAAATTTCAGTTTGTTGTAGAAATAGGCTGATTTGTTTCATTGCACTTACATCCGTCATATTTATTTATCTATATTCTACATTTTATCCGTTTTTAATTTGTTAAAAATTCACATATATATGATAAACGATCGTGACATTAAAGTATACTATATAACAAAATCTGTGCATGTTATTATTAATAACATACGTCGTATAAAGTGTAGAACATCAATTAAAATTATAATATTCTGAAATTAAACATGTGTCTAAACCAAATTGTAATGTTTACGTAGGATTTCGCTCCTATGTATTTGGATATGTTAATTGATTTGTTTTGACAATGCACGAATGTTACTAAAACGTATGAATTAATCATCTTTCATAATCCTGTTGTGGAATAATTATTCATTTAAAACTATATCAGTGTCGTACTGATTGAATTGAATACGTGATTGATCTAGGTGTTAAATAACATTAAATATTATTGCCTCGGTTAATCGCAATATTCTATCTATCAATTTATTCAATCCGTTTCCATCATATCTACTGTATATATAGCTTTATCACCGAGTGAGCTAAAAACAATGGATTCTTTCGGTAACAAGACTCTTCCATAATATTTGATAGCTCCGGGCATAACAGGCTGTTATGATATTCAGGGATGACTGTAACAGAGAATAAAGTGGTCCTGGATGTTTATTTGTTCTACCATGTGTTTTAGTAGCATTTGTGTCTTGTTCATACAAATCGACCAAAGTGTGCATTACTCTTAAAAAGTATTAAGACACTTGTTTATTTTTGATGTATATTTTACAAAATTAAGAATAAATTATTATAACTACATTCGTAATTACTTTAGTTTCATATAATAATATATTATGGTCGGATTGAATTAATTTTTCGAAGCTAATACGCAACAATAAAACTGGTGTTTGTAATCGTAAAATATTACAAAACTATTGACGAAGTCTTCAGCTACAAATTTTTTAACTTTTTAATCTTTTGATTATAAATTAGATAAAGAGAAATCTTGCAGATCTCTTTCAGTTGTAATTTGACTTCCGATATTAAAATCAGCGATATTTAAATAGCAAATTGTACACGCTAGATAGGAAAATATAATGTTGCTGTTTTTTAATAGATAATTTATTATTATAGTTTGGTGATTGCATAAAAAGGCACACGTGGCTACAGAAACTATCGGCATACCATTCTATTTATTACAGCATTTACATGCTAATTAATTAGGTCAAAATATACTACATTTCATTATCAATATCATTTTCATATCAGTAGTACTTTAATATGGTTACAAAAATTTGACGAACAAAATCTGACGGAAAACTGCTTCATTGGAGAATAACAGTATGTGCCAATAGTTTTTTTAATTACTATACTAGATTTCTAATTATAATCATATTTACCATTAATTTCTACACTTCAAATAAATCTAAATAATGTTGTCGCAAATCGTTTCAATTGCCTAGATACATTATCAGCTATCAATGATATCGTCACAGATTAACCAACGTTTATGAACTATACTTACGAGCAACGGTACACTGCAACGAAACATTACGATGCAATACCTCTAACCGACCTGTAGTTACAATCTCCGTTTCCCTAAGCTTCAACCCTCGACCTCTGATACTTCCGCCTATCGTTCAACCCCCTCAAATAGGCGATCGACAATATGGAATCGAGACGTATAATGGAAACCGATAGTGCCTATGCGATCATTGCTCCCCCTCGAAGGAATATAACAGCCGTGCCATTTCCATAAAATCTTCGGCATTTGGTGCTTAAGGAGGAGGAACGTTCATATTAACAAGATGAGATCAAATTTTTTCCTGTTCGACCAAGGCGATCTATTGGTTTTATCATGGACGAGGCAGGGAAAAAGCGAGTGAGGTGGAGAGTCGGCTCGTATGCCTCGACCGCGGAAACATTTTCAACGGGACTAGAGCCCCTCTTTGTTCTCGTATCGTGTTGGAGCGTTTACATTCCATGTAACGTAATACGTTTGCTGCGAATAAACGCAGTCGTCGTGTCGCGAAAGTGAAACGTGCCTGGTCAACAAATCGATACAATTTGAAATCCGCTCGGCAAGCGAATCAAATCAGCGCAGAAAAATTAGATTGGGGAGTTAACCAGGGGTTGTAACATGAGAGACGGAACGTTGAAGCTTGTAAACTGTTTTTCGTGGGATCACGAGAACATAGAAACGTAACGAATTGAAAGATCTTCAATCTAGTTTACCAAGTTTCAAATTATTTGTCAAAGCTTGACGTTTACGGATTTTGACGTCTTTACGAAGCCAATATTTGGACAAAAATGTTACCCTCTCGAATTATAGATATTAAATTGAAATCTACTGTAAGAATAAAAGTTAATATAAATGCTATTTCATATCGAAAAATTTTATTACACGAGATGGAGCGGTAGTCGCAGTACGACCCGGCAGGGGTGATTCCACGTGAAAAATATGAAAGCAATTTCGTATGGTATTCGTTCGTCTGCGGCTTCGCTTTCAAGAAAATCGACTTTGAAGATTTGACAAATATACCTAAATTTGCTTAATTCCGGATAAGGGTAAATAATCGACAGGGATTTAAATTTCATTTGAAAATAAGTAAAAAAATATAGGAAAAACATAGGAAAATTAAAGTATGCTTGACAAATTTTCAAATTTGATTTTCTCAGAAACGAAGCGTCATATGAACAAATTTTATTGTACAGTTTCGACTTATTTTTTCATGTAGAATCAGCCTGTTTCCGATTGTACTACGACTATCCTCTCCATTTTGCATATATATAACAAATAAATTGTTCTTAGAATAGCTTAGGTTAGCTTTGCCAACCATTTGGTCAGAAATAATCCAAAAATGTTTTTATCGCCGATAACGCTAGTGATTATTCTTAGTCAAAAAGAATTTCCATCGTCGATGATAGTTATTGAAAATGATAAAAACTAAGCAAAGTACATCTGTTATCCCGTTGACCGCGGATTCGTTATCGAACATCCATACTTATTATATAGTTATTGTCACATCCATACTTGTGTTAATAAACGTTACCTCGATTGTGTGACAACGATGAATAATTCCTCTGAAGATTCATTATATGCCCCTAACTTTAATCTTAATGATAACCAGACATCACAGAAGTGGGATCAGTGCCGATTGTAACGATGCAACAGCTCGTGACCTATTGTGCGCGAGTTGACTCAGCCGCGAGAGCAAAGATCGAGCGGCGGACTTGGAAATTTAACGCTACCGCGTTTTAACCCCGACCCGGCTGCATGGTGCATAATCGTTAACCTAATGATGAAAGAAAATCCTTTACGAGGCAGCGAGTTATTTTCTGCCTTGAATCGTGCTTTAGAGGGTTCTGCAGCGCATTGGATTACGCAAGTACTGAACGATGAAGAAATTACCTAGCCGGTAATTAATGAACTTTTCATCACGCGTTTTGGTGGCCAAGAGACGGCGACCTCGGCGCTAATGGAGATATACAAGGAAGGACTGTCGAAGAGCGAATCCTCAGGAGCTTACGGTAATCGTCTCCGTTCCCTTCTGAAGACAAGATGGCAAAATTTATTGACGGCCGAAATAATTAATGCCGCCGCTCTTTGCCTCGGTCTACAAGATCGACTCTCCGAACGACTAGCACTCACGAATGACATAGAGACGGAAGATCAATTTCAGAGTGAAATGTGATTTCTCTGCGACGAGGAGAAGTCGACGGCTTCGTCAGAAAGCCCCGGATAAAGTGCCATCACTGTGGCCACTACGGACATCGAATGTCGGGTTGTCGCAAGAGGATAAAATTGGAGCAGGTGAAGAATATACGAAACTCTGATGAAAATCGATCAGCCACATCATCGACGGCATCTTGCTTCAAGTGCCGCTAGAAGGGATATGTCGCGCCTAATTGTCCGTTATTGTGGAGGAAAAACTACGATTGTAATAACGAACGTCGAGTAGACTCCCGCGTAGAGGAAGATCCAATTGGTACATTAAATCATCATTCCACTTTAACTTCGTTTCGGGAGCTGAATGCTCACTAATTGAAGAATCCGTAGCCCCAAAATTTTCCGGCAAAAGAATGAGTGATTTAGTAATACTGCGAGGTATAGATAGAAAACACTTGTATTAAATGTACATCACAAATTTTGTTCACAGTATGTATTAATGGTTTTACATGGGAGATCATTTTTCATGTCCTTGCTGATAGTTACTTACTTGGAATATGATATCATGATTGATCGTGAAATTTTAAGACAAGCTTTTAACGTGAATATTACAGAAAATTTCTTGCTCTTTGTAAAACAAAAGTTGTTAATGTCTGTGACAAAACCGCTGAGAAGAAGATCGATGTTTATGATGTTGATACCGAGGTACTTGATCATGGTTAAAGTCGTTTGATCTTTGTTCTCGAAAAGTTCAAAAGTTCATTCGTTACGGGCTTCCCACGCTCTCGTGTAGATACGAGCCAGCTAGAAATACGGTTTATTGATCCAAACGTTGCCGCGCAAGGAAGAAGCCCTTATAGATTGAGCGAGAAAGAGCGAAGAATAATGCGTGATAGAATAAGCGAATTAATTAGAGTAAAAATTATAAGGCCTAGTAATTCACGGTTATGTAAAGAAAACTCGTAAAGAAAAAGGACGGCTCGGACAGATTGTGCGTAGATTTTCGGGAACTAAATAAAAATAATGTCGCGGATCGATATCTTCTACCTCTTATTAGCCCGAACATGGCCAGCGGGTTCCATGAAATTCCCATTCATCCTAATTCTACAGAATGTACAGCAGTTTTCACCCCCAACGGGCAATACGAGTACGTAACGACGTCGTTTGGCTGTTCCCAAGGTCTTGGGCGACCTCGCCTACTCGTATCTTGTTGCTTACCTTAAATTGGACAGATAAACATGAAAATATAAGCCAAAAGGTAATTTCCATCCTGACTGATGAACTGGCGTAAATGATGTTCGACCCTAATTAATTATCCCATAGAATTACATCCTAACGTTAAATCGCGTGGATACGGGGCTATTTTGACCAATAAGGTCGACGGTAAAAACCGGCTAATAGAATAGTATAGTATAGTAAGAAAACTAGTCCCGTGGATTCTACGTATCATTCGTATGAACTAGAGACGTTGGCAGTTGTAAACGCCGTTAAACATTTTCGCCACTATCTACATGGACGGGAATTTCTTGTTGTTATTGATTGTAATTCGTTGAAGGGAACCAGTAATAAAGTGAATGACGGGGTTTACAGGTGGTGGGCTTATTTACAAAATTTTACTTTTGACATAATGTACCGAGAAGGTAAACGAATGGCCCACGTAGATTTCCTTTCGCGGAACCTCGTGGATAGCGATCGTGTACCATAACCAACAAAATCAAAGGAACAAGGAAATATGTACCGAGCAACAGAGAATCCTTGTGGGCTTCGTAAAATCGACCACGAACACCACCAAATTTTCTGTGACTTAGATTGATTTTGAATGACCTTGAATGAGTATAGTCGTTGAATTCATCATTATGTTTAGCGAACTTGAAATGCCCTCGTGCAAAAAATTCAATTACACTAAATTTTCTTCCCCGTGCAAAATTTTTGATTTTCTTAACATTTTTTTCTATCATCAATATTTTCAACAGTATCCAACTGTCATCTTATACGCGTATAATAGTGAATATCCAACTTTACGTCCTTGTTCTGCATAAACTTCATCAGTTAACATTTACAAATTTGGGCAAAAACCTGATAATTTATCGCGCAAACTGCGCATATCAGAATAATTATAGAAGTGCTGTTAAATATTGATCGTTAAATATTATATGTATAATAATGTTCGACATATTAGCTTGTATGATGTACTGACGTACTGCTGACGTACTGCGCATATTTTATATGCGTATATATATCATACGTTTTCTGTAAATTTAATATGCACAAACGTCCAGAATTTAATTATTGGCAATAGCAAATGACACGGTTCCAGCGACTAAATTATAATACATAATCATATCATACTGCAAGTTAATAAGTAGAATACATTATTTAACATGAAGATACAATAACATTATCGTATATTACATTCAACATATTACGAAATGATGATACAAAGATAAAACTACAAGATATGTATACAGCGGTTATTGATTGATTAATAAGTGATTCTATATTATAAGATTATTATAATAATTAACGAATTATACATGGAAGTATAAAAATAAAATTACGATTTTGAAGTTACCTCTAATTACAGATCACGTGAGAAAATATAAGTGGATTTCTGTTGATACTCTGACTTTTATATTTTGCATGTTAATCGTCAAATTTCACACGAATGTCCTAATACTTCTAAATAGAATATTGCAATATTGGTTATAAAGAATAAAATCATTGCAATAATGTTGCGAATAAAATATATCTTGCGATATATATTGCAAAGTATATGACGAAATATATAATGAAATAATGTATCTAACCGTTAACGTGGTGTAAAGGATTAAATTTTTATGCGGTAGTATACAACCCGACTCGAAGAAAAACCTTCCTCTTTTCAAGCATTAAATTTACAGTATAACCGTGTATTAAATTCCGTGGAATAAGCTTATGAATATCTCACATACCTCGTTTTATAAGCTTCGCAATAATTTGCACAGACTTGGAAACTTAAATTGTTCACAAGACAAGCATTCTATCTCGCAGTATTTAGTTTAAATACCTACTTCTGAGAATACCTACTGCAGAATGTGTAATAAAGCTAGTAATGGCGAAATTGTATGTATATTTGCACGATATTAAATGCAATTCTAGCAATAATAATTCGTTTTCAAGCGTTATTTTCAAATAAAGTTACTTGGAGTAATTAATCTTTTTATTTGCTATTTTTACTTCAAACAAGAAATATTTAATCTCGTATCGAAATTATGCAACGAAATATATATATATGAAGAAACGTTTTATCAAACTTCTACAATCTGAAAGTTAAGCGTATTTGGTTCGTGTTGCAATGGATAGCGCGTGATTATATTGTTAGACGATTTAGGTAATTATTAACGGTAATTATTAAGATATTTATGTATATTTGTATTTTATCGTAAAATCTTTCCATCATTGTTTCGAAGTGGTTCGATGCATTTATAGAAAAACACGTGATTTGAAGATTAGATCGAACGCTCGTTAAAATTGTTTTTACCCGTTAAATTATCAGTTAATGTTGAAAACGTGAAATTTGTAATTTTATGTTCTTATCGAGCGTAGGAACTACTGCCTTTTCACAAAGCATAATCGAAATTGAAATTAAGTGGAAGAATATGTACACTACTACGATTGAAGATATTATTGCAAAACGCTTTCTAATGTTACTCTATAGAATATTGTATAGAATATATATAAATTTAACTTTTCGTACGTGAAAACCTCAATATATATATATATATATATGTCGGAGATGAAAGGACACCGGGCCTCCTCCCTTGGAATTCGTTGAAAAATATCCCAATACTGTCTTTATAAATTAAACCGATTATTATAAACCTTTGTGAATTAAATCGATTATAATTGTCTGAGATTTGCGATAACGAGTTTGGATTCGAGGCGATAACTGGTTGTCAGATGCAGCCACGACCACGGAATAAACGTTTTACTTAACAAAGGTACAGAATAATTGTATAGCTCCCTTTAAAAAGAAATAGTCGTAGCGATACTTGACAGTGAACGTTGTAATGGATATCTACCCCGAGGCTCGCCACACACAGACCCTATTCTTCGGGCAAGATAATTACCAGATGGCGATGCATTTCCACGGGACATGTTCAGCTAGACCGAACACCCGCTATAATTCTTAGAATTTCGTTAATTAAAATCCTTCAAACGGACAAATAGTCTTTATTTTTAATAAGTCCTTAAATCTACCATCCATCTAAGAGGAGGTACGGGAAATCTACTTTTCTCGGAACGACGCTTCCCGCTAGCAACCTTCTCTCAAGGGCGGCTTGCTAGCATCTTGCTTGCATCTTAGTACGAGAAATTATACGAGATATTATACGGAAAATAAAATTTGAAGGATAGATGTGGAATACGAGGTATTCCATCTCCAAAAATAAGTAAAAAGTATGCAGTAAAGAATAACATTCTTCCATTTATCTGATTTTTCAAGAGAATCGAATTCGTTTAATGTATGTGAATTTGGCTATTGCTTGCGAAAATAAAGATGTAAAACAAGTTTCTTCTATGTAAAGCTTCGTCTTTAAGAAAATAGAGTTTAATGCGTTGAATTAAGAATCGACTTGCTGCACGTCTACTCGATAAATTTTCAAATCTTATTTTCCCAGAAACGGTACTATGAAATTTTATTCTACATTTTCGATTTAGTTTGAAATGCAGAATAACTTCTCTTATTGATTCATTTTTGCCTGTATTCACTTAAGCGCCGTGTGAAAACACATTCTATAAATTCTTGACTTATTTCAGGATGTAGAACCTTTTATCGATCGTTCACTCCCACTTTAGAAACCAAACCGAATTAATAAATAATTCAGAATCATACAAGTTCAAGACATATTTGGCAAAGATTTTAACTCCATTTTAAGCTTTCAAGGGAAGTTCAAGTCAATTTTAACCTAGTATCGTATAAACGAATCCTACTCTACATTTCCTGCTTATACTGCCATGTAGAATGGCTGCCTCGTTAATCCATAATTAGTGGAATATAATACTGGTAGTAAGTAGGATCTTATCAAGGATGTGCCTTGTCAAACGGTAAACTTACATCAAGCGATTGCTCCAGTATATATTCATCCGGGTGTAAAAATGCACAGTTGAAAACAGGATTACTGTTATTCGAAGGTAACCGAGCTTACTAAAATCAGATAAAAATCCTAAAGCTTGTTAGTGGTTTTAATCTGTAAAACGTTCGTAATACGTTAATTTATCAGTTATCGGTAATCGAAAAAGAAAAAAGAAAAAGAAAAAAATGGACACCAATCCGTTGTTATTCTATTTGCACGATTTTTATAATACAAGTATACGTACAGTCTTTATTTTGCAGTTATTGCGTCGTAATTGCAATAAGGTAACTTTATCAGCTACGCATTTGTAACAAAGTAGATGAAACATTGTAATTATGTTAGGAACTTTTAGTTGTAACTAAATAATTAAATAGTTATTTAATACCGATATTCTCGAGGTAACTTTAGAGGATTGCAATTATATGATGAAAAATATTGAACGTTGAACGGTATCAATAAAGCACACAAAAGATGCTTATACATTAGTTTCCTTTGTCAATCGTTTTGCAGTTGTTTTAAGCAGCAGTTATCGACAGATGCTTTGTATAAACGCGGTCAGTCAAACATGGTCAGTAGTTTGGTCAAGTTATATGTTTTTTTTTTTTATTTGCGTTTATTTTACAATCAATTCTCGTTAGAGAATTTTAAATAAATTTATCTGACGTGGTACTATAACATGATTAAGAAGTATTTATAATATATTTGATTCTATTTGAATCTAGTGCTTAGGTATAAGATATAATGTCTTTTTAGCCTGCGGATCTGTTCCAACAACTCGAGTAGTTGACTAATTGGAGGGTTTACGTACAAAGGTGCATTTATTAAGGATCTTAAGGTTTTAGATTGGAATTCGTGGAGAATTTCTATGTTGGAATTACTTACTGTTCCTTCGTAGTTGCGAGTTCTAAGTAAAGTCAAATTTACACTCTCTCACTGCGGATCGATACAGCGGACGATTCGTCGGAAAACGTCGCTTTCGGCGAATTTATATTTCACTTCGCACAGATGCGACGGATAAACGCTGTTTCCATTTGTGTGTACTAAAATGAAACAACATAAATGCGACTTTTTATCCTCGTTTCAACCGTAGTGATTCTTCAAAGTGGACAGATAAAATTCAGCTCTGCATGCTACGTTTTTTTTATTTTTTTTATCTTTTTTTAGTTTATCTTGGTTTTTACAATTTGTCCTGAAGGACATTTGGTAAAATATTATATCTTATTTATTGGTAATAAAAGAATAAAAATAAAATATAGCAGGTGGGTGGCTGCCCCCAGCTGGGTGCCATCTTCGTGTTTGTTAAATTATATGTTTTATGTACCTGCTACCTGCCACCTGCTACGTGACTGAATTATTGTCCGTGTGTGAAAACATATTCATAATGATCATGCCTCTGCTATCTCAAAATGAGTTACGTAAGTACGAAGGCATTTTAAGGCAAAGAATCTCAATATTCTTCTATAAAGAATAAATAAATGTATCGATTAGAGAAAATATAAAAGAACATACGATAGAATTCCATTTTCGGAAAATGATGATCTTAAAATCTCGTAAAAAAAAAAAAAAAAGGAAAAGGAGGAAAAGTTTTTCTATCATTACGCGATTCTGAGCCTGTATTATGCCGGAGTGTATCCCCACAATTCATCACGATGTCACTGCAATTGTTAAACAAATCTACAAATCGGTCACAACTGCCAATCCGTAAAAATACGATCTGTTTTATTATAATACATTTTGCAATCATTTCGACAATTGCCTTGTTCATAAATAGTAAAAGAAAATAGTGTAACATTGAACGAAGGAAACTGCTTCAAGATTCCATTATCAAACTATCATATTATGCTTGGCTATTTTATTCGATTGTCCTTCTTTTCTTTTTTTTGCGTGAGGAGGGGAAAAAAATGCTGTTACGCATACCCAGTGACCCGCATCACTGGGGTTATGTGGGGGACTCGGGCGGATGTTGTTGCCATACCCACTAAAAACCCTTCCCCGCCCTCCTTTCTCTGCTTTGAGGGCTGACAACCCCAGTAATACCCGGCGTCGGCAATCATCAGGGTTGTCCTTTTTCATGCTCCGTATCTCCTTCTTCGTTCAATTACTGCTCGCTTCATCTTCTCAACCAGTTCAATGTTGGGCTGACCTCCTCTGAAAAAACCAACACCACACGCAGTTCCCCCCTAGTGGTCACCTATCTTAGAGTACTACCCCACCCGTGCCCAGCGTTGCTTAAGTTTCTCGTGTTCGGACGGGAACGAGTGTACTCAACGTGATTTGGGCGTTGGCTTATTCGGTTATCCTGTGTTTTATCTCGAATTTCATATATCATTCATATTGATTTATAACTGTTAACTACCCCTCCCCTTTCCTCTCATCCCCCCCCAAAAAATCCCACAACGCATAAAAGTAATACACCGAGGAGTCCTGTTTTGCGGCCAAGTTTCAGGACAAAATACAACACACACAAGAATACACAAAAATCACGCACCAATGCGACTTAAACCCAAAAAACAAAAAAATAAACGCAAAAACCGAAAATCCACGACACATATTAGACCATGGCTACGTCGTACCGACGCGTATCGGTACTTTTGCCTAAACACGGTATACTCAAATTCATTGTTTATTGTGAATCTCAAAAATGTACAAAAAATCAAATATTGGCTAAATAAACTATTTAAAAAAAAAAAAAAAAAAAATAACTGTTAACTACAGATTTGTGTATTCTGCTTGTCTAACTATGTGTTAAATGTGGATATGTAAATCGTGCTATATTCTAATTGATTAATCCTTTAAATGCTCACTGAACTGCTTTTAATCGTCGTAAATAATGTGGTATGAAATGTTTCATTTTGATTAATTAACCCCTACTGTGCGCTCAATGTTCGTCGATCAATATTGGTATAAACTAAATATTCAAAATGGCGAAAACTGCAATATTTATAAAATTGCAAATAACGAAACCTGTTTTCCACATCTATCAATTCTACATCTATCTAACAATTCTTACATCTTTCTGCATCAATTGATTTCGATGAAACTTGAAGCATGTACATAACCTACATAAGTCTACGAAACGTATCGTTAGAAGATCGTAATAGTCATTACAGGTTTAGATAAAAATGTCATGACAAATGACTATTACTGTTTTCTTCGCAATCCCAACTAATTGCAATTTCTTTCCAAGTCTATCTTCCATATCATTTGGTAATCTAATCCTTTTAACTTCTCCAAGAAATTCAAGTCCTCTGGTCCAATTTCTAAAAAGTAATTCTGGTTTAGACGATCCGAATATTAATGTGACCTACTATTTTGTACAATTTAAAATTTCCGAATTTGTATAATATTACGAGGACAATTAAAAAAGGAAGACGTTATAAAAATATGTGAAATATATAATAAAACATTTTCTATACAGTTCACTGCATTAATTGTTGATTCGATTATTTCTGTTATTTTTGTCCAAATTGTAATATAGCTAACTGTACTGCTAATATTGCTATCAGGATTTAATCATTTCCAGGTACAACGTCGACTAAATCTATCTCTGTAAATATTGCCAATGTTAAATTTGATATTAACAGAGATGGCCAACAGGAGATTGATGTTACAATATCTAAAAGTAACTTTATATGCGACAATGTTTGAAGGAGGAAAAAATACAAATACAGCAAAGACAGCTGAAAATACAGCTTCGTCGATCTCAGAAAATAGAAATAAATTTCGAAGAATTGCAGGTGATGATGCAAAGGCCGATGTAAAGCAAGATTCAGAGAATCTGAAGAAAGACTCAATGCCAGAATTTCCAGCGATTAAGACTTCTAGTACAATAGTAGATACATTACATATTTCCAACGCTTTTAATGCTCTAACATTGTCAAATAATAAATACGTAAAAACTGCACAAACACTTGAACCAGTTTCACGTGCATGCCAAGAAGAATGGACCGATAAATGGAATAACCTTGAATTTCCAGCTCCCAAATCGTCAATTTTAACACCAGTTACTTTTAGTTTATCTAAAAAACAATATTCATTTGGTGACACAAGTACGAGTCAGTTTCTTGGTTCTCCAACGTCAGAAAGTAAAGAGTCAGCGCGTGATAACGCAGAGAGTAGATCTACGCCTTTCTGTTGGAAAGCAACAACGACAACAACATTATCAAGTCCAGCATTCCAAGTACCTACTGCAGCACAAACTTTGCATAAATCTGGAACATCCAAATCATCAATTTTAAAACCACCTACTTTTAATTTATCTAAAAAACAATATTCATTTGGTGACACAAGTACGAGCCAGTTTCTTTGTTCTCCAACGTCAAAAAGTTAAGAGTCAGCGTGTGATAACGCAGAAAGTAGATCTACGCCTTTCTGGTGGAAATCAACAACGACAACAACATTATCAAGTCCAGCATTCCAAGTACCTAATGCATCACAAACTTTGCATAATTCTGGAACACCCGAATCATCGATTTTGGTACCAACTACTTTTAGTTTATCTAATAAACAATGTGAATTTGGTGGCGCAATTTCACGTAAATCTTGCACTTCTCCGGTGCTAGAAAATAAACCTGCAGCTTGCGATTCAACACCAACAAACCAAAAAGAAACAACATATAATACAACACTCGGGATGCCAACTGTACGTGGCACATTGTCAGTGACATCAGTAGTATCTGGTGATAGTACTGTTAGAACGTCTACCGGCGAGTCAACGCCTCTTATACGTGTACATCAAAAATTTATATTTAACGCCATTCCTACTGAACCGGCTGTAATGCATGGGACTCGATTCAATTTTCCTACGAATATGATACCTCCTGTATCGACTCAGATTCAAATATCGATTGATTCCACCGATTATACATTTAACGGACCTAATCCGGAACTAGCAGCATTTCCGCAATGTCCAACTACAAGTTCATTTTCTATATCGCAACCTGTTACCCAAAGTCAACAATTGTCTACTTCATCATCTATTCCTCTAGAATGCGCGTTTAATTTTGATTCGTCACCAGGAGATCATACAGCTGTAAGTAAACTAAAAGTATTAAGTCACTGAAAAAATTCCTAGCATATTCGATAATCGATTTATTCTGTTGTATTCTGTACACCCTTTGTACACTCTTCTGTACACACCGAACACTCGTAAAAATCTTTTAGCAATAGATTAGGCTGTCCCAAAAGTTTCTTTCGTTTCATTCAAAATTCAGTAAAATAATATAAAACAGAAAATGTTGTGCATCTATTATTTCCTTATAAAACGAAAGAAACTTTTCGGACAACCTAATATTATATACGTTATACGTAACATTTTCAAATTCCATTGCTACTATCATAAGATATGACTATCATGACTTGTCGATAAACAGTATTTCGAATAATGCGATGACCTGATAAGAGTTACCGTATTCCTATTTTTGAAAGCACTTTTACAGCGGTATAGAAAGAAATTTACAAAATTGTATTGTAGTATATTAGAGGTTCGCGATACCAACTATGTTAATGATTGTGTTTTACAAATGATTAACATTATTATGATTAATATATGATTTCCTTTTTAGGAACCTGGTTCAATCCAGTCCGAAGGATTTAATTTTAATCCCAATACTAGACCATCGTTCCGTTTTAGTGTTTATGAATTTAAGTATCTACAAAATATAAAATTATTTTACACATTAATAGCAGGATCTTTTTTCCATAAAAAAATGTGTTGCCATGTGTTGTTTTAGTGCACCTACTCAAGTACAACGAGATACTGCGTCTACTCGAGTACAACGAAATACTGCGTCTACTCTAGTACAACAAAATACTGCCACCATCAATTACCGCCCAATGATCAGTCCCACTCGATTACTCAATCCACGAAAGATCAGGAAAGCTTTTAGAAGATTAAAATAGGAGTCAAGTAACGGCATTCTTTTTATACAGTTGCTCATGAAGGTATTCATATTCTTGCAGAAGACACCTTTTATGAATATACTATATGTCTTGAAAGAAACATTTTGAAATGTCATTAGTATTGTAACAAAATCCGATTGTCATAGCTATATTGGTAAAGTTTTTAGCAAATCTGAAAATATACATAGATATTACAAAACACCTAACACAAGTATGCAGATATTTTGTAGAAATCAATAAAGTATTTAAACAGTCATTTAACATTTCATCAAACATTTTCCATATGTATGAAATAAGCCTAAATATTTACTGGAACCACTTTTGAGATTTTTTCTAGGCATACCAAGGAGGCTATTAATGCTGTGTGCTAATCTTTATTAAATATATGTTTGTAAATAACTTTTATGTATATTTTCAGATTGGTTTTTGGCTTTTCTATCATAAAAATAGTAGTTGCAAAATACTTTTATGAGCCATTGTATCTATTTCATACAATCGTGAGAAAACAAGTCGAAGACGCTTCGTTTTCGAAGAAAAAAGAAAAAAGAAAAAAGAAACGATTTTGAACATTTTCTCGATGCTGCTATACGCACATACTCTTTATGATATATCAATTCTTGGATCAATAACGAACTTTCATTATTGATGAGCTGCTGCTAGTGGATGAGGAAACTTAATAAAATATCGAATGTCTGCAATTTATTGAGAATAACGAGTTTATGTGGGTAACAGATATATCCTTTCATTAAACATAGGTCTTATATAACTCGTTTATAGTTGAGAAGGAAAATACTAATCAGTACTAATTAAATTCATGAATTAATAACTTTTTTTTTGTAACGAAAGAAATGTTGCGATGCATAATGTACAATGTATTGAATTTGCTTCATACATTTAATTGATTCTGAACAATTATCTTTGCTTCATTATTTTTGAATAAATTCAGTATTTACAACTTAATAATTGTAATAAAATTATATCATTCAGATAATAAGAAAACGCGTAATAATAATTATTACGATGCAAAAAAAAAATAATAATAAGTATATCTATAATGAGAGAAGATATTAACAACAATTAATATACAAATAATAAGTTTGTGTTTGAAAGTAACTTATTGGCAAATTGATAATGTATCTTTCAACGTAGAAATCTTGCAAGTTGTAAAACGTTGAAGGACGAGTTAAGTGTTCTGAGACCTTATTAAATCTGTTGCAACTGTGCATAGCTATTTGGAAATCAAGATGTGTAGATGTTCGAGATGCCGAAGCACTGTTCGTTATGAATAACACGCAGCGTAGTTGCACCTGTTACATCTCTGTCGAGCACAATTATATTAGTTCCTTTCGTAATCTACCTGAATATACTACCTCCCTTCTCGCTAATAATACGGAAATTGCAGAGAATGGTATAACGCAATACATTGTGTTTTTTAACTAAAGATGAAACAAGCATAATTGTGGATTATGACATTTTGCTCGATTTTCTGATTTTAATGTCACTTGATGATAAAAGTAGGTGTGACATTTTAATATATATATATATGTCGGAGATGAAAGGACACCGGGTTTCCGTTAGAGTTACTTGGAAAACCTCAATACCGTAGCATGTACGAAATAACCCAAACACAGTCATTCGAAACTCGTGACAATGAGCTTTTAGGCTCGAGGCGACAATCGGTCGCCGAGCGTAGCCATGGTCACGGGATGAACGTTCCGCTTAACAGAGATATGAAGTTACATAGCTTTCCTTTAAAGAATTGGCAGTACCGACACTTGACAATGAAACATTGTAACAGTTCCGCGGCTCGTCACACGGGGACCGCATTCTTTGAGTAAGATGATCGCCGGATGCCGATGCATCATTCGCGGTTTATGCTCGGATAGTCTGAGGAGCCGCTACAAATCTTAGGACTTGGTCCTTCCGATTGACAAACAGTCTTTGTTCTATCCGCCCGTAAATCTGTCACCTATTGCGGAAAGATATGGGAGATCAGATTTCCTCACGTGCGACGCTTCCCGCCAGGAACTCTCTCTCAAAGGCGGTTAGCATCTTTTGCTAACCGCCGATATAGAAATTAACCAATTAACAGCAACGCCCATTTCCCTCACCCTCCGTGTGGAGGCTTTCTTTGACGAATCCGATGATCTCGTGCCCTTAGGCACATCCCATATAGTCTTCCTCTGCAGCGTCGTCGTGACGGAAAGTCATTCCCTTTCTGGCAGTCTCATTAGCTATACGCCTAGTGTGCTTGTACGATCGGTGAATAATCTACGAGTCGAATCCGACTTAGACTTCGAAGCAAAGTATATTCGTTATCCCGTGGACCGTGGATTCGCTTTATCGAACCTAGGGCCATTGTCATTAGCGTCCAGCTACCGCGTCCGATTGTCAATCTTGTATCAGCCATACTTGTGTAATAAATATCGGTGCGACAACCATGAACAACATTGGTGAAGATTCATTAAACGCCCCTAACGCCAACCCGACATCAGAAGTGGGATCACCACCGTCTACGATTAAGGAGCAGCTTCTGGCCATCGCGAGTGAATTGAGAGAGCAAAGGGTGAGTGCGGATCCTAAGGAAATATCATTGCCGCATTTCAATCCCGAAGTCGAGGGCGCCGATCCGCTCGCGTGGTGCTCACTTGTTAGTCAGTTCATGGACGAAAGGCCCATCCGTAGCGACGAGCTATTTTTCATTCTAAGCCGTACAATGGGCGGTAGTGCCGCACCATGGTTCGCGCGGTTACCGTTCGGTAAGGGCTTCACCTGGACCAAATTTAAGGAATTTTTCTTTATGCGCTATGGTGGTAAAGAGACGACAACCTCAGCGCTAATAAAGATGGTGGCCGAACCTCAGCAGGAGGACGAATCCATAGGAGCCTATGGTGTTCGTCTCCGTTCCCTCCTCGGGGCAAGGTGGGGTCATCTGAACGTGGACGAGACGATCAACGCCGCCGTTCTTCATCACCTGAGTCTGCGCGACGAACGTATCGAGAAATTAGCGCTTACAAGTGACATCAAGACTCTGGACCAATTTTGGACGGAAATGAATGCTTTCCACTACGCGAAGAAGAGGCTGGCGCCTTCGTCAGAAAATCCATCAACGGGCCCCGAAGTTAAACGGCAGAAGCTACCTGACCCCCGGATCAAGTGTCGTCACTGTGGTATTCCCGGGCATAAAATAGCGGAGTGTCGTACGAGAATGAGAACCGAGGGACAGGAGAAAAGCCGACCGGCTGGATCGTCCAAGGTGTCATGCTTCAAGTGTCGCGGAGAGGGCCACATCGCACCCAACTGCCCGCTGCTGCAGAAAACAAATCGCAACCCTGATAACGAACGTCGAGTCAACTCCTGCGTGGTGGAGTCTTCAACTGGTAAATTAAGCCATCTGGGTGAGTCGTTCTCGTTTTATTTCGATTCTGGAGCCGAATGTTCGCTAATCAAAGAGTCCGTAGCCTCGAAATTTTCCGGCAAAAGAACGACCGAAGTAGTAGTAATGCGAGGGATAGGAAATCACCGTATTAATTGCACGTCTCAAATTGCATCCATAGTACGTATTAATGGTTTTGCGTTGGAAATAATTTTTCACATCCTTGCCGACGGCTACCTAAATTACGACATCATGATAGGCCGCGAAATTTTGAGCCAAGGTTTTAACGTAAATATTACCCAAAATAGCCTCAGTATCTGCAGGGCAAAAGCTGCCAATGTTTACAATGTAACCGCCGAAAGTAAAATCGATATTAATGGGGTCGACACCGAGGTGTTCGGCAAAGACAAAGACCGATTGATCTCCATCCTCGAAGAATTCAAAAGTTCATTTATTACGGGTTTCCCGCGTGCACGAGTAAATACGGGACAGTTAGAGATACGTCTGATCGACCCTAATATCACCGTACAAAGAAGCCCCTACAGGCTTAGCGAGGCAGAGCGAAGCATAGTGCGCGAACGAATAAGCGAATTAATTAAGGCAGAAATTATAAGGCCTAGTAACTCACCGTTCGCGAGCCCTATGTTACTCGTAAAGAAGAAGGACGGCTCGGATAGGTTGTGCGTAGATTTTCGAGAGCTAAACAAAAATACGGTCGCGGACCGATATCCTCTACCTCTTATCGCGGATCAAATCGCGAGATTGCAAAGGGCGAAGTACTTCATTAGCCTCGACATGGCCAGCGGGTTCCATCAAATCCCCATTCATCCCAATTCGACAGAATATACAGCGTTTGTCACCCCCGACGGGCAATACGAGTATACGACGATGCCGTTTGGATTGAAAAACGCACCGTCCGTTTTCCAGAGGGCTATTCTCAATGCCTTGGGCGGCCTCGCCCACTCGTACGTCGTTGTCTACCTGGATGACGTCCTAATCATCGCTGAATCGGTAGATCAGGCTCTAGAAAGATTACGCATCGTACTAGGTACCCTCGTAAACGCCGGGTTCTCCTTCAATTTTTCGAAGTGTTCCTTTCTCAAGACGTCTGTACTTTATCTCGGGTACGTAGTTCATAACGGAGAAGTTCGCCCAAATCCGGGTAAAATACAAGCCTTGAGTTCTCTACCGGCACCAACGACCGTCGCTCAACTTAGGCAGTTCATAGGTTTAGCCTCCTATTTCCGAAAATTCGTCCCTAAATTTTCGCAGGTAATGAAACCATTATACGCACTTACCTCCGGTATTAAAAACCTAACTTGGACAGATAGACACGAAACCATAAGGCAAAAAATAATTTCCATCCTGACCAACGAGCCGGTGTTGATGATATTTGACCCGAACTACCCGATAGAATCACATACTGACGCTAGTTCGGACGGATACGGCGCTATTTTAATGCACAAAATCGACGGCAGAAACCGAGTAATAGAATATTACAGTAAGAGAACGAGCCCCGCGGAATCCAGATATCATTCATATGAACTAGAGACCCTGGCAGTCGTAAACGCCGTTAAACAATTTCGCCACTATTTACACGGACGGGAATTTCTCGTTGTCACTGATTGTAACTCGTTAAAAGCAGCTCGTAATAAAGTAAGTCTAAGTGACAGGGTTCATAGGTGGTGGGCTTACTTGCAAACTTTCACTTTCGACATTATGTATCGAGAAGGCAAACGAATGGCCCACGTAGATTTCTTCTCGCGTAATCTTGTAGACAGCGACCGCGCCCCCACCAACAAGATCGAAGAAAAGAAAATTAATCTGGCCGAAATCTCGGAAGATTGGCTACTAGCGGAACAACGTCGCGACCCTCAAATTTCTGAAATCGTCAACAAACTGCGAAACGACGAGCTCGCGGAAGACATTGCGAGTACGTATGAGTTACGATCCGGTACCCTTTACCGTAAAATACAAAGGAGAGGCAAGACCCTCTGCCTGCCCATCGTACCAAGAGGGTTTAGGTGGTCCGTCATTAACCACATACACCAGTCAATTATGCACTTAGGTTGGGATAAAACGCTCGAGAAACTGTACGAGTATTACTGGTTCGAAGGGATGGCGAAATATGTTCGCAAATTCGTAGAGAACTGTCATGCTTGTCAGATTTCTAAGGCGAATTCAGGCAAAGTGCAAGTTGAATTACATCCCATACCTAAGACCAGCATACCTTGGCATACCATTCACGTAGACATAACGGGAAAGCTGAGCGGCAAGAACGACTCGAAAGAATACGTCATTGTCCTGATCGATGCCTTTACCAAATTTGTATACTTACACCACACTCGTAAAATAGACTCACTTAGCACCGTTAAGGCACTTAAGTCCGCCATATTTCTATTAGGCAGTCCCTCTCGGATAATAGCAGATCAAGGGCGATGTTTTACCGGCAAAGAATTTCAAGATTTTTGTAAGGATAGACAAATTAAACTCCACCTAATAGCAACCGGTGCTAGTAGAGCGAATGGACAAGTAGAGCGTACTATGGGTACATTAAAGAATATGTTTACAACAGTAGAAACGACCGGGCGATCATGGCAAGACGCGATCGGCGAAATACAGTTAGCCTTAAATTGCACCACTCATCGTGTGACTAAATCGAGTCCGCTAGAATTATTAATTGGTAAAACAGCGAGACCCTACGGGTTACTACTATCTGAAAATACCGAAGAAAAGGAAATAGATATCTGCAACGTAAGACAACAGGCCATACGAAATATGGAAGATAGCGCTAAGTATGATAAGGAAAGATTCGATAAAACGAAAGCCAAAGTAGTTAAATTCAATCTCGGTGACTTTGTATTAAAGAAAAACGAGGAAAGGAACCAAACGAAACTAGATCCGAAATTTAGCGGTCCATTTGTGATAGCGGAAATTTTGGAAGGAGATAGGTACATTTTAAAAACACTAGACGGCAAACGGTCATATAAATACAGCCATGATAGGTTAAAGAAAATGCCAGATAGTCGCGTTCCTATTGAGTTGGACGTCTGCGGTGATGACGAGAACAGTGACCATGACGATGCGAGTACCTCGGTCCCAGAGGATCATGCTGACCACAGCACTTAGCAGAAAGAGTTTGCATATGCCAGTGTGGCGATATGGCAAAGGACAATGTCTTCATACATGTCCAGTGCGGTAATCAGGTGTCGGATCGAACATAGTGGCTCACATACGCCTTACGGGGGGCATACGGCCCAAACAAAGTAAGTGCGGGATCAACACACCGTTACCGAATTCGATTCAAGTATCATGGAAATAACATCTAACGTAGTGTGGCGATATGGCAAAGGACAATGTCTTCATACATGTCCAGTGCGGTAATCAGGTGTCGGATCGAACATAGTGGCACACACACGCTTACGGGGGGCATACGGCCCAAACAAAGTAAGTGTGGGATCAACACACCGTTACCGAATTCAATTCAAGTATCGTTAACACTACGGAGATAACATCTAACATAGTGTTTGAACAAAAGCTCAGTGTGGTATCATGATCCAGAGAACTGAGGGTCGTCCAGGTGCGAGATCGAGAATGGTCCATCATGTCATTACGCCCAGACTGATGATTCACAAAATGCGACTAGCACTTCGAATATCAATCGTAACGTTACGGGTTTCCACTCTCTTTTAACTCTTTCGTTATCAAACGTCCGACCAGAATTTTTGCTGTCAAACTGGACCCTTGACCTATTCTGACACTTAACTAAATTGTAAATAACGACAGTTATATTGAGTCTAACATTGGGAAAATCCAATATTCTAGATACACCCGAGGACGTGTGATAGTCAGGATGGCCGTGTCGGAGATGAAAGGACACCGGGTTTCCGTTAGAGTTACTTGGAAAACCTCAATACCGTAGCATGTACGAAATAACCCAAACACAGTCATTCGAAACTCGTGACAATGAGCTTTTAGGCTCGAGGCGACAATCGGTCGCCGAGCGTAGCCACGGTCACGGGATGAACGTTCCGCTTAACAGAGATATGAAGTTACATAGCTTTCCTTTAAAGAATTGGCAGTACCGACACTTGACAATGAAACATTGTAACAGTTCCGCGGCTCGTCACACGGGGACCGCATTCTTTGAGTAAGATGATCGCCGGATGCCGATGCATCATTCGCGGTTTATGCTCGGATAGTCTGAGGAGCCGCTACAAATCTTAGGACTTGGTCCTTCCGATTGACAAACAGTCTTTGTTCTATCCGCCCGTAAATCTGTCACCTATTGCGGAAAGATATGGGAGATCAGATTTCCTCACGTGCGACGCTTCCCGCCAGGAACTCTCTCTCAAAGGCGGTTAGCATCTTTTGCTAACCGCCGATATAGAAATTAACCAATTAACAGCAACGCCCATTTCCCTCACCCTCCGTGTGGAGGCTTTCTTTGACGAATCCGATGATCTCGTGCCCTTAGGCACATCCCATATAGTCTTCCTCTGCAGCGTCGTCGTGACGGAAAGTCATTCCCTTTCTGGCAGTCTCATTAGCTATACGCCTAGTGTGCTTGTACGATCGGTGAATAATCTACGAGTCGAATCCGACTTAGACTTCGAAGCAAAGTATATTCGTTATCCCGTGGACCGTGGATTCGCTTTATCGAACCTAGGGCCATTGTCATTAGCGTCCAGCTACCGCGTCCGATTGTCAATCTTGTATCAGCCATACTTGTGTAATAAATATCGGTGCGACAACCATGAACAACATTGGTGAAGATTCATTAAACGCCCCTAACGCCAACCCGACATATACATATATGTCGGAGATGAAAGGACATTGGAGTTTTTCTTTTGAAATGTTTGGAAAGGTCCCCGATACTTTAGTCCAGTTTTTTTTTTATTATTATTATAGCTGTATTTAAATAATAAAGCTGAGAAATAATTATTTATGATTTAATCCGAATATGGGTGCCCTAGATTTATGGGTGCCCTAGATTTATGGATGCCCTAGATTAATGGGACGCGGTCACGGTCAGGGCAAGGGCGTGTACTTAATAGAGGTATGAAGTAAATGAATAGCTCTCTTTAAAAACAAAGATTGATCCGAGGGGTACAGAGAGGTACGGAGAGGAGTATATAAGTTTTACATTACACGATATATGATATGATATGGTGTGTGTGTGTGTATGCGTGTGTGTGTGTGTGTGTGTGTGTGTGTGTGTGTGTATGCGTGTGTGTGTGTGTGTGTGTGTGTGTGTGTGTGTGCGTGTGTGTGTGTGTACACGTGTGTATATCGTGTAATGTAATGGGGGAGAGTATAGTGCTAGTAGGTTTTAATATCGTTCACGTCAACACAAAATCAAGTATGATGTACGGCCAATCTATATACACGTAGTCACCATTTGTCATTCGCTACTCTCGTTACAACGGTTCCAACGCTCTTTTTCACGCTGACCACACTCCTTGGCAACCTGACAATACTCGCTTTTCAATTAATTAACGGCCTCCCCTTATAACATGACTCCGGTATGCCCGGCACGCACAAGTTTCAGAGACGTGAACAATCCATGGTCAAGTAGATCTCAATTTCTTAGGGTTTTCCCTCGATACTGCATATATATATATATATATATATATATATGTATATGTATATATATAACATTTATCGATATTGGGTGGTATTAAAATCAGAGAACTCCACAATATGTTTATATGTTTATACTCCACTTATATATTTCCAGAATATGAGCAACAAACAAATAGAATTTAGTTTTATATATTTTGTATTATTTTATGTACGTATATAACAAAATTACTAACTTAACTTATCCTAAGATAAACTTGTATTCAAATTTAATGTTACAGTATATAAAGATGTAATAGCTTCTTCAAATAAAACTCTTATAAAATGAAATAATATTTGGTCATTTTTGGATTCTATACTTTTTCTGATACACTTCTTAGGATCTTTCAGATTTGCTATTTACATATTACATAAACTTAAAAAGCTTCTATCTATCCCTATTTTTATTTTACAGTATGTTTACAGCATTTATTATCTAAAACGATCAATGGTATATATGTACTTACATACATATAAACATAGATGTACATGTAAACTATAAAATTGTATTTTTACATATTATTAAACTGTTTCAACAAGCTGAAATAGTCATATATTTTGATTTCCTATTCTTTGAACACTATGGTTATATTATCATACTTACAGAATCAAGATTCGATATTGTGATATAGAAATTAGATTTGAGTTATTTCTATGAACTATTCGTATGAGATTTTATCAGACACGTGATAAATTATAAAAAGGAGAAAGAAGCAAAACTATGTCTGCCTCCATCATACGCAATATATACAGGAGTTACGAGATTGTTTTATAAAGATATTTAAATTATATATTACGTGATACATTGGGTTGTTGGGAAATTTCGTGCCGATGTTCAGTAGGTGGCATTAAAACAGGTCTGAATATATCAGAATGATTGAAAACAAATGAATTGTGTACATATCGTAAAAGGTGATATTTGATGCATCTTTAGAAAAAGTCTTGCTTAGAATACATTAATTTTTGTTAGTTTCAAATCTAAATATGGAAGGAAACAAAGTTCATTATAGGCATTTGATGCTTTTCTTTTACCGAAAAGGCAAAAATGCTACACAAGTAGGAAACAATATATCCGCTGTTTATGACGACAAACGACCAGACGATAAATTCGGAAGGATATTGCTCGCAATGAGACGAATTAGAGACAGCAATTGAACAAAAACGTCCAGAAGTTTCAGTTTCGTCAGAACAATGCGTGGCTTTGCGCGTCTTTGATTACTCGACAAAAGATGTTGAAGCACGCCCACCGTGTTCAACAGACGTTGGACCCTCAAATTTTCCCCTATTCAGGTCATTACAAAATTCCCTTAATGATAAAGACCGTAACTCTTTGGTCGACACAAGAAATTATACAATAAAGTTTTTCGCCGAAAAACCTGAAAAGTTCTGGGATAATTGAGATAGGAGAAGAGAACTTTTGACGTAAAGAGAAAATTAAAAATATGAAATAAATAAAATATAAATACTTATTGGTACACGATATTTATAAATACTTAAATACTTATTGGTATATCGACTAATTACTCTCTGCAATATTTATTTAAACATTTATTTACCATGAAATTATACGTAATTGTGTATATCTGCATTTCACGAAAGAAACAAGCATACTTTTTCCTTATATATAGCTACGTATAAATCGATAGTATCGATAGTTACGTATAAATACGTGTCCTTTTGTTCTCGAATATATGAAAATAATTTCAATTCATGGATACGAATTCATGGAACTTGATTGTAAATGCATGTATACATACATATTCATTTAAACAGAATTTTTCGATTTGTAGGTATTTGTGTTTATTCAACGATACGATTCTTACATTAAATTGGTATGAAAGAAGGATTATTACGTTCAGCCATTTTATCCTTTCATCCTTAAAACAAAATGCAAGGAAATAAGTGGAATTTCTCTATCTGCATGTACAAGTTGCTTGTGTATACTAATTTATAGGTGAAATTTGCAAACGAAAATTCATTTCTTAGACTTTTGAAACGTACAGTGGTTTCTGTACAAGGTATTCATAATAATTACGTAAAGGTAATTACGTTTAATTCAAATCGATAAGATAAACAAGGACAAAACAAATTCATCAGACTTTATACCTCCAAGTAAACAGTTATTTTGTTATTCTGTTCGTCGTTTCAATATTCCATTTGTTATGTTTATCCTTTTAATCCTCTCGTATTTGAGAAGGAAATATTTTACAACGCAATGTCGTTTCGTATAACGCTTTATACGAAATACCTCACGGTATATTATTCATGCGATGCTTTGAACAAAATATCTCAGGTTCAAATGTTGTTAATCGCTTTGGAACACGAAAGAGACACATATGTCGACGCAATATCGTTGACTAATAAACGAATACGCGGGATATTTCCTTCGCTTCGTTCGAGAAATACGGTTTCTCCAGGGTTCCTTATAATATTACCGTTACTGATATGTATTCCGCCATCCCTATTATTATTTACACGTGTATAGTCCATTTACCTACGATCTCTATGTATTGGAATACCGATCCCATGTACAGCTTTCAATTTATAAGAAACGTTATGTCACGAGACAAATTCTTGCGAATCCTGCGATTCTTAAATTTTAACGACGAGGATAATGAGAAAAATAAATGGAAAAGACATCGATGTAACGTACAAAGTACAACCTGTTATCGACAGATTACCGTTACGCTTTCAAAGCGCGTATCGGCCAGAAAGAAATATCGTCGTTAATGAAAGCGTGATGCTATGGGAAGATAGACTGCCATATAACCAGTATATTCCTAACAAACGAGCAACTTTTGGACTAAAAACCTTTGTTTTGGCTGAATGTGAAACTGGCTATGTATACAATTCGAAGTGGACAATTGCTACGTGACTTGAATTCCAAACCACTTGATGCCTACGGTTCAATTGTATTACATTTAACGAAACATTTGCTTCAACAAGGAAGAACTCTGTTCCTCAATAATTACCATTCGTCTCCTGCCTTGTACGAAATATTACATAAAAATGGAACTAACGTTTGCGGTATTGTACGTCTAAAACGAAAGGAAATGCCACGTTACGGGACGATTGCAAGAGATATAAAAAAATTGAAAAAAGGACAAATGCTAGTCAGATATAGCGAAACGGTGGCTTTTTGTGCGTGGGAAGACAAGAAGCTAGTATCAACCCTTGCTACTGTACATTCTCCTCGCTTGGTGATGTCAACTAATATCGATCACGGTACGGGACAATACCGGCAGAAACTCAATGTCGTTCTAGATTATAACACATACATGAGTGGAGCAAATGAAATCCATCAAATTTTACGGGAGAATCTGACCATAAGTAAATTTATGAAATGGCACGAGAAGTATCTTCTACATTTGCTTAACATAACGATATTTAATTGTCTTGTAATATTCTCTTGTCACGAAGATGGAAAAACTTTTCGCGAGATAAAAGAAGACATTATTTCTGGATCATTAAAGAAGTATTTTACACCAGTTGAAAATTTTTATCGCAAAACAAAAAGATCTCAGAAAAAGTTCCTCTTTTGCATTAAATCTCGATGTTTCCCTAAGAAAATAGCTCCTACGATAAAGAAATGCCATCCTACAAAATACTGCGTACGTTGTGAGGAGAATGAGTTACGTAGAAAAAACGAGGTACTTTTGTAACGATTGTAACGTACCATTATGCATAATACCGTGCTTTGAATTATTTCATACGACAAAGGAATAGGATTACTTGTTCGTGGAAACCGATGCTCTTTTATATTCATAAATACGCAGTATTTTACAAATTAATTTTTCTGCGAATCATTCTGCGAGATTCGTTCCTCGAATTTGCGAGATCTTTCTTTCTAGTGAAAAACGTGTAACATACATATCACGTTCAAAGCGCCACATGAGCGATATTTCTCTGCGAGCTATCTCGTACAAAGCGTCATGTAAACGATATTGCGTTGCAAAATATCTCGTCCAAATTGTATTACAAACAACTGTGTGGAAAAATGTTTTCTTCTCCTACGCGTAGTTTTTAACTAACGCAAAATATGTTTCACGATAGTAGAAGCGTATGTGTGTGTGTATATGGATGAACGTATGTGTGTAGTAATCTGCTAGGTGATCCATCCGAGTAAGTCTACTAAAGTATCTCTTTCAACTGTGACAACGTGAAAAGTATTTTACATGAAATTCGGCCAGTATTGAGAAAGGTTTTTTCATTTTTCCAAGGCTTTTTCTTTTTCTTTTTTTCTTTTAGAATTTACAAGGCCATTTTAGCACACGAACAACTACATACATTTCTGCTTTCTATCGCCTCGAATAATTAATGATAAAATAGGATTATGTATATAACGTAAGAAGATCCTGAAGTGGAATTTAGTTTCGAAAATTAAACCTGAAATCTGAAACGACACGCGAGAGGATCCGAAGACGTAATCGCTTTCAATTTGTCAGCGAGTCGAGTACCGTCCGTAATGAATTAGCCGAAGCAAGTGAAAGACGATAATCTAAGAGAAAGTAAGGGATAAATGATATTACTGCAATAGAAGATATTTCCTTATATTCTTTGGTTTCAACGTCCACGTTTGCTAAAACCTGCGATCTCGATAGGCATAAACTTCACGAGATGAAGGTCGCTTAGAGATTATGTTACTATACATATCTATGTTACTCTGTCTCTCTCTCTCTATATATATACATATATATATATTTGTTTCGGACGAAACAAATATCTGTCGGGGTTTTAATCCTTTAGTCGTGTTCAGAATACATGATGTTGGATAAAATCCACAGTGTAACGGTAATTTTCATATTTAACAATTCTGAAATTTATTTACTCGCTTCCTACATTTGCTCGTTTTGCGGATGCACGTATCTCTTTATACCATCGTCAACATGAAAAGTTTCATCGTTATCAGTAGTTCAAAATAAAACACAGGTTTAATTACATCGCCAGACTTATGTTTATTTAGACGATCGTTGTTCAACGGTAAAGTTTTATTGTAAACTCCATTGAGAACATAGTAGATTTTATAATATTTAGTAGATGCAACATTTTTTAAATTTCATTCTGTAAGTTACAAAAATTTAATATTGAAATTTACAAAAATTTGCATAAATATCTATGATTTAGTTTTAACCGACGTAGACGACTATTACGGTCATCGGTAAAGTTTGCAATCAATCTAATAATGTATATAGAATTTACAAATATTTAATACAAGTACATATAAACATATATATTTTTTTTATAATATATTTAGCACAAAAATATTTAAATAGTTATTGACCGATATTATGATCTCGCTATGTCGTTTCAACCACCTTACATACATTTACATTTTTATATTGTTTTATATAAAAGTAGCGAAACTGCTGAAAACAGAAATTACAATATATTTAATGTATACATATATCTTGTGAATATTTATTATACGACATGATTTGAATAAATCCCATCTTACGCATATAATTAATGCTAAATGTAGTTCTATTGAAATTGAGTTTGCTGGGGACCAGAAGAGTGCTGTGCTCGACAATTTCATTGAAACGCTTAAGAGATGTTCCCGAAGGAATTATGACGGGCTTTCGAGGGAACGGTGGAACTTTGTCAGGAAAAATCTGTAATCCGTTTAGAAGTCGCAATTTGAATATTATTGAATGCCTTATATTATAATATGTTTAAGCATAATAATAAATCTTAATTCTTCCCCTTTTGTTAGAATTAAATTTACATTCTGTCCGTTGGTATTAGATGCCTTAAACATTCGCCAATCGATCTTGAGAAAGGGGCGCCAAATACAACGCGATAATTAAACGAATTCACTTAAGTGAAGTTCGATTATAGTTTCCTGTAGTTTCTCGCTTCCCAATTAACTAATTAAGTTTAAATAATAACGGCAATATTCTAAACTAATACCATGGCAGAGCGCAATTTGAGATTTCCAATTTGCTTTGAACATGTTGGCAACTCTGTTAAGAAAGGATACTGGCAATTGATTCCTCGGAAAAGGTGCTACATACAATTGTAATTGAACTTGGCTTGTGTAAATTCATTTAATAATTTAACTTTACTGTGCGCCCGCATATGAAATGTGTGTGTCATGCGGTACTACGCAAAACAAATAATTTGTGCGGTGAATGAATGATCCACCATAGTGTGAATAAGCTTTTATGGTAATTGCTATTACAAACTATATTGAATCCATCAATTCATATGTTCGGCAGCTGAAGGTAAGGCGTAAATACAGAACTGCTGCTCTCGGCTATTCATTATCGATTCGGTAATAATATTATAATATAACGGTTATAACGTTTCTCGTTATTAAATCGATTATTGCACGTTGCTTGAGTCTCGTTGACATCGTGTCAATATTCAACTTCCCCATAAACGGTATCTGTAATTGCGTCATGTACAGTTATTGATTTTTGGTATGGTATAGGGGAGGAATGAAGCTACAAGCTCCCGGCTTACCAGTACCATTGCATCTATTTTTGTCCTCGAGCTACGTGACGCGTGAGCGTTATTTATCAATCCATTTTCGCATACATTCTGTATCCTATATAAAACACTGAAATGTCATTAATACACCAATGAGACGCAATTATCGTGATTATATTGATCGAGACGAATGTGAAAATGTACACAGAGATTGCCAAATGTTTACACCAAATATGTAGCGTCTGTACAAATATCTGCAATTGGAAATAACTGCCAAACGATAGATGATACGGAGAAATGTAATAAGTGGAAAAAAAAATATTAAAAATAAAATTAAATAAAATAAAATAGTAATAAGAAGTGTAAAAATGTAAAATGTTAAAGTTAAAAATTTTCAAAGCCAGTCGAAGGTCGTTTTGCATCTTTTAGATGGGATATCACATTTTAATTCGCATGTCATAACAGAGTAAAAAAAAAAAGAAAAATTCAAAACGCTACTGACAAATAATTTTGAATTGATGCAACGTCGCTATAGAAAAAGTATCGTTGAAACGGACAAATTTTTCAACCATTTGTTCTACTACACTTGCATGTGTATCAGTAATTCGATTCTTCCTATTTTCAAGAGCTGTTGGTCCTGTTTCGTAGACAATGCTTTTCGCGTATGGTGTCACACGCGTAGGTGTATCGAAACAAATGGTTGTTCTCCATTTTCAAACAGAGTGCTGCAGCGTTTTAACCGATATGCGAATTTCGAACGTGCAATGTAAAGTGAAAAAATAGAGAAACAAAAAACTCAGCCCTTGTGTGTTTCGACATTTCCTCTGTTGCGACGTTGCGTTAATTCAAGACCACTTGAAAACAGGGCATCGAATTCGTCCTCGGACCTTTCATCGTACGAGAACAAAAATACGATGTTCCATTTAAAAAACGCGACGTGAAAATTTTTAACTGGAATTTTTATATTTATTATAATCCACGTAAAAAAAAGCTTAAAAAACACCTCTTCGTGTTATTTACTCTCGCGTTTGGTAGTTATTTCAAATGACAGAAATTTCTAGACACTCTGTATATTTAAAAAATAATTAATATACAGCATGAATAGTCATCTTAAACATATAATAATAAATATTTATAATGTTTTCACTGAATAGACATGTATTTTATTATAATAGGATTTCCTGCATCCTGAATTGTTTGTTAATTGTTAACTTATTATGCTTACCTAGAAAGTAGATAATCCCTTCCGCACTTTCTTTCTTTACTTCAATTAACATCCACTGTTTTGTTAATTATTCGAGAATATAATTTTAAACAAGCTGTGATGCATTCTGTACAGATTATACGAGTACGTACGTACTCTTTCAATAATTATTTATTTAATAAGTAGAATGCACGATATTCAGCCATCAAGGTATGTAGGTCAAACTTCACATACAATCAATACAGATCTTGATGTTAACAATATATCAAGTATAGAATACGTAATGCTTTGAATTTTATGGGGATTATCATGCAATAATGAATATAAGAGAAAACCAATAATTTACGTAAAAGCTACAAAATATTTAATGCAAGTACGTGTTTCGTACAGGTAATCAAAAAATATTTAAAAGATGAATTACATGTTGCATTACTAAATTAATTTTGTTAGCGATCTGTTCGCTGTGCTGTTTAATCCGGTGTTAAAGTCTCTCGGCGATTATATAAGCTGACACTTCACGCATAGAAAGGTCGATTTCTTTCTTGCCACACGTATTCGCGCCATAAATTAAGAATTCCGAGGGATCTCGACTGGTGTCAAGTACCAGGGGCAATTATCGAGACTCGGAGGAATCATTTCACAGTAACCGGAGAGGCCGCCACGTTCGACCACTCCTCGAATCACTTCGCTCGCGTTCCAGAAAGGAGGGATTCCTGATTCATCCTCGTTTTTTAGGCGAGCAAGCCAATTAGTGATATCGAGCACTCCCGGTCTTCCTCACGGTCTTTTTTTTTTTCTTTTTTTTTTTTTTTTCTAATAGTTTATTTTGCTTTTTACAATTTGTCCTGAAGGACATTTGGTAAAGTGTTATATCTCATTGGTAATAAAAAAATAAAATAAAAATAAATAAGTTATATCTTGTATGAGGTCTATTGGGTGTTTCCTTTTTAGTCTTCTTGCGATGTTCGTTGTGTTGCACGTTTCAGCTGCCACCTGAAATCTCCTCCTTGACCGTTGGTATTTCCAAGGTCTTTCCGTATGTCCTCGTTTCTAACGTACCACGGGGCGTTTACTATTGTTCTAAGGATTTTGGCTTGAATTGTTTCGATTTTGTTTAGATTTTGTCCAGATTGGTTTTATGATTATTTTGTATATTTTTAGTTTGTTTTCTGTGCTCAATTTGGATTTTCGGCTTGTTAACATTTGCCCATTTGTCTTCTTGCTGCCTGCATTTCGTCTACTATTGATTTGATATGCTGACTTGTCTTGTTCGCGTTATTTGCGTGCCGTTCGGGAAGCTGTTATCTATTTTCTCAGCTTGATATGAATGTGACGTGATTGCGTTCGTTAGGGTTAGCTTTAATTCGTTTGTCTTGTATCTAATTTTCTGTTTTTGTAGCAATTTGGCTGCTGTTACAGGGTTAATATGCCTGATTAGTACGGGCTGTGCCGTCCGCGAATCTCAATATTTTGCTATTGGTAGTTGTTGGTATGTTGGCCGTGTATGTAGCGTGTACGATCCCTAGGACGCTTCATTGCGGCACCCCTGCTTTGATGTCTGACATCGGAATGTGCGTTCTTTACTTCTATTGTAAAGGTTCTGTAAGCTTATGTATGATTTTATTATTTGGTATACTTGTTCCGGGAATTATTCTTTGAGTGTTTGTAGTTGGCTTTCGTGGTTTATTTTGTCGAATGCTTTCTCTATGTCCAGGAATACGGCTGTACAGTATTGTTTATTTTCCATCGTGTGTATTATTTCGTTGACGTGATCTCGGGTGAGAGCAGCAGAACAGTTTTAGCTTTTTCGAGTTAAGGTCGGAAGTCAATCATTAGTTTCTTCTTTTTATTATTTAATTTGTATTTTACAATTTGTCGAGCTGGACATTTGGTAAATTTTCTTAATTTAACTGCTAAATAACATGTGGGTGGCTACCTCCAGCGGAATACCATATTCGAGTTTGATTATTTTATTTCTTCAGCGAGGTCAGTTCTTTTTAGTCTTCTTTCTGTGAGAATTTTGCTCGCTTCAGCAGCCCGCTGGTTTCGAGGTGTTGTCGTTCGTCTTTTGTATTTTTCTGCATACCTGCCAAAATGTTCTCCTTCACCGTTGGTATTTTTAATTCTGCGTATATCCTCGTTTCTGACATACCATGGGGCGTTGACTATTGTTCTCAGTATCTGGGATTGTAGAAATTCTGGTTTATCCATGTGGCTTATTGCTGCTGTCCCCCATAGTGGTATTCAGTACGTCCAAATTGATTTTACCATTGTATTGTAGACTTTTAATTTATTTTCTGTGGTGGGCGTAACGTCGAGTGGGATTTTGCCTCGCCACGCGCCATGCGCCCGGGCCAAGCGGGCATCCACGTGTCTGCACCTTCAATAATCTCTACGACCCACATTTATGGTTACTGCAGAAACGGTCGTTTTGCCACGTAGGATGTTTTTGCGCCGCGAATTCATTACGGATCATATTTTTAACCATCGCCCGGGGTCTCCTGTATTACATTCCCGGCGGGTATACAATGAACATACAATGTATCGACGAGCGTCTGGTTGCCACTTGGCCGCGACTTCCAGAAAGATCGATTGCGATTTGTTCGTTTTTATAAAGAAATCGGCCTACGTGATCATTGGCGCGTGCGGTGTCGTAATCCTAGGGTGGTGGGTATTGTCTTCCCGAAAAACAAAGAATCGGTCTAAGATAGTCAGTCTAAAGCGAACTGTCATTCCGAAAAGTAACATTTTACAAGGTCTCACTCGAACATTCTATCGGTATCTTCCGATACGATTAAAACCAATACTTTCTGTATAAGCTGTAAGTATTAATCTGATATAAAAAAAAATATATATATTTATATTTATATTTATATGAGATTAACACTTATATATATACATATATACTTATATATACTTATAAGTTATATATATATATATATATATATATATATATATATGAATGCAACTGTATTCTACAGTTGAGAGTGGAATATGTGTAGAAGCATGTGAATGTAGAACACAGCTGCATTCATTGAGCCACCCCGGTTCTACCGGAACCGCACGGGGAGCGACCATTTCGCAGCATCGATTAGTAGAATCGTAGTTACCCTTCTCGTTGACGCGTTCCCCCACGACCGGCTCTCGCCGGGAAAGGTCGTAACAATGTGTTTGATGCCTTGATGTTTTTTTAATTCAGAATATACATCTTTTATTTTTACTGTAAAGTTGCTTAGGTATGATTTGAGTGAGCGGTGGATTTGTTGCAGGAAGTGTTTTTTGATTGTTTGTAAGAGCCTTTCATGGAAATCACTAGTGAGATTAGAAGTTAAAGCGCATCACCGAGTTTGCTCAGTTGAGTAAACTTCGCCACGTAGTAAAGTTTAGTCAGTTCAATTTTGACTATATTTTATGTTCAATCAATTTCGTTCGGGAGATTCGATTAGAACGACGTTGCCAACAAGTCGAAATTGGCTGGTTGGCTTCCAGACCACCAAATGAATTTTATGAATAAAAACCTTATAAAGATAACAGTCTGCATTAATTAAATCATCAATACATCGCCATTATAGTTAATTATAAAACTAAGTATAAAATTTAATAAAACTTACTTACCTCAAACATATCATCAATCTCTCTTCGGAACCGATGCTTGTTCTCATAGTTGTGTTCTCTTCTGTTAAATCTTTTTCCACTCTTTTTAACAGATTATCAAAATATTGACATCCGGAAATAATTAAAAACTCTTATTTCATCTCTTCTTGGTTGAGACATGAGAATTCGATACAAACTCAGTTGATCTTTTACGATAAGAAATAACCAATTTCCTCTGTTGATTGTCTTTCTACGACGCCGATAATAATATTTAAATTCATTTTTCCTAACTACAAATATCGGAACGAACGAACAAATAAAGGAAGTAATCATACGCGTGACAGTTGAATTTTCAGAAGATACGGCACTGCGCGAAAGCTATTTTCGGTTATTATTAATTCGGCAAAGATTCTGAACCGATCGAAAAACCATATCTGATGTGAACTGACAACCCGATCTGAACTGTCTGTTATACGTACAAAAATTCATCGAATTTCCATTCCTTGCCTGAAGTTAAATAAGATATCGAAGGGTATTCATTTGAAGCCCGACGATGGGCAGAAGACAGCTGTGAAATCTTTCATCAAAAATAGGCCAGCAGAATTCCGCTGACGGAATAAAAAAAATTTGTTACACGTCAAAAACGTATCAATGTTAACGACGATTATATTGAAAGTTTGTAGTCAATAAATTATGCTTTTATTCGTCTTCATGATACAGTGTTATTGCATTATTTATTATATTATACTTTATCTTTTGTTTTCATTTCATTTGAATAATTGTTTTCGTACTCGAGATACAAGCGATCGTGCATTAATTAACTCGCATAATATGTATTATCATTAGTCGTTACAGGTATATTTAACGAACAGTCAATGAAATTTGAATAAAACGTATTAAAGGGTGTTAAATGAAAGGTATCAAACGGATCTTCACGCTGAAGTTATTATAGCAAGGATTCGCTAATGTTGCTAAGAAAAATTACATTTCTATTATTTAAAAGTATTTGTCTGTATAAATTATAATAATACAGTTATTGTATTATATTTTCATAATTATCTGGTAAAAAAAGAGTCTATTTTACGCTACTTTGTAAAATACCAAGGACATGAACTGTTTGAGAAAGCGAGGAAAATGTACGTCGTTATATGATTTAATGAATCGTGTAATTTAAATTGTAAGAATAAAGGTCGAGAGTACGATAGAACAAAGGAGATCACCTTCAATTATGCTCTTCGTTTTATTTTAAAAATCTGTATTGCAAGGTACAATTTGCACTTTCTATTATACTTCATTTTGTTATAGTTAAATAACAGAGAATAGCTTTGACATTATTTGAATATATTATACTACAAAGTTGCTTACACACACCTACATGCTTATCTACTTACGTAAATATATTCATTTACATTTCGAATTCTATTTCGTATTGTTCGAAACCATCGTAGCGTCTTTGTTGTGAACTTCCATTAAATAACGAAATGCTCGAACAAATGTTATTTCGAACTGAATACGAAAGAGAATCGAGGAGAAATATCCAAAATTCGCTAATAAAACTGGTTTCTTTCTTTTAGTGACAGACGATGTTAAAGAAATTCTTACTTCTTAGCTGTCCATCGTTGCTGTTTAGCTGTTTCATTCGTTGAATATAGTATAATCTCATTATTATTTATCGTATCATTTACGTAGCAAGCTTAGTCAAAAAACGACGGTGAGAAACGAGATACTTTAGAAGTCTATAAAAATTATTATTTATTCCCGAAAAAGGCGAACAATTTTTCAAGGAAGACTCATGAAATTATAAATATTAAAAGTCATCTATAATATATTACTCAATCGGTGCATATATTATTCGTTTAACTTCTTTTTTTACTTTTTTAACTTTCGCTGTAAATTTTCTGAACAACCCATAATTATAATTTTCATAACATTTTTGATCGGACGTAATGTCCATATATTTTGACTTTAAACAATTTATTCGCAGAATTTTAAGATCAAAGTAATCGATTTATCCGTTAGATTTACAGCAAAAGAAAAGAGCTAAAAATAAAATTCCACGGAGATATTAATAGAGAAGTTTCACTTTTAAGCACATTTGGATTAAATCCGGGGATTTAACCGTGTGATTAATAGCATAGATACACCGACAGCGGGACAAATTCCTTTCGTCTCTCGTGTTTGTAAATGAAATTACGGAAGCCAATTTCTTTTAGCCCTGAAATAACAGGAAGTACGAGATCATTTATCTAAATATCGCTAATGTGCCACTTACTTTACTTAATAGTACAATGCAAATTTAACGGATCGGAATTTAAATAAACCCTTGGGACATTTGTATATACTAGAAGATCAGAATGATCTCATAAACTCACAACGAGTATTCTGTTGCATCAAATATTGTTTTATTACCTTTTTAAATATTAGCCTGTTAACAAGAGTTGGTTGCGTTTTCGTGATAGAAAAATAATTGTCTTATTATGAATTTTTGTGAAATTACGAAATACTAAACTCAACGTTTCAAGGAAACAATTGTTCACCCTTTTAAAAGATAATATTAGATCTTATACATACACGAAAGGCAAGTATTGCATTTCAGTTGAAATACATCGAAGTGATTACACAATTTTTGTTATTCCAATTTTTGTATCGTGAAATTAAATTGATTTTAAAAATGAGTTTGATATTGAAAATTAAAATGGTACTTCACTTAATACATCATCAAATATATCAGAATATATGCATATAAATTACGGCCCAGAATTACGTACTGTTTGAAGTTAGGATTTAATTAAACATCCGGTTTTACACATGGCATAATTCAAGCACAATTTCATAAAAGCAATTCTGTGAATGATCCTACGAAATGTTTATTGATTAGGGCTGCACAAAATTTTACGAGATCATACAAGCTACACAAGTGTATTATTTCAATGAGTTATCGAATATTTCGAAAAATTCAAAGAAATTTTATTAATATATATTAAGATCTTTTTTTTTTTTTATCGTTATACTATTTTTATTCAAAAAAGCATCTACATCTGGTTTATTATTTAATTAATTGCGTTAAAATCGTAGTTTCTCTTTGATGGAACATCATATTTAAATTGGAATACTGTCAAAGGTTTGTGAAAAGGAAGTAAACAATTTCTATCATCAGTTACGTGATATTGCATAACGTTACGTATATCAGTTGCGTAATTTTAATAGAAAGAAATCATAAAAATAACTGTCTATATTCATTTTTATGCCATTTAAGAGGAGTTCAGCCTTTTTATAAATACGTACCATCAAAAAGAAGTATAAAATATAATGTATACAATAGGTAGCAATTTACTACGATCGATACATTCAATCTTCAACCTTACCACATTGCTCCTAGCATAATCGCTCAAAATTAAACTTATCACATACGTTAACATTCAAAATAAATTTTTCGATAATACAATTTTTATTCATAAATGACTTGTATAGTGTATCGCACAAATTATTCACCCCACTGTCTTTCATATATCAGAAATTTAGAACTGCTGATATATGTACGTATTATTTCTTCAATTATCATAAAGTTCCTTACGAAAATTTTCTTAAAGTGCATCCTTGCATGCTGCAACAAGGCTTAATGTCTTAATAATTGCTTGCGAAAGAAACTATACGTGTTAACCGCAGACTTCCAGCGCAAGAACTACCTAAAATTCGCGATCGATAACACGTCACGCAAGAAACGAATGCTGTCACCGGCAGTGACGAGTGAATGGCTCGTACAGTCGGTCGGCGAACATCTTGATTGAAATTTAAAAAGATCAGCCGACAGAATTCGCGCAATGGAAGTCCGTATCAGGGTGGAGGAACGATCATTAACTTCCCTCAATACAAATTCATGACACTTTTCTCGTTTGTCTTCATCAGGTGTGTATAGTGAAAGTATTTGAATGTTCATAGACACCTTTAATGTATGTATTAGGTACGTGTGTCATATGAAACATTTTGAAATTTCATGTACGCTGTAACGAGATAGGATCATCATGACTGTATTAGTAAAATTGGTGAGCAATAGCAGCTATTGTTAAATGGCAAATTGACAATATATCTGGCTTTGAGACCAGGGAGTAATTTCATAGGAATCGTCTTTTGTTTAGTTTGCAGTTCCTTCTTGCTTTCGGATGCAATTTATCAGTGGCCAACGCCCAAACCGCGATAAGTGCACTCTCGTTCCACACAAGAATACACAAAAATCACGCACCAATGCGACTTAAACCCAAAAAAAACAAAAAAATAAACGCAAAAACCGAAAACCCACGACACATATTAGACCATGGCTACGTCGTACCGACGCGTATCGGTACTTTTGCCTAATCCACCCTACAACCGAAATTCATTGTTTATTGTGAATAACATACACATGTAATACTCATCTTCTTGGACAATAAATGTTAAAAAAAAAAAAAAAAAAAAAAAAAAAAGCACTCTCGTTCCTGTCCGATCACGACGCATAAAAGTAATACACCGAGGAGTCCTGTTTTGCGGCCAAGTTTCAGGACAAAATACAACACACACAAGAATACACAAAAATCACGCACCAATGCGACTTAAACCCAAAAAAAACAAAAAAATAAACGCAAAAACCTAAAACCCACGACACATATTAGACCATGGCTACGTCGTACCGACGCGTATCGGTACTTTTGCCTAATCCACCCTACAACCGAAATTCATTGTTTATTGTGAATAACATACACATGTAATACTTATCTTCTTGGACAATAAACGTTATAAAAAAAAAAAAAAAAACTGTCCGATCACGAAAGTTTTAAGCAACGCGCTGGGCAGCACGGATGGATAGTACTAAGATGGGTGACCGCTTGGGAACTCCGTGTGTGGTGTTTGGTTTTTTTTTTTTTTTACATCAGCCCAGTATTTGAACTAGCTAAGAGTATGACACGAGTAGCAACTGCCCGAAGAAGAAGATACAATGGGGCATGAAAGGAAGGACGACCCTGATGAATGCCGACAGGTATTACCGGGGTTTGTCCGCCCTTGAAGCAGTGGAAGTAGGAGGGAGAGGTTTTTAGTGGGGGTATGGCAACACATCCGCCCGAGTCCCCCACATAACCCAGCGGCGCGGGTCACACTGGGCATGCGTAACACAGCATGTTCCCCTCCTAGCGCAAAAAGACGTAATATATCAGTATCTTGGCTTAGTCTTCTCCACTGAACCCAATTTCACTGATACAGATAAAGTCTGTTTAACTTCTTTATGAAAGACCTCACGTAATTTGCTTCCAATTATTTAAGAAAATATTTCAACCTAACAGCGGCGAAGCCTACATTCATTTGAACCTAATTTGGCCTGTTACTTTGATGTATACTTGATATCGTGTCCTGTTATCGGATGACTGCTTCGTCCGGAAGGGCGGTCGTTTGATTAACAGTTCAAAGATTGTCTGGATATCGAAACTGAACTGGATTGAGTTTTACAATTGCTTTTTAGAGGAGTTGGCTACTGTGCCCACTACTTTAGCTCCCTCGATTCTTCCAATAAAAAATTTCTTCATTCAGTCTGATCATGCATAATCTTTGTAACGAGTTTCCCTGCATTGTGTAATTTTTCCATGAAGAGTGAACCTTATCGATACCGTCTGGTTCTTCGATCAATGCTGTCATAGGCGAACCAGCAGCTGCTAACGCTGCATTTGCTAATTGTTGGTCACACGGCTATCTCTCGATTTTCCATCCTTTGACGATTTTAAACGAGTTGAAAATATTGACTGCTACGCAAAAAACACGCTTCATTTGCACCGTATTACGAAAGAATATGAAAAAGAATGAACGGAACGAATCGAGAAGCGAAAATATTCTTCCTGTTTGTATTCTGCTTTTCCTTTACTTTAGACGTAGTGACATGTAAAGGATATCAAAGGCAATACTACACGTGCAATCGAACGTAGGAAGCGAATGGAATACAGCCAAAGTAAAAAATATTTGTACAGTAATTGATTTGAAAAGAAAATGTAGAATATCGCTTATTAAGGAAATTTTAATAACTAAAAAAATATGTATATAGTTTTAGGAGTCTGCACAATAATTTCCAGAAAACAGAACATAAGATATCTATGTTCCTTGTGAAAATATTAAAAAATATCTAAAAACTGGCATTGAATTTATCAAATTGACGAATAAATACGCGAAATATTTTTCCGTTCTTCGAAAAGAGCTCTCTCTCTCTCTCTAAATCATTTCTTTGTAAAATATGGGTTCCTGGAAATATAGGTATTTTTTCTTTCAAGCGGTCTCGTATATTTCCAATAACGTCTTTTGTTTAACTATTGCGTAGGTGGTTTTAAATGTTTCCTAACAAGTTGAACGCTTACGTATCAATAGTATTATTGCTTTGGATTGTTATCTTGCATCCGATTCAGGTCAAGAAATAATTCAAAGAGCTTACATGAGAAGAACGAAAAGATATTTCAGATTATTATTATAAGTCCTTTTTAATTTGATAAATTCAATACTACGGCGGTTTTAAACCGTAACAAAATCGAAGGACAAACCGACTAAATAATAAAATAATTTTACCGGAATAAAGTTACAATCAATTAATTTTAGCGGAATAAAGCTAGCATTTAAAATTAATTAATTTTAGCGGAATAAAACCAACATTTAAAATTAATTAAATTAATTATAGTAAAAAATTAATTAATTTTAGCGGAACGAAGCTAAAATTAATAAATTTCGTTTGCTCAAATACAAGGTAATATTTATTACGTACATGTTTGTAGAATTTTTTAAATATTTGTTAACATTTTCACAGAATACATAGATACATCGCTCTTTCTGTTATGATAATTATTTTAAAGGCTTGTAAGAATATGTTCAATATCGAATCCGTTATATTTCTTATTAATAAACGATGTTCTACGATAGTTTTGCTGAAATTAATTACTATACAAATACTTCTTACGCTGATGTTTGTTATAAAATATTACAATACTATAACGAAACATTGAAACATAAATGATTACAGTCATGATACCATTGTTGGTAAAATTTGAAACATACCTACATAGAAGCTACAAGACAATTGCAAACGTGCACTTCGCAAATGGTACATTGATATGTTCGTGCGGTCAATTATTCATATTGTTAATAAGCTTCGCTGTTTGGCGCGGCGACACGTAAATATTACGTTTAAACAACTGCTCGTGCTGTGCTCAATTTTTTAACCTAAATATGTGTGTTAACAATAAATTTCTTGTAACTCACATACCTATATATTTTTCATTTACAATTGTAGTATTATATTGCAACATTAATTTTCAAAACTTTTGTACAACAATATTTGTAGATACAACGTAGTCGAAATCGTCTGTGATAAATATTTCAGTACTTTCATAAATCACTGTACGAGTACATAGACTTTCATCTCACTGCACCTTAAATAGATAGATTGTTAAGAAGAAACGTAGAGACCGTGACGTGCCTATCAATTATCCTCGATCGATCTATTCTTCGAGGCAGAATTGGTTGAATTATCCTAGCTTGTCTCTCGTATCTTTATAATTTTGTATTTATTTTTCTGTATTTTTCTTTTTTTTTTTTTTTTTTTTTTTTTTTTTTTTTTTTTTTTTCTCGTTAAATTGTAATAGAATTTTCTATTTAATTGCTTAATTATACCGAATATAGGTAGCTCTTTGATATCAAACATTCTTCTATCGAAAGGATCGATGGGTAAGATATAAGCAGGAAGTAATTGCTCGGACATGATGAATAGTATGTGATGCATGAACTTTGCAGAATGCAGGGACTATTAAGACGTACAGACGTGCATTTATATGATGCATCGACTTTTATTACTCTGTTAAGTGAAATATAGAACGCTTTTTATTACTCTATTTAGTATATTTCAATGTAAAATTATGAAGCTGAAATGTTGAAAATGTTACGTTTAACGTATAACGAGATATTGAAATATCTCGAATAACGAAGTACGAGTTATACTTTGAACACGATCAAAAATGAGAATGTATTTCGATGTTGAGCAACTCGGCATTGAAAGTCATAATTTTATTAAAATAGTAATAAATATATATTAAATATTACTTATAATTAAATAATTTAATTTATAATTCAGGAAAGTCTATCACGTTATTACTGAAAAAAAGTATATTTATATTATCATAAAGGTTGCGCTGGTTTCTACGTTAATTTAAAAATGTTCATATGTATAAATAAGTAAAATACGAATACGATCAACGCAATTAGTTGCACGTAAAGCTCCACGACTTTATTTACATCATACTATATCTCGAGATAACATGGAAGAAGAAATGTGAGATTTTAAAGCTTTGAGATATTTTCAGTTCGTAGGAAAGAGTATAAATATAATTTATGAAAGTCTGAAATGAAAGTATGAAATGAAAGTATGAAATGAAGGAAATATCCTCTTCTCTTAAAATCGGATAATTTAGAAAAGATTTATCTTCTTTCAGGGCTGACTAAATTTCAAAAAATTTCGTATAACACGTAATGTATTCATAAATCCATTTTTGTAAGCCACTGTATGTTCCATAAACTTTATAACCTGGCAAACACGGAGATGGCACCCCGCTAAGGGTAGCTACCCACAGGCTATATTTCCTTTTTTTTCCCTAATCACTAAAACATCATAAATAATACTTTACCAAATATGCTTCGGGACAAATTGAAAAAACCAAAATAAAATAAAATAAAATAGAAAAAAAAAAGAAGAAGACTATGTTCGAAAGCTTAGTTCCATCCTACGCCTTTAGTCTCTCGAGAGCATTCGTCTACAATTTACAATTACGTTACGTATTTTATCACACTCGGTACGAAAATAATTGCAAGCTGAACGACGCGATGAGTGCATGCTAAATTAAAATCAAATAAAGTCTGGCGACTGACAGAATTTCAAAGTAATGATTTCCTTTCTCGCGGGGGCACATTTTCAAAAGGAGGATCAAACGATCCAAACCGATTACAGCTTAATCTTTCACGTTCGATACTGCGTTTCGATTTTATAATCAAAAATTCAAATAATAAAATATTCAAATAATCAAATTCAAATTATAGTATCGGATAAGGTTACCCTGGCTTCCCCTTTCCTGGCTTTCCCTTTCCTGGCTTTACTGGATGTTGCGTTTCATAACACATTATCGTGATTCGCAGAGAAGAAAGGGAGGGAAACATCGCAGAAACTTGATTTTCCCGTCGACGGTGTTTTTTTTCTTTCGGCTCGCGCGTTTCAAACAGAATGAAATAACAGAATAATTCACCGGGCAGGTAATCGTACGAGTGGACTTTAAAGTTCTGCTTTATAAATTGCATACAATTAGCGCGTTCGTTCATTTCGAAACCGTATCGGAAATGTCGATTAAGAGAATTTAATAAAACCTGTAAAAGTACTGTAAGAGGATATACTTCCATATCATCACGTAATTGCATGAATTATTTATTTCATCAAATTATATATAGTTCAAGATATATAAAATGATACAGACCAAATGAAATCATACATTTTTTGCGATTTGTAGTGTTTGGTTAGAAATAACGTGCCATGGGTTTGTTTCGAATCAGGACAGTTCCATTTGATCAAATTCATAGCATCATAATCTGCAACGTAAATTGTATGGCAAACAAGAAACATGTTTTTTTTTTCTATTTTATTTTATTTTATTTTGGTTTTTTCAATTTGTCCAGAAGGATATTTGGTAAAATATTACATCTTGTTGGTAAAAAAAAAAAGGATAAAAATAAAATATAGCTTGAGGGTAGCTACCCTCGCAGGGTACCAACGTCGTGTTTGCTAGATTATATTTTTTATGAGGCCTATTGGGCGTTCCCTTTTTAGTGAAGAAACATGTACGGGAAATTCTTTCTATAAACGAATATTTTAAAAGGTAGGTAGACGTTGAATATATCTTAATAGATGTAAACGTCGTCAATTGATAACTGCAAATCTGAACAAAATATTCTAGATAATATTCGATAACATAAACATATATCAAATATCTTTCCGACATACTTTGCATATTTCATTTGCATAAATATCATACCTATATCTATATTTCTTGTTTATTAGGATATAAAATTAAATTTATACGTTATTTTTTATTTATCTTATGAATTTAAAGAGTGGTTATGATGGCATCGAATGTCTAACTGAATTCTTTTAGATTTCAATACTCGGGAATAGCTGTTAACTGAACTTGTTTTTCCGTACACAGCTAAGGGATCACGCAAGATCCTGTACATTTCCTGCACGATCACTTCGTGTAACATGGATTACATTCTTTGGCTTTTCGCGCGACGTTCACCATTGCTGTTCGCCTTTAAATTTTATTCGAAGGAAAAAATGCCAGGTACGCGCGTCGAGGCAATTACGGGACTACGGGATAGCAAATTAGATATCAACGACGGAGGAAATACTTCGTATTTTAATGTATATTCGACTCCTTCTTATTGAACTATTTTATGAAATCTTTAGATAAATTTTTGAAGATTTTATTTATTACGAATATTTTTCTGCAAATAGCTATTACCTTTGCAAAATCGTGTACTAAGAATGCACTAGTGCGCGTGTGTATACATGTGTTCTATGAAATCCGTAGATGAATTTTTGAAGAATTTATTTATTACAAATATTTTTCTGCAAATAGCTTTTACCTTTGCAAAATCGTGTACTAAGAATGCACCAGTGTGCGTGTGTATACATGTATTCTACGAAATCCGTAGATGAATTTTTGAAGAATTTATTTATTACAAATATTTTTCTGCAAATAGCTTTTACCTTTGAAAAATCGTGTACTAAGAATGCACTAGTGTGCGTGTGTATACATGTATTCTACGAAATCCGTAGATGAATTTTTGATAATTTTATTTTCTACGAATATCGTTTTGTAAATAGCGTTTTGCCTTTGCAGAACCGTGTACTAAGAATGCAATGGTGGGCGTGTGTATACATGTATTCCATGAAATCTCTAGGTAAATTTTCGAAGATTTTATTTATTACGAGTATCTTTTTGTAAATAGCTTTTTCATTCGCAAAATGGTGTATTAAAAATGTAATAATGTGTACATATATATATATAATGTACTAGTATTACTATAATTACTAATAATATATTTGTTTAATAATAATAATTAGTGTTTTTAATGTTACTCTATTTATCAATATCTACATTTTAAGAACTATTTCCAACAGAATAATAATGTCAGTATAATATCGTGTTATCAATAAATTCGGTGTTAAACTAAACTAAACTAAACTAAAGTAAAGTAAAGTAAAGTAAAGTAAAGTAAAGTAAAGTAAAGTAAAGTAAACTAAACTAAAACTAAACTAAAACTAAACTAGAACTAAACTAAATCGCAATCTGAACTTTAAAATAAGCAGTGAGAGCTTTATCAAAATCCGCTTTTCACGAGAAAGAAAGCTAACAGCTTGAGACGTAGACAAGCTTTTCCAATACAGATTGCAATGTCGATTCGCGGAAGCATCCAAAGAGGAAGTGGACGATTTCGATTCTAAGAAAGTCGAAATGCAGCGATTCGATTCGAGGCAGAACGAAAGTAAGAGCAAACCGAGGCCAATTTATTTTTAACGCGTACCAGTATAGGATCATTGCACTTGCCAGCGGATATTATCTGCTTATAATGGAGGATTGATTACATTCCATTCGATCAGTTTCCATATCCCGCGATTTACCTTCCATTTTTAAGCTGTTTCAGCGAATGCAAATGTAGAATGCGTTCGTTCATTTGCATTGAAAATAATACGCGCTGATATTGGAATCTTTATTATTGTTATTTTATCATTGTCAAACCCATACATGTATATAAAACCTTATGTTTAAAATTTTAAATCCACAACTCTTTGATTTACCAAACAAATTACGGGACGAAAATTGCTAGGCAATGGAACTCGGCGTACGATATTGCGCATGCTGATGTAACCTCGTGCAAAATTCTGCCCGACAACGTGACGTACGAACACGATCTCTTGCTTTACAATAAAACGAATAGAAACTGTAAATGTATTACTTCGTGAAACTTACCTACTAATTACCAATACAGCGCTCAAAAACACAGGGGACCTATTAAGTGCAATACGTATCAAGCAGTTAGCTAACTGTTGCAACCTCCTTGAAAACTTTGAAAAGTATGTACGTAAAATGTAAATACGGAAGTATGTGTGGCTGTTATAATATGGTACTAAATTGCAATAAAATTTATTTATTATGTTTTATTTTGTAATTTTATTACCGATAAGGCTCGTTATAACATAAAATATTGGTATTACCTCACGACGAGTACACTCACACAAGCAACTAACCGATCAATAAATTAGTTCCGAAGATAAATTCGATGCAACTTTTATGGTTCTTGCTGTACGGTTTTTTTACAAGGTTTCCCTGCGGGCGTATTTGGTCGTGATGTTTTCATTGGTATTAATATCGATTCTGTACGTTCGCCCTTTGTTTGAATAAGATTTATTAATTAATTAAATAGGATCAAAAAGCATAAAGAGTCAGTTATCCACTGTATTAAAACCTGTCGAAACCTCCGATATTTCCTATATTTTTAACAAAGTTAAAACGCACGAGAGAATTTTAATAATAAACGTTTTTAACTTCTCTGATGTCATACACAATTTTGTTAATAATTTATTTTTCCACCATTCGCTCTTTACAGCTCATATTCTTTTTATCATATTCCATATATGGTGCTTTGCGTCGGCGTTTTAATCAATATTCTGAATGTTTGCCCTCAGAGAGCGTAATGTAATAATGAAAAATCAGTACGCAGGCGATTCGGTAGAATGTAAAGATATTTTTCGATAAAATATAGTAATAAAATAAATAATATATATATGAATATATATGTATATATATATAATGTATATATGATTATAGAGAGTATTTTCGCGGTATTGTATTTGTTACGTCGCCCGACTCTCTACCTGGGCCGGACCTCACATCGCGGACGGATGGCAGCCAGATGTCCGCACATCCTTATCGCGTACTCTTGAAAATACTCGCAGCCCGACTATAAATCACAGAAAAATCTGGCGAAAGTCTTTCATTGCAAACAAGGACTTTTCCGCGAAAGCGTTTTCCAAGGTTTCTGGTTAGCATCTGGAAAACACGTGAACGCTAAGTGTTCACACGTGCGATGCCTCCTACTCCCAACTTTCCATCGAGGGTGGCTAATACCCTTCCTAGTCCATCGATAGTCTTACTAACCAATAGAAACAATTTCTATTGCCCTCACTTCTCCAACCAAAAACTGTCATCAACAAATCAGATGACTCCGTGGGTTAGACACACCCATCCTTAGCTCACCTCCGACACAGCATCGTCACGATCAAGTCAGTTCATCTCCGTCGTCAAGTCAATCAACACGTCTACCACGATCGCTCGGTCCAACGAACTCATTGAGAAGTATCGCAAAGTCGCAATCTAACATTCGGCAAGTCATTCAAGTATAATTCTAGCCATCCAGGCACTAAGTAGTAACTTCAATTCACGCGAACGAGACATTCGATTCTTCGCGTCAACATACGTCGGACGGTTCTTGCATTCATTCGGCAAGCTAGTCTAATAGTTTCACACGATATCGGGATTCATCACGTTAACCGATATCCATTATAACATATTTATATATACGTTCCAAGTGTTGTGAAAAGTGGCGAAATAAATAAAAACATATAACTGGAGACTACAGTTATTTCAATAAACCACCCCTATTGTCGTAACTGAAATCAGGGGATCGCCCTGCTCGTGGTGTCGATCATCAGATCGTAACGGGAATTTACGACTCCCGTTGACGCTCCTAACGGAGACTCGTCTCCCCGCGACTGGACGAACAAACATTGGTCCTTCGAGCCGGATCCACGTGCCAGCGAAAGGTGTTCCAAACGGTGAACATACAGTGCCACGTGATCCCACCGCCATTCCACGCTTGGACGGCAAAAAGCAAAAGATAAGAAGTTACAATTTGAACTACGTCAATAATAATGCCGACCAGCGCCAAAGCCAATAAAGTCAGAAGAAGGCGCGATAAGCAGTTTGAAGTTGCCCTCAAGCACCTAAGGGAAAGCATCGAGGATTCCGATCAACCCGTCGCATCACACATCACGTCTGTGAGTGCACTTCAATCCCAGCTTCAGTATGCGTGGCAGAGATTTCAATCCTGCCAACAAGAATTAGACGAATTAGATGACGAGGACCTCGCACAGGAAAGGCAAGCCTGGAAGGATTATGCTGAGCTGAGCTCGCGAATCCAAAACATCGCAGACAAAAATCAACAATCAACATGTTGGATGCCATCTAATCATGAATTAGACAACAAGTCATCCATTATCGCCGAGCCGGTGACGACTACGCTGCCAGAAATTCACATACCCACATTCGACGGTATAATGGCAAACGAAACAAGAATCACCGCCTTGCATGAGGAGTGGAACGATCTAAGCGACGACTTCAAGAGCATAAGGAGACTACTCAACAAATACGAACTGTCCGGTCAGCACAACAAGGACATCTTAATAACTTACCGAAAACTAGTTGACGACATTTGGAGACGATTCAACATTGTCTTTGACGAATTGCTTGAGATCGACGACAACGAACCTGAGGACTTACGGGATGTTTATATAGAGCTGGTAACACGATTGAACAACCTCAACGAAATTAATTCTTTCTCAACGGATACCTCCAACACAGTGGCGAATCCAAAACCACCGGAACGCTGCAGCAACACTTCCAGCAGTGTCCAGAGACGTAAGAATAATTTCAATAATAACAGTAACAATGTTCATACTCCGCCGATGGAGAAAGTCGTATCGAATCTAGCGCCGATTCCGTCGCATGACAAGCGAAGTTCATTGCATAATAATAATAATAATACGCGCAGCTCGCCAACACGCGACTTGACAACCAAGCTCGTGTCACGTACCAACTTTCCTTTTGCCATGTGGTACGCCAGATGTGACGGTCCTTGTAAAATTCCACGTAGTCCGGACGCCAAGACCTATCTATTGTTCTATTAACTCGCAACAGGCCTAGGAAGACAAACATAAACCGAATCTGTTCAGTTTCAGTTTCCTTCACGTAAATATTTTCGGTTTATGTTTGTTGCACTCGACTCTTACCTAATACGGAGAAAGCGGGTGTCTGGCAAGATAAGAGTTTTTCCACGAACAAGGATGCCCACGAGCCATATCTAGCTCTCCTTGTCTTTACTATCTAATTCATTTACCAATGGGCATCGCGGATCGTTACCCTCACTTTTCCACCAAAAAGTGTGGACAACGAATCCGCGTTCTGAGTTCCAAAGGGAACACCCACACCGAGCTTTCTTCTTTGATGGTACGAGTCCGTTTAGACAGTTCTATTTCTAATTTCAATCCGGTTCTATTTCTAATTCCAATTCAGTCACAATATTGACCTTTGTAATAAAACTCTGAGTCTAAAGAATAAAGACTATACTAAAAAATCAACAGTCGTGTAATTATTTAAAAATTACGTGACATTTTGGCGATCCTGCCAGGATCCATTCGCTTCAGTGAAAACGAAATTACGATTTCGGCGTACGCGCATCATTGAAGATTGAAGGATCAGCGGACCACTGCGAATCTTTGCTACTACGAAGCCCTGCAGCAACTTTCAACGTTCCACTACGGTGAAACTAGACGAGAGGACTACGGTCAGCGCAGAGCAAGCCTACGAATAAGATTCGGAATCTAGAACCAACCAGAGAGGAAACATCCCAGAGACTCCTCAACGGCCATAGCTACTACGGTAAGCTGGAAATCTAGATTCATTTGTACATTACCGTACGAGAAAATCAAGTTTCTCAAGCGTTTCGAGCGTTTCGAGCTCAAATAAATAGTTCAGACTCAGTGAATTTAATCAGAATCATGTCTACATCGCGAAAAGACGAAACCGAGACCGTTTCCGCAACCAGAGTTATGGATAATTCGATTCGTAACATATTCGACACGATGAAAAAGCAAAGCGAGAACCTTATTCAACGATTCGAACTTCTTGCGGTACGAGTGGAAGAGGCGCAACGAATAACCGATAGTGAAAACAAAAAACTTGCAGCGGAGATAGAACTGTTGGGAAAACATATGTCTAAAATAAATTCAGGACGTGACGCTACTACCGAATTAGACTCCTATGTTACGATAGATGAAATTAATACCAGCAGTACTCAGATAAAGCGACCACCTGTAAAATCTGACAAAACGGACGATATGGACAGTGAAGAAGAAGTAATAAGTGTTGACAACCCCATGTACAGCGCAAAAACCTGCTTAGACTTTATCCCCATACTCAACGGACAAGATGATATAGGAGTAGAAGGGTTTATTAAACGGGTAAGGGAAGCTCGAGCCGAATGTAGAGAAAAACGCATATTACTACGACTAATTTTAACACAAAGAATCATTGGAGAAGCGGAACGTAGTATCCGCCACTCTGAAATCGAGAACTACGAGGACCTATTTGAAAGCCTCAGAAAATTTGTATCCGTAAGTATTACTTCCAATGGAGCTCGTGATAAGTTGCAACGTACGCGACAAACCGAATCGGTACACAATTATGTGAAGAGATTCCGACACAACCTCAACGAACTGATATACGCGCTTCAACATGAAATTCGCGATCCAGTACGCCGAGCAGTCGCCATAGATCTTGAAACTGAACGAGCAACCAAAGTTTTCGTGCTGAATTTAAAACCCGAAATAGAGATACGCACATCAGCTACAAGGCCGAAGAATCTTCAAGAAGCGCAAGATGCAGCTTTCGAGGCGGAATTAGTCATAGGGGAGATCGAACGCAACAAAAGATTAGGAAGAACAATGTATCAACCAATTGAGAGAGCTAAAACCCGATTCCAAGGAACACCTAAACCAATGCCAAGAAACTTCCAGCAAGCTGAGCGAACGCCACTTACCCAAAGAACTCAACTGAAGTGCTTCAAATGCAGCCAAATCGGACATGTCTCCAATCAGTGTAAAAATTTTCGAACACCCAGCCAACACCCGAGACCACCGGCAGTCCACAATCTCGAGACACACAAGGAGGAAACAAAGGAACCAATAGACCAGACCTTCGAATTAACGCCACAACAGGAAGACTACCCACAGTGGTTCTACGATCCGACGGACGACGACATGAACTCCTCGTTGACAGCGGAGCAGGAATTAATGTGCTCAAAAGACGATGTGTATTACGACCAACAATAGTGAAAGAACAAAAATTCTCGATGGGACATTCTAAGTTTAGGACTAATGAACACGCGTTAATAAAACTATTCGGTAAGGTCATAGAATTCTTCGTGGTAGACGATAACTTTCCGATTATAGAGGACGGCATACTCGGTGTGCCGGCGCTATCTAAATTTAAATTCGAACTTTCAAACCAACAGCTCAAACTGGACGATAACATTCTCCTGTTGCAACAGGAAAACAACGTACCCCCTAAACAAGCATTGTCAAAAATGGTCTATCTGGAAGGAAAACCGACGAGGATATGCTTTATCAATGGTGGTAAGTACCCAACCAGAATAACTAATCTCATTGAAAATTCAAATACATACGGTCAAGTCTCCACATTTAAAGATCTAGTCAGACTCTCGCATATAGAGAAAACTCTCCGTGAACCAATCGAAAAGATATTGCTGTTTTACCTCGACGTATTTAACCTAGAAACCGAACTTTTACCGTGCACTAACCTTGCTAAACACAGAATAACGCTAAAAGAAAACAAAGTCATTAACACAAAATCTTACCGACCACCCGAATGCCACAAAGAGGAAATCAAACGACAAACGGACGAAATGCTACGAAAGAACATAATAGAACCATCTGACTCCCCTTACAATTCACCAGTCTGGGTAGTACCAAAAAAGGCAGACGCCTCAGGGAAACAGAAATGGCGAATTGTAATAGACTTTAGGAAAATAAACGAACTAACTGACCAAGACGCATACCCATTACCCGACATAGACGACATATTATCCCAACTAGGCAACGCAAAATTCTTCTCGGCCCTCGATCTATCCTCTGGATTCCACCAAATCCCAATGGACACAGACTCTAAAAAATACACAGCATTCTCAACGCCACAAGGACATTACCATTACAATAGAATGCCATTTGGTTTAAAAAACGCACCTGCCACATTCCAACGGATGATGGACACCGCTTTAAGAGGACTCGTAAATAAACATTGCTTTGTTTACTTGGATGATATCATAATATTCGGACAGTCAATCGAGGAACACAATAACAATCTCGCGATAGTATTGCAACGTTTACGCGAAGTCGGACTCAAGATACAGCCTGATAAATGCGAATTCCTTAAACCCGAACTGGAATATCTCGGGCATTTGGTAACCGCCGAAGGTGTAAAACCAAATCCCAAGAAATTAGAAGCCGTTAGTAATTTCAGACAGCCTCGCAATCCCACAGACATCAAAAGTTTCTTAGGACTAGCGGGTTATTACCGCAAGTTCATCAAAAATTTTTCCAAAATCGCGAAACCATTGACCGAACTTACGAAAAAGGACGCACCATTTCATTGGACAGATAAAACCCAAGAAGCATTCCAAACACTAAAAGACAAACTCTGCTCATCACCCGTGTTAAAATTCCCAGATTTTACAAAACAATTCATAGTAACGACTGACGCTAGTAACGAAGGTTTAGGTGCTATCTTATCACAAGACGGACACCCCTGTTGTTACATCTCACGAACTTTGAACCCACCCGAACAGAATTATTCCACAACCGAAAAAGAACTCTTGGCAATCGTATGGGCCGTGAAACGCCTCCGACAATATCTGTTAGGCCGGAAATTCCTTATTCGAACCGATCACCAAGCGCTAAAATGGCTACAAAATTGCAAAGACCCCTCGTCACGCCTGATGAGGTGGAGACTAAAACTAGAGGAGTACGAATACGATATAGAGTACACTAAAGGAAAAGATAATACCGCAGCCGACGCACTATCTAGGATACATGTTTTAACTAGACGAAACAGAAATTTGAACATAGAACTCGAAAAAAAATATCACGATTGGAAAAAATCTACCGACGCGTTACCCAAAATTCTCAAAATGCCTCCGAACCATAAATCTTTCTATCAATTATTCAAGACAGAGCTAGGGAATTACGACGAAACTAAATGGTTGAACAAGTTAAACGAGATTATCCATGCAAACGAAAAGATAGGTATAGGCGACGACAGTTTCACAGAAACAGAAAAGAACGCGATCAAACAAATTTTATTATTCCTGAACGACACCGTGAGAGAATTAAATTTCGCGTGGGAACCAATTAAAACATACCGCGACGAGGAAATAGAGGAACTATTGAAGGAAAATCACGACTTAGTAGGACACCCCGGCATACAAAAAACATACGACCGCATTCGTGAACGGCACCGAGTACCAGATTTGATGAAACGCGTACAACAACACGTAGAATCATGCGACACCTGCCAAATATCTAAAACCACGCGCATCAGACCGCGCGAAGAACCCTGTATCACTGACACACCCTTCGAACCGAACGATAAAATTGCTATGGATTTACTAGGGCCATTGAAAAAGACAAAGAAAGGCAATCAGTACATTTTATCCATACATGACGAACTGACAAAATATTTAATACTCGTGCCACTAAAGACTCAACAAACGGAGACAATTTGGAACGCACTCTTGAACCACTACATTTATATCTTTTCCGCTCCAAAGAAAATACTAACCGACCGCGGACAGAATTTTATATCTAGTTTAATGCAACAGTACGAAGACGCGTTTAAAATTAAACACATCAAAACGACATCCTTCCACCCACAGAGTAACGGATCTTTAGAGCGAACACACGCAGTAGTAACGGACATGTTGAAATCTATACAGCGAAATTCAGATGAAGAATGGGACGATCAGCTTAATTTTGTATGCCTCGCATACAATACCATGATACATGATTCCACTGGTTACACGCCATTCGAACTCACATTCGGACACCAAGCCAATCTCCCTTCCACAATATCCAAGAATCCCCAACGCACATACGCAGACGAAGTCACGTTCCGTAAAAAGGAATGGGACTCCAGACTCCAACGCGCGCGTAAAACATTAATTAAAAGCAAACAGCGATATCAGCGCGATCAGAAACGAAAAATCATAAAGCCGCAATCAGTATTCAAAGAAGGAGACTCCGTATTAATACATAACGACCATAAAAGACACAAACTCGATGTGGAATGGTTGGGACCGTACACGATTGATAAAGTATGTACTCCATACTATTTAATTCAAGAAAAAAAAATACATGGGAATCGTTTAAAACCCTACTTTCCAGGTCGACACTTCTCTTTGCCAGAATAACCATATATGTATCAATCTAACCTTTTCTTTTCGCCGAAATGAAATCTTAGTTAACAGTTCCACCAACACCCAACACCTGTACCTCAACCAATACATGCCACCCCCAAAGAGAAGAGGAATCAGCTGCAATTTCAAATCACATCGAGTGCGATTTCACAAAGGGCCTCCTGAAGAAAACTTGAGGGACCAAGTTCAATCTAAGGAGGGGGGAATGTCACGTACCAACTTTCCTTTTGCCATGTGGTACGCCAGATGTGACGGTCCTTGTAAAATTCCACGTAGTCCGGACGCCAAGACCTATCTATTGTTCTATTAACTCGCAACAGGCCTAGGAAGACAAACATAAACCGAATCTGTTCAGTTTCAGTTTCCTTCACGTAAATATTTTCGGTTTATGTTTGTTGCACTCGACTCTTACCTAATACGGAGAAAGCGGGTGTCTGGCAAGATAAGAGTTTTTCCACGAACAAGGATGCCCACGAGCCATATCTAGCTCTCCTTGTCTTTACTATCTAATTCATTTACCAATGGGCATCGCGGATCGTTACCCTCACTTTTCCACCAAAAAGTGTGGACAACGAATCCGCGTTCTGAGTTCCAAAGGGAACACCCACACCGAGCTTTCTTCTTTGATGGTACGAGTCCGTTTAGACAGTTCTATTTCTAATTTCAATCCGGTTCTATTTCTAATTCCAATTCAGTCACAATATTGACCTTTGTAATAAAACTCTGAGTCTAAAGAATAAAGACTATACTAAAAAATCAACAGTCGTGTAATTACTTAAAAATTACGTGACACTCGCATCGTCGCTACCTGAACGATCTGATTCAACGCTACCAATCGGTTTGAATCAGACAACTATCAAGTCCGCAGCTCATCGCCTACACGCGATTTGACGACAACCAAGTTTGCGTCATCATTATCTGAACGATCTGATTCAACGCTACCGATCGCCTTGAATCAGATAACTTCTAACGTTCGTCGTTCGTCACCTACACGCGATTTGAAGACTAACTCTCACGAGCCTCTGGATCAGAAGGAACTGAATCCCGTCCAGGACAACTATGGTCATACTCCGCCGACGGAGAATGTCTTATCAAATCCAGTGACGATTCCGTTACATGATACACGGAATTCAACGCACGACACTCGCACCGCGTCACCGACACGCGACCTGACGACAACCACGTTCGCATCGTCAGCATCACAACAATCTGATTCAACGCCACCAGACGCATTGAATCAGACAATCCTTCACGATCGGCGGGATCGCGAAGAAGAGAGAATCTCATCAGACGACAATTCGGCTCCGCCATTGATCTCTACGAATCCGTCACAGGATGTCTCATGCCCTATCACGGCAATTCATAAAGTAGAGAACAACGTGTTAAACTTCGTCAATGATACCGAGGTCTATCCGAAGTCGAAATCAAAGACAAACTCTCCGGAATCCACGACGTTCGATTTATCCAGGAACAGGTTCTCCTCGATCATCACTTCGACGGTTAACAACCTATCCTGCATCACGGCATTTGCAACACATGAAATAAATATCATGCCGAAAACTCAATCTCCAGAAAATAACCTGAAGACTCCGCCTTCGCCACGGCCGAAAGAGTCCACACGCGCGAGTGATCCGAATCGGAATGATCACCACCTTATGGCCTACATCGCTACTACGGGCAACTCTTTGTACACCACGTTCAATCTGGCGTCGACCTTGGCTCCAACGAAACCAGGACGGTCTCCAATGCCCAAACCATCAGAATACGAAGAACCTTTGAAGCAATCAAAATGGTTCATCTGGCCTACCTCTAATGAACTCACCAGTTATGCGGAACCATCGGGCGCTCTACCTCACAATACTACGATGCCAAACGGACAACTCCAGAAGGATACAGAACTGATTAATCATCAACGCAATAAAGCAGGGTGGCTACAGATGGCTGCAACTATTCATTCTAACTCACTGTATCCAATCAGGTGGAAGGAGTTGAACCAAAAAGACGGTAAGTCGTCACTTATGTTGTCTTTTATAGATCGTGGGGCCACGCCGGCACAACCATCAAATATCATCAAGAAGACGCGCTACGGGTGGGACAGCGGGGGGAGCCCTGCCACCCAGTCATTTGTAGATCGCCTTCCAGCTTCTCCAAATCAGCTACATGTCAATCGCATTTGCCGCGATGAAAACGGTGAAATGTACGACGATACCTCCTGGGCCGAGGTGTTCCACGATAATTCAGGGGCCGAGCAATATCACGACACTTCATGGATCGTGAACTTCAACGGCAAAAATCCTGGCGATACCGAGGATCACAACGATCCCAAATCCAAGGCTGGCCACGCACCTTCAACGCAAAGGTCCTTCGGCCGTGCAATCGAATTCGCCCTGATGACGACGCCATCATCGAACCAGCCAACATTTCTACGGCAACAAGCTTTTTGGATCCAAGGGCCACTTAGTTTATATTACTATCGAGTCAATCAGATCCAACAAGACTCAAAACGCAAACACACCCGCCAATACCAAGGCAAGTCACACTCACAACGTCCAACGCCGCGACGCCCAACGCCGCGACGCCCAACGCCGCGACATCCAACGCTCGTTATCTAACAAGGATCATCACTGTGAGAACGCGATTCGAGCGACTCATCGGTGGGAGCCCAGCCTCCCAATCAACTACAAAATCCCGCGTCGTGTCAGACGAATCAAGCAACACTGGAGTTCCATTCAACGCTACCTCTTGGATCAAGCTAGTCCACTACATTTCCAGGACCGTGACGGTCCACGATCATCCAAGGATCGGCACGTTTAATGACACTTCATGGGCAGAAGTGTTCCATGACACTTCCTGGGCCGAGGTGCTGCACGACACCTCCAGGATCAAGGCATATATCGACACTTCCTGGGTCGATAATCACAACCGCAAGTTTCTACGCAACAAATGGAGCAAGGGGAGTCACGACATTCGAGAAGGGACCATCGTCCTCCTCAGAGACGATAACGCCCCCCCAATGCAATGGCCACTGGGCAGAATCATCAAGGTCCATCCCGGCGCAGACGGCATCATCCGGACGGCTACCGTTCGAACAGCAACGAATTCGATAGATCGGAGCATCAAACGGATGGTACCACTACCGAGCAGATCGACATCAGATGACTCCAACCTGATCAGCAGCAACGCGGACTAATGCGAGATCCACCTCGCCAAATCAATCACATCATTTTGATCGGCAACCTCTCAACGGGGGGAGGATGTTACGTCGCCCGACTCTCTACCTGGGCCGGACCTCACATCGCGGACGGATGGCAGCCAGATGTCCGCACATCCTTATCGCGTACTCTTGAAAATACTCGCAGCCCGACTATAAATCACAGAAAAATCTGGCGAAAGTCTTTCATTGCAAACAAGGACTTTTCCGCGAAAGCGTTTTCCAAGGTTTCTGGTTAGCATCTGGAAAACACGTGAACGCTAAGTGTTCACACGTGCGATGCCTCCTACTCCCAACTTTCCATCGAGGGTGGCTAATACCCTTCCTAGTCCATCGATAGTCTTACTAACCAATAGAAACAATTTCTATTGCCCTCACTTCTCCAACCAAAAACTGTCATCAACAAATCAGATGACTCCGTGGGTTAGACACACCCATCCTTAGCTCACCTCCGACACAGCATCGTCACGATCAAGTCAGTTCATCTCCGTCGTCAAGTCAATCAACACGTCTACCACGATCGCTCGGTCCAACGAACTCATTGAGAAGTATCGCAAAGTCGCAATCTAACATTCGGCAAGTCATTCAAGTATAATTCTAGCCATCGAGGCACTAAGTAGTAACTTCAATTCACGCGAACGAGACATTCGATTCTTCGCGTCAACATACGTCGGACGGTTCTTGCATTCATTCGGCAAGCTAGTCTAATAGTTTCACACGATATCGGGATTCATCACGTTAACCGATATCCATTATAACATATTTATATATACGTTCCAAGTGTTGTGAAAAGTGGCGAAATAAATAAAAACATATAACTGGAGACTACAGTTATTTCAATAAACCACCCCTATTGTCGTAACTGAAATCAGGGGATCGCCCTGCTCGTGGTGTCGATCATCAGATCGTAACGGGAATTTACGACTCCCGTTGACGCTCCTAACGGAGACTCGTCTCCCCGCGACTGGACGAACAAACAGTATTTGTTATAGCATTTACATGTAATATACTTGTATTTTTATGCAAATTCACTTTCTTATGAACGAAACTAAAAATACCTTCAGCCACTAAATATTATAAAGAGCATTATACTTCGGATATTCTGTACATTTTTTACATTATATATACTACATGAATGTTTGGATTTTTATGATTTAGGAGACAGTTGTGCAATACATTTCGTCTTACGATTTTCTCTTTCTATTCCTATATCGCTTTCTTAGCTCGCTCGCGTACACTCCATCTTCATATCTCTATGTACGTTACACAGAATTGTTATATTTGTTTGTTTATTCAAATAAAAGTGCTAATATTTGGTGAAACAGCCAGAACTAATTTTAGTTCGTTGTCTGTAACAGTCGATACTGCGCGACTCTCCTCTGCACGATATATTGTAATTAGAGAAATGAAACTTCTGTATGCGATCTTAATTCGATAGCCAGAAACTACAGTATGATATTAATGTTTCGCACGTTAGAATATTCTCTCATAATGTTGCTAATTAGAAAATAAACAGAAATATTCTCACGAAGTTTGTCCAAAGTCGGTCCAATTCGCGAACTAAGGACAGTGATGAAACACACTGCCAACGTCACGGAGATCCTCCTTTGTCTCGAGTAAAGTATTTACTTCATCGCCTCCCGCATTTCGTATGCTAGCCGTTATGTAAATTAGAATTTTGCAAGCGTGCACATTTGTCGGGTTGCGGCTTACATTACGCGCCTTACGGTTTATACGACTTTCCACTGAAGAAAAAATGAGAAATTTTTGCCGATTTTGCCTTTTTATCGCTTTCGTATTGAATTGCATTGACCCGCGCTTCTTCTTGCACAGGCGCATGGCACCGGACCGAACGTATCCGCTTGCATCGATTTCCATAGATGCCTTTTTTTTTTAAAAGGTGGTTACTTCACGGTCGGCCAGGATTGATTAAATTAAATGAAACTCTCATTCACCCGAAATTTGCTAGCATTTCATGAGAATAAAAATTTGTTTCACCTACAAAGTATCATAATAAGTACTCTGCTTTCGATATTATATATATTTTTTCATATTATCTGCATTCTGTAGAATCTTAAAATTGAATAAAAAAAATGTCTGAACATATACAATATATACTGTAGATGAATCGTTTCTTAAAATTTATTTCTTCTATTTATGTTTATAAAAATATGAATTTGTAAATGATGAACCTAATTAGTTTTCCTAATACAATTACGAATGCTGTGATACGAATATTACGAGTGGTTGGCTCTGACGCGATTCCACAATCGGCCGGCAAAAAAGTAAAATTTTTACGTTAACTGATGGGATAATTGGACGAAGGGCCTACAGCAAAAGACGGAGAATGTAAATTTTAACGAATTTTGAATTTAACATTTTTTCATGTGCTGCCGTCTGTGCTCTTTATCTTTGGCTACGTTGTATTAATTTAAATAGAAATTTCTTCAGTCATATTCACTAGTCGTATGTCTAAGAAAGAAATGTCTAAGAAAGACAGATATCTCGCTCCTACATGTCTGCTTCAACCGTAGAGCAATAAGACAATGTCTGTGCGCTGAAAGGATGAGATACGGAAGTATCTGTTCAGTCCACTTTAGCGTCCGGATTTTTATCCAGTCTAGCTTACGTCCATATCTCCACCAATTCTTGGAAATAAAGTCTTGGCTTGAGCTTCAAGCGTGTCGTATTAAGTTACATCGTCTTACTGCAGTCCACATGCTACTATGTCGAGTATCGTTATTTCGTTCATACACGTTCTTTTCCCTGAAACGTGCAACACAACGAACATTGCAAGAAGACTAAAAAGGAAACACCCAATAGACCTCATAAAAGATATAACTTAGAAAACACGAAACTGGCACATGCTATATTTATTTTTATTTTATTTTATTTTTTTTTATTTACCAACGAGATATAACATTTTATCAAATGTCCTTCAGGACAAATTGTAAAAACCAAAATAAAATAAAATAAAATAGAAAAAAAAAGAAAAAGAAAGAAAAAAAATCGAATTCTTCGAAAATCGAAAAGTCGAATTCTCAGACTTTACCAATACAGATAATCGTTCTGATTAGCCCTGGATCGTGAACGATCTGTAGATACGTAGATGGACGTTTCTTTTTTTTTTTTTTATGTTTTCGAGGAAATCCGCACGGTCACCCGCCGCTTCTAGGGGGGAGGGCGGTGTGGTAGTGTCGGATTCCAACTGACTAAAATCTCCACGAAGACTGTCTCTCTACTGTGTCGAGGGGAGCCCGGGAACCGTTGCGGCGACACGAGTCCGGATCCCCAACCGAGCTGTTTGGTGCCTCCCGGGCGCTGGAAAGTTCAGCGCCTAGCTTCCATGCCCCGGGAGAACTTGCGTCACTCTATAGGTCAGGGGAGCGCGCCCGAGGGCTCTCAACCCCTCTCAACCCCTCTCAACCCCTGGCGCGCCAGCTCTTGTGTCAAGGCCAGCGTGCCTATCTGTTGAGCAGTACTCGCCGAGCTCACGCCTCCGCATCCGCGTTGCTCGCTGCAACTCTGCCCGGGAGAACCCGGCAGCTCGAACAGGGGAAGGTCAACGAGCAAGGTCACTGTCGCAGCTGCCGCCGCTGAAACGGTGCAAGCATCACCCACCTATGCAGCCTCCCGATCCCTGGCCATATCGGAGCTCCGTAGAGGAGCTTTGCTCGCACCACGCCGGTGTACAGCCTACGCACTTCGACACCGGACCGGCCCAGCCGAGATAGCAGACGTCCCAGGGCGTTCGCCGTCGCCTCGATATAAGACGGTATAAGACGCTCGAAGTGGGCGCCGAACGTCCAGTGACTGTCGAGAGTCAGGCCCAAGTATCTCATACTGGTCCCGACCCGGATCTCTGCCCCCGCCAACCTCAGGCGATAGTCCGCCGGAGGCGTCCCGTAATCGGCCCTCCGGCAAAACCACATCTCCTCGAACTTCTCGGGGGATACATCCAGCCCCAGCCCTTTGATCGCGTCCACCGCGCCGGCCACCGCCAGTTCCGCCAGACGGACGATCCTGCCCCATATCGATTCCCATACTAGCACCAACGTGTCGTCGGCGTAGCACGTCAGCGCCGAGTTCGGGGGCATCGGCGTCCGAAGTAACGTGTCGTACGCGATGTTCCACAGCAACGGGCCCAGTACCTGCGGGACGCCACGGTGCACCGCCCTCCCAATCATCCTTCCGCGGTCTGTCTGCCCAATAGTTCTCCTACTTGCACGCCTACCAGGCGCGCTCTTGATCGTCGAAGAGGAGGTGCACGACGCCATACCGTCGTCGGACCTCTCTCCTCGGTCGCCGCTTGCCGGGCCCCGGGACCTCACTGGTCGCTGCTTCCTCGGCCCCGGGACCTCACTGGTCGCTTGACTTCTTCACCAGACGCTTGAGCGCGTCCGGGGGCCTGGTGGTCCACCCCCGGACTGCCACGGTTGCTCAATGACCACGCAATGGGGCCCGCTTTACAACCCCGTGGCTGCGCCGGTACTGGGGTATCCCTCCCCTGCACCGTAAACGTTATAAGTTTTATCAGTCATTTCCATAGTTTCTATTCTTTACTCGCCGTGCGAAGGTTAATCTTCAAATTAAGTATCTAGAAAACAGAAAAGTCAAATTGAAAAAAGCCAATGAGAATAAAAAGTATTTAATTCTTTTATTTGATTTTTGAGACAAGATTGATATCGAACGTGTGCCTCAGAACTCTACAGCTTTTCTTTAAAACATTGTTTTCGTTAAAATTCAGTTTTCGAGATATTTCGCTGTCAAAGTTAAATCGGGGCACTCTGTATATTGAAAAATAAATTTCTATTTCCTGAGAAATGCTAAAACTTGACATTTCCCCATTTTTCCTGTGAGCTCTTCGCACGTATATGCATATAAAATGCACATCGTTATGTTTGTAATAGAAAAGATAATCTGCTCTTTTATATGCATAGTCGCTGTAGTGTTCTATTGCGATTTCTATACGTTAAACGTCCTCGTGATTTTCCACGAACGGCGTTTTTTAACATTCATCGGTATTCAGCTAAGATGAATTTTCAAGAAATGGACGCGACAGAAAAGGAAAAAAGTCAGACGCGTAGAATTTTCGCCCATGCCCTCGTAATCTGTGCATAAATCATCCTTTAATGAATAACTTATGCCGACATAGATCCAGAATCTGAAGTATAATTTTAAACTTTCCTGGTAGTGCTCGTTAAGGAAAGAGGTATCGATTTAATATCGGTTGGATAATAGGACGCAACGTCGTAAACGATATTGTGAAAATGAAGTCTGAGGGAATTCGTTAAATTTATCTTTGGAGATATTATTTAATTGAAATATTATGAAATAATATTAAATGAAAAATACAATATATTATGTATACAGCGAATTGCGAAAGTATTTCGATACTTGCCATAGAGGAGTAGACACACCATATATGAGAATATAAAAAATATTTATATAACATTATATAAATATGAAAGGAGAATATCAATTATAATAATACGTATTTAGTATTTATACGAAGCAAATTTCTACTCAAGTTTCATTTCTTCAATGTTGTTCCTAAAAATATGAATTTTTATACTTGTGAAACTTTCGCGAATATAATTTTATTTTTTGATACAATCGGCTGCAGAAGGTGGAAAAAGCCGCGTCAAAAGTGAATCTCCGAAGATGCAGCAGACAAACAGACAGGAATAATGAATTAGATTGCTTGGCGATTTGAACGACTACTTTCTTTGACCTTCGTCAAATAAAGGATTAAACAGAGACACGACATGGAACTTTCGCCAGTGTAGCATCTTCCAATTTCTTCCTCGGTAAACAGAATGTCGAGCAACTTGCGAACCGCGAATAAAAGGACAATTCCTTGTAAAGAGCAAGAAAAAGCTGCAATTAATTTTTCTTGCTCTTAATTTCTCTTCTCCCAAATTAATTGTAGAGGTGCGAAATAATTAAAACGTTTAAACTGTTAGATCTACATTTTAGTCTTGTTTATTCTACTTCGGGGTAAAGTATTTAAGTGAATTATATAGTGAAGAAAAGTATTTATTATTGAAAATTAAGTATACCAATTGAATTAGGTATACTGATCATTGTCCGAAGTATTTGAGATTTGTTTAAAAAATTTGACATTCTTCGGGTCCTGATGTGTGACGTGTCTATATAACGGTTGTCTATAATATAAAATAATATTATTTGATTTTCACCTTTCTATTAAATATTTAAAACTTCGCCTAATTCTGATCGTTATACGTATATGTTATTTTGCTCACGTATAAAACGTTGCTCAAAACATGCCTTCTCTACGTTCATTTATTTTAGAAGCGTACTCTTAGAATGATAACCATATAAGTAGAAGACAATAAAATTCAAACGAAGCGATGAAACATTATATTATGTTTTTAATTTGAATATTTTTTTAAATTACTCTGGCTGCGTAAAATATTCATATTTATTTCGAATTTCTCCGAAAGAAGTTTTAATTACGTTAATTTTATGTTTCCACTTTCCTCTTGTATTTCAGAGAGTTTAACTGTCATAATTAGTGATGACGTCCTTTTATCATGTTTTACAAATTCATCGCTCGTTTCTGCAGCTTCATTTTTGTCATTTATTGCGTGGAAATTTCCATACGTACGATACATTTATATCAAAATGTTCCCTCTGAATTGGTGACACGAGAGAAAAATCGCTAAACTGCTTAACAAAATAACCGAATTGTTGGATTCTAGTGAAAATCTGCCGAGTCTTCTTTAATTTCTGAGATCTACAAAATTGTGTCTGAAATTATGCGACTGTCAATTGTCCTGCGTTGCTAACGATCAGCATTATCAAAGTAATGTTAAATACATATATATATATAAAAAAAGTAATATCAAAATCATGCATTATTATGTATTAATAAATTATGCTCGTCTACAAAAGACTTTAAGAAAGATGTTTCTTTTTCTTCTCTCGATCTTTATCTTCACTAACTTACTATAATTTAATGATTGGTATTACTTTATTCTACGTTTTTATACCATTTTTTTTCATGCAAATTTATTGTGTTTTATATTATATTTTCTTAAATGTTATAAATTTCCTATATTATATTTAATAACTAATATTTTAGTAATATTCATATAGCAGTATTTTACTTTGATAAATAGTATTTCAATAACGCTGTAAGACCTCCACAATTTCATTTTATTTCAATTTTATTTTAAAAAAGCACAAAAGCTTCGCGAGTCTCTTTCGAAATACGCAATAAATTGCGCCGCACGTGCCGACCTCGCTTTCGATTCTTCGCTACGTTTTATTTGTTCATCAAAGCGACGCAGCGCGCGCATCTACGTCACAGAATATTATGCATTGTAACAGAAATATCGTATGACATTATATTTCATATCGAGATCTTTCTTTTACGTCATGCATTATGAAACATGTATGACTGAATTGGAGATGGAAAAGCAAACAAATTTCGAAACTTTATTCTCATTCGTCGTAGTCACATTTTGTTTTTCATTACGTATCATATGTATTAAATATCAACGAAGATTATCACAGTTCTCCAAAAATGAATAGGGTCTGTTGTTACAAATCGCCACTGCAATTTAATCTATTCATGCATAATTGAAACGGTGTCGATAAAACAAAAAAATTCAAAAAATACTTATCTCGTACGTATATTTGAATATTTATCTTTCGCAAAACTTCACCAACTTATAAATTATTTTTCAGATTTACTTCTCTGGCAAGTTTGTTCGTATTGAAATCCTTTTTATTTAATCACGAACATCCTATTCTATCATAAAATCGGAAACATCAACAAACGTGTGTATTTGTCATGTTTTTCTCCTGTAATCTCCTCTGGAAAGAGTTCATATTAAAAGCTCACGTATTATAGATCAACTAACAATGGTTTAAAACGTCGAGGGAAGAAATCGTGAAAATATTAAAAGATCTGACTTGGTCGGATTAAAAGGAGGATTCCGGCTTCTCGTCGGTGGTGCATTTCTCTCGAGGTCGCTTGAGGAAGGTCGGAGGGAAAAACGTCTGGAAGGCCGTGTACGAACACTCGTTCGTTGAAGATTTTCCAGAGCTACCGGTGCACGTCGATTTCGTTCGCGTAATTTTTCAGTATTTCACCTCGAATATTTTCTGGCGAATATTTCCAGCCGAATGTTCGCGATATTAACTCGTTAAGGACTAAAGTTACGTTAACGCGTCATTTAAAGAATTAGGACATTGGCACTTTGAATTAGAAATGTAATAGGTTCTACAATTGCAAGAGTAAATCGTCCAGACTTTGGACTTCAGAGTTAATTTGGAGTTATTGGACTTTCCAGACCTTTCTACGATTCCTATATTTTCGGACTTTCAATCGGAACTTTCGCGCAAAATTTTCCAACTATTTGTTCAACGTATTTGCTGAACGTATTTGCTGAATATTCGACTGTAGAAACTGCACGGATCTAATATTGATTTAATAACAACATATAACTCGTAATTTCTTTTTAGTCGATTAATATTATTCCATTTTATTAAATTTACAGCGCGTTTATGAAATTGAATTCCAATTTTTTTCAATATCTTTTTCGTTACGTACAATAAGTTTATTAGAATCCGTAAAATTATATCCGTAATTATTTCTTAATTTGACCATAACAAGAAACTTTCCAAAAGAGAAATGTCTTTAAAAGAAATAAGATGCAATGAAAAAAGTAAACATGGCGAACGATGCTAACGAATTTTCTTTTTGAGTTTGTAATATTAAATAACTTTAAATTTGACGCGTCTTGTTCGTTGACGGTGTTTGAAAATCTTCGGCGGAGACGGCTTCTTGATCGGATGATCAGCTGCCAATCAAAATCCTAACCAGCACATCTCCGATATTAATTATCGTTGATGATAAAATATATAATACTATCGCTTCATTTTACTAGAAAATGTTCCAATTTTACAACAATTTTACAAAAGTAAAAATAATGGACATGGATCTAAGTAATCTCTGGTGCTGGCCATAAAATAAATACGTAGAAATTTGCAAAACGGACATTGGCCACTGGCAAATTATATCGATAGATTTGTATCAATCACGTAGAAAATTCCATTGAAATACAGAACGTTTTATTTCCTATCAGTCAGTTAGCGAAAGAAGCGGTTGAAGCCGTAGAGTAAGCGTTTTTGATCGCGCTGGCAAAATTATTGCACGAACTTTTCCACAGAAACATGTGACCTGGACGTCATTGACGGATAATTTTTTACATCAGATCCACTTTTGATTGGCGTGAGACAGATACCGACGAAAGAAAGTAAACCGTTTTTAAAAGAAATCATAGAAATACCTGTGCCATCAGAAACTCATTACGATGGAACCGTAAGCCACGATGAAGATAAGAAATCATCTGATTCAGAACAGTTTTCGCATTCTATTTCGGATTCTGGTTTCTAAACGTTAAAAACCTTCTAAAGTACTTTTTTTGTTAAATTCAACGATTTATTGAGTTTTGTTTAGATAAGCATTAAAAGGTATTAACAAAATATTATGAAACATTAAGGAAATATTTTTCTTAAAAGAAACTGTCTTGAATGTCAATTAGAAAAATATCGTAAATAAGTTTGGCCAGCCAGCGTCAGGATTGTCGAACTTTTCGTGCGAAACGCGACGTTATCTGTGATTCGTCTCATCTCATTTCCTACTGGCACTCCGAGTGAATCGAATAATTTTTGATAAGACCGCAAATGACGATCGAATAACTAATTACGTGATTTTACGTGTTCCCAAATCAATTATTCTTATGTATTATGTATCGTATTATTACACAGAATGTTAAAACTGTTTCAAACATTTTTGCCAAAAATGTTGCAGGCCAAATAAGTTCAGAGTTTTAAAAGTTCTATCGAACGATCGTATCCGTTTGATTTTGAGTGCAGGAATCAACGTTATGTCAGTACGTATATTTTTTTACTTTTCATGCTGTATTAAAGCTGTCGGCGAGATTTTTCTGAAATATTGATTGATCGTCTATATGTATTCTATCTATATGAATTTCGGTGGTAGGAAATAATTATTAAAAAGATCCTAACAGATCGATTTTGTTTTTACGATTCGTATTTCGCTTATCAAGTGTTGTAATTATGCAGTGTTTAGAAGTAAATTAAATTAAAGTCTTGTAGTAAAATATCGTATACAACGAGGTTTTACTTAAATACTGCATTTATACACCCGGAAGTTAGATTTCTTAATTACGAGTGATATGCGCTTGTGATTTTCCCAGGCCGCGGAAACATCTTGCTGTTTTATACCGTTTCATTGAAGATACATACACATACCTACACACGTATGTATATCGTTCAACTAGATTCTTCCTGTAAGAGCGAACACTTAATTACCATTTTTCATTGCAACGGACCTCACTGTTATTTCAGCCGATATTAATCAATCGATGATTAATCCTGTGGAATGTTCCGTAATTCAACCCTCGAACCCTGAATAAGGGGAAAGAAACAAACAATGGCATCAACGTAATTTAATTAAAGTTCATCAGACGTTTTATATCCGTTTTAAAGTGTTTTCGTCTGTTTTCCAGCTCAACGTTTACATTTCATTGGATTTCACTTATTATGAAAATGTTAGCAAATGTGTTCTTGTACCATAAACGCAGCATTTTCCAATAGGAGAATACTCGTTTTTTAATATAACTGGCATAATGTAAAAATATCAAAAATCTCTGAAATTTTATTCGTTAGACTACCGATATCTATGCAAATTCATATTTTTATATCTATAAATTAAAAAATATGAAATACCTAATATATGTAGCAGCACATGAGTCAGAGGACAATTCAAGTCATATTGTTTTGCCTCGAAGTATTAATATCGTTAGGAAACACGCAGCATAATAATAAATAAACTCCGGGCAAAACAACGTCGCCGTTACGTGCAATCGTCTTTCCCCCAACGGATGCGATTACGAGCGAGTTAATTATCTAGAGCTATCGAGCAGTATCTATCGAGCATTTATCGAGTATTTATCAGCGATCTTATTTTGCGACTTATACGCTGTACGAGCGTCTCGACGACACCATTTATATTTATTTATTTAATTATTTTAAATATATTTGACGGGTTGCAACAGCAAGCTCTCGCTATTCTATCGATCGCTTACAATCCTACACTGGTAACCCAGTGGTGAGTTGAACAGGACCAACGATTCTCCACAATTAGTGACACCGTTGTGATTTGAACACACATCTACATATATTTTAAAACGTTATTTGCTTCAAATTTCTTATAATGATGCATAAAAATCTGTAGTTTGGTGGTGGCCTAAAAGTTTATAAGTTTATAACGATGAAAGAATAAAACTATCACTATGTAAAAGAATAAATCGAAGAAATTAACAATTAAATTCACCAAAGGAATAGAAATTTCCAATTCTTTCAGTTTTGAGGAAACTTTGCTAATAAATATCGATTATTTAGAAAGACGCGATAAGAAAAGCATTATAACTGTTACCCCAGGAATGCAACATCGTTTCTTCGAAAGCATAATTTTGTTTATTTATTTTGTTTATTTTCGTAAATTTATTTCGTTTCCTGGAGGATTCCTGGAGCACTATTGACACAGCTCAACGTCTTCTCAAATGATTCGTATATTCTTGTAAACTAAGTGATTCTTGTAAATATACTAAAAGGACTTGGATAATAAATTGTAATCGGATACCAAGTAATAAAAATGTGACATTATTTTCAAAAATATGACAAAAGGCTCGGGAATATATGAATTAAATGTAATTAATCAAAAACACATTTATTTCTTTTTCTATATTGTAGGATAAAAACGTTTAATTAAGATCGATACGTACAATATGAGAAGAAACAATCAAATGAAGTAATTTACTATTAATTAATTGGTTTCTTGATTAAAATATAATAATGTAATAATATTAGTAAACATTACTGTAATTCATTAGTAAACATATTATCACGGTTAATTAATAAATGGAATAAAAATATAATATGCAAGTGAAGTATCATAAAAAGAAATTTGATCGTAAATATCGGAAGTGATAAGAAGCGAAAGAAATTTCCTCGCGCTAGTTACGTTCTAATTAATCAAACGGTTCGTTGAATAAGCGATCATTCGAATAATCGTGTATCCGTTAATCGTAGAGAGATCGTCGATTTTCATTCAAGTCACGATTATCATTTGCTTATTACCGTCAATTTGCTATTATGTCAATAGCTTATCGTTGCAGGAAAGTCGAACGTTGCACAGCTTCGTGCAATCGTATATCATTTTAAATTCCTTACTATTGGTATACATATTATTAATTATTACGCATCCTTTCTACATGCATACTAGGTACATACATGAAAATGAATTTTGCGGCAGTGTCAAAAATTTCATTACTGATACGTATACATACAGTATAGAGACTAATTTTTCTACATATTGGGTCGAAATTATGATTAAGGGGCAGGGGTGTGTAACGGGGCCGACGCTCAAATCGCGTTAAGTGCACTCGTACCCGTCCGATCGTGAAAATTTAATTAAGCAACGCCCAGGCACAACATTTTCCCCTCCACACGCAAATAAAAAAAATAAAAAAAAAAGGGGCGTGTGTAATGAATCTTCACTGGAGGTGGTCATCGTGTTATACAAATCGAGGTGGTATTGATTAACCTAACACAAGTGTATCCCAACATCGACAAGCAACCGAGGTGATTATATAGACGCCTAATGGTCTTAGGTGTTCGATAACGAACCTGCGGTCAACGGGATAGTAAAGATACGGTTCTCCAAAGTCTGAGTCTGAGTCTTGGTTAAAATAAAACGTGTAACAATATTCACTGATCGTAAAGACGCCGTTTTTTTTGCTGATGAGATTGCAAGAGAGAGATCGTGTTCCGTCGCGGTGATACTGCAAAGGAAAATTATAATGGGGTGTGTTTAAGAGCGCGAGATTATCAGATTCGTCGAGGAAAACCTTCGCTCGGAAAGTCAGGGAAATGGACGTTCCTATATTAATTGGTTAATTTCTAGTTGGTGGTTAGAGAAAGATGCTAGTCACCCTCGAGAGAAAATTACTGGCGGGAAGCTTCATTAATAAGACAAGCAGATTTCCCGTACCTTCTTGTAGTGGGTGGTGGATTTAAGGACTGTTAGAATAAAGACTGTTTGCCCGTTTAAAGGACCTTAGTTAACTAAGTCCCTAAGATTTATAGCGAGTACTCCGCGGCTACATTGGACGACTAGTTGTCGCCTCGAGCCCCCAACCTCATTAGCACAGATCTCAGATAATTATAATCGGGTTAACTTATAGAGATTAAAGTATTGAGGATTTTCTAAAGAGTTCCAAAGGAGAAGCCCGGGTGCTCTTTCATTTCCGACATGATATATTCCATGATATTACGGAAATGATTGAAAGGATTGAAACGCATATAGATATGGTGCCTCTTAAAATGTTAGTGCATAACTATAGAAGTATATTCTTTTCTATGTAGAAGAAAAATGAAATTTATAAACAGTAAATGAATTAATTCATTTTATTTTATTTTAAATCCCGAATTACAATTAATTTAATTTTAACGGAACATAATATTTAACATTCCTCCGTTAATTAATTTCTAACGATGCTTGTATTCAATACTTATATTTATATTATATTATTATATTATATTTAAATACCATTATGTGAACGTTCATATTTTTAATATAAACATCAACATACAATATTCACTATAAACCGGTATTGCCAGTATTTCTCCAATATTAATTCATATAAACTTCTATCGCCATCGTTAATTTTTAAAACAGAAATAAAATTTCCTTTGAACTGCTACGATAATGTTCTCAGTTTGCCCAATATTTTCCCCACTTACAGTTCCCAGAATCAAACAAAACAATATCATATTATCATATTATCATTCATTGATATCATCATCGTAAACACCTACACCGTGGATATTTATACAAAATTTATAGGCATTCGCTAAATGTATCAGTATCCAGTAACTCAACAAAGGGGAAGTCTGTCAAACAATATAAGCTGCCTATTGAATTCAAAGAAAAGCTTAATAAATCCCCCACGCAATTCCTACGCATATTAAAGCTGTACCGAAGATTGCGAATTATCTGATATCTTCTTTTCTTTTTTTTTTTTTTTTTTTTTTTTTTTTAGTTTATTTTGGTTTTTACAATTTGTCCCGAAGGACATTTGGTAATTTGGTGTTATATCTCATTGGTAATAAACAATATAAAATAAAACTAAATATAAAAAAAAATGTCTTCGACGATCGCGTAAAACACGAAAAATTAGTAAACAACTTTATTGCAAATCGTTCGAGCATGTTTCTCGAGCAAAATTGATTTTTAATTGGCCCATCGCGTTTACGAAGCGATTTTGGCCAATGTTCACGCCCTCGAGATTGTCTCGGAAGAAGGTTTCGCAAGAGAACGGCTAACTCCAAGCAATGTATACACATAGAATGAATTATACATTCGTGCGTAAACTGCCTACGGATCACTTTGATACATAAACATGAAGGGAGGCATAAGCGAGCCGAGTTTAATACCATAAGATGAGCGTGCAACACGTAACGTAACGATCTCCTGTCAGGAGGAAGGGCTTTATTGTGAATGAGCGATCTCGATTGTCTGATTCCAAAAATGTTTCGTGCGCGTAAAATATTGAAGTGAAATTTTTTGTTGCCAGACGTATCGTAAGCGAGAACTGCGTAGCATTGTTCTATTCCGCGAATAAAACAATAACGTTGGTTGGTTTTTATACGTTTATGAAAAAGCTAAACATACAAAAATGTAAAGAATACACCTTTAGCAACGTATGCAAAAATAGTATAAAAGATACGAGGTATAATATTTTTTTTTTTTTTTTTTTTTTAGTATTTGGTATGTATGTATGTTATTTTAATTTAATTAAATAACACAGAGTTGAGCTGCACAAAGAACTTTCCTTTGATTTCATGATGAAATTATTTCGCACATTACTTTGAACGCTCTTCGTTACAATTACGGATACATTGTTCTCTCAACTTGTAAAGTTATTGTTTTTCAAACATAAATAGATGAAATTACAAATCGCTACTGTAGAAACTTGAAATGACACAACAGGTATATTAGGTATAATACGATATTAAGGAAAGTTTACGTTATGAGGTCTGCATATATTATAGATCAGATTGATGTTTTAAAAAGCAGTAGAGAAATATATTTCATACTGATATTATAACCCTAGTATTTGTATTACCTTTTTCAGTTTTTTATTACCTAGTCAGAGTTTTTTGCTGTTCAGTAAAATAGTAAAATGTAACAGCAGAGAGGGTAAAGTTGCAAAATAAATTTACGAAGACCGGTAAGGTGAAAGGTTAACAATAATCTGACCTGTTAGAATTATGAGGTTTTAGTTTCACCCAGTGTGGCAGATTGACGTTCGTAAAACAGATCCATCAATTGTGAGAGTTCGCTCAGGCAAATGCGGAAGATGCGCATGATATCGTGATACACACGAGAGATAGCGTGTTGCACGCAAAAAGAGCGCACATTCTAGAGGAAGAGGGAATGTTTGGAATTTAGGAATAATCCTTATTGAAACGCTCCTAATGGATCGTGCGAATGAAGGACGCATGACGCAAGTTAAACAACATTTCTAAGAAAATATATTTTCTTAGAAAGCGTAAATGATAATGAACCGATAACAGAAAAATATTTGCTGTAGCGATCGAGATATAAACGTGTAGACTTCTTGAAGTCTTTAAACTTTTTTCAAAATTAAGGAATATGTATAATGCGTGGCTGGTAAATTATAATACGACTGCTCACTAATAACGCGATCATGAAGATAAGCACGTGTATTTGCCTGAAATATCACATGCGCAAATAAAATAATATGGCAACGCACGAAGGGCAAGCCCCAGAAATCAATACGTGCTTATGGATGGATACTGCTTTAGGGCAATCAGAACAAAATTACAAATTGTGTGCTAAACAATGGGAATTTGATAACTACACTGTAGACGCTTATATTCATTTATATAAGAAATTTAAAGATAGAAAAATTTTCTTTATAAGAAAATTAATACTATTAACAACTTTAATCTGAATTGGAAAGCACAGGTCGTATCTATTATCAGTTATGCTTTAAAAACTTTCTTATTCAACCACAAAAGAAAGGTAAAAACAATTGCATTGGTCAAAGAAGTCTTGTGAAAGAATTAGGTATCGTAAATAATTAGACGATTAGATAGGAATTTAAATAATTGGATAGAAACAGTTTAAAAAGATAGAAAACGGTCTGAATAAAACAGTTTTAGAAAACTGATTCTCAATTGAAAAGATTTCATATATCGCAGTTTAAAAACGCACATTTAAAGTTTAAAAAATGTATTCTACCAGGTATGCAAACATGAAACCGGAATTTTTATATAGAAAATACACGTTTATTGTATGAAAATGATTAAAAATATTTTATTCGAAGTATTGTGTTGCCTTTTTTCATATTCTGCTCGTTTTTCGCGCAAAGCTTGATTCAAATCGATCGTTTGTTGCTGGCAGCGCTCGGTATTAACGGTTTCGTCAGGTTTTAGAAGCTAGTAATATATCACACCCTTCTTATCCCACCAAACGAATTTGGTCTTGTAGTCGATGTTGATGGTTCTGGTGTTCTGCAGCTGCTCGTCATCTTTCACGCTTAGGATTCTCAAAATATATCGACTTTTCATCGCCAGTCATAATTCGGTGGAGAAACGATTTTCTTCTGTATCCAGCGAGCAGCATTTCGCAAGTGGTTCTTCCGTTTTCCTGCTGGCTTTCAAACGTATGCTTCTCGTGTCACGTTCAATCGATCAGCGAGTCGTTGTCGCGTTTGAGCGTTATCCTCGTCCGACGATGCTTGAAATTCGCTGCTTTAAAACTTTTTCCGTGATCTTCCACGTCATTCGTTCCTAGCGTCAAAATTGTCACTTTTGAATTTTTTAAAGCACTCACAGCAATGTGATTTACCAAGATAATTTACTTGACCGGTAAGCTTCGACAAGCATTCGATGCGATTTTGCAGCAGTTTCCTTCAAATGTGAACAGAAAATCAATGCTGTTCGCAAGTCGTAGTTTCCAGGCATAAAATTCGACATATTCAACGCTATTACGAACTATGCTGTTCTATGAAACTTGAATTGGTGTAAGCGGAAAATGTTCGTGAGACGAACAGCTAGGGCCATCTATTGGCCAATTTCGGTTTCATACTTGCAGATAGAGATAAAGGCAAAATCAGAGGTAAAAAGTTATCACATTTAAGAAAAAGCTTAGAAAAAAGTTCAGAAACTTTCGATTATCAAAGGAATAAACTTATTGTTAATATCGAGCGGTATATAAAATTGTTTTAATATTTATATCATTCAATTCCGTTTCGCAACATTGTGATTACGAAAGGAAATTTGAAGGATTTGCATAGTATTTTTTCCGTCGCTATTTCCCCTTTCGCTCAAATTGTACAATTTTATAAAATTTCAAGAAATTGTGCTGTTAGTGGTACTGCGATCAATTTGTTTATTTTGATATTTGAAATTCCGTTTTCATTACTTATTGCTATCATTATTTATTTGAATTTGATACTTGATCCTTAGCAAAAAGGATTCTCCTAAATAAATAAATGTTTATACATACATTTATACAAGAAAAGATTGAGAAGCAAGTTTCGATTAATTTATATAGGTAATAATAATTTTATTTGACAATATATTACATCTATATTCTTTCATGAGAAAATGTATCTCTCATGCATATCACATCGTCTAAACCACCATTTCTTATCTTATTTTATTAACGTTTCTATTTTTATTTTATACTTTTAGTTTTTTATTTTATTCCCTTAACGTAAATAATAAATAAACAATCAAAATTAGCTCAGGGTATTCAGCCAGGTTAATTATATTTTGATTAGTCAGTTAATTTTAATTAGGAAATTGATAATTAATATAATTATTAATATACTAAAAGATATTATTTATTAATTACTAGATTATGGATGTTTATGCATTTATGGGAAATTTCGTTTAGAAAAACATGGAAAATACAAATCGTATGCAAGAATATATGAAATACTTATTTAAAAATTGAAAAAATTTATCGGTCATCGGACTTAAATTCCAAAAATAAATTGTACAGACAATACAGTTTATTAAGGAAACTGATTCTCCATATTAATTAAAAGCAATTGAATAAATATGGATTGTTAGATTCGTAAAATTTATAATAATATAGAAACGTATATAGAATTTAGAAAATTTAGAAAAATCCGTGAACGAAAAAGCTTTCAGAAAAATAATATATATTAATTCGAAAGAACACGATGACAAATAATGCATGGCATTGAACAACTGCATCTAGCATCTAGAACCATAATACATCAGAACATAGAGTTAAGACCTTAATCTTTTCCTTACTATGAGTTACACCCTTCGCATTCAGCTAGCGTTGAATAATGAAAGACTATAGTCACCTTTAGCGAAAGTAAATGTTAAAATCAGTACCAATAAAAATGAAGTTTCTTAGCTATAACTATAGATCAACATTGAATTCTAGTTTACTTTTCTCGTAGCAGTTCAGATTTCTACATAACTCGATAAAGTTTTCGACAAAGTTGGTCGATCTAAAACATAAATTAAAGATTGAAAATTGAAAATATTGAAATCTTTAAATACGATAATCGCAATAGCTTCGATGAAGACGGGATATAATTTTTTGTACAACTAAGATAAATACAAAATTTGATTAAAACGACTGTGTTTGGAAGATCTTATTATAGATTTCCAATTCTTTATAAATATGTATAATAACGTGTTTTATCTGTTTTACCTACTACTTTTTTAAATCATTAGCAATTCTGTCGCATTTTCCTATCATTTAATCATTATCAGTTTGTAAGACTGAAGATAAAATAGAAGAATCATTGTTGATATGTTTAATATCAGATTAATTAAATTGAGTGCGTTCAAGTTTTTATGCATTTAAACAAAAGATGCAAAAATTCAAAGAGCGCAGCAAGTTTAATATTTTAGAACGTACAAATATTTTTATCGCATTATAGAATTTCCTCAAATTGTAGAATTTATAATATTATTTGTACGCGTTCTCCTCTGACCTGAGCAAGCAACTTTTAAGAAACTTTAAAAAAGAAACTAAAAAAAAAGCAATTTCTCTATTTTTACTTATAGATCGCTAAAAACCAAGGAATTGCCGCGAATTTTCAGCACAGAATCAAATCAATCAGTTTCGCATCGAACGAGCCGAATAATGTCCGTTTAATCTCAAACTACACGCTTTGATATATAATAATTAGGATAAACGGATTTTTGTGCAATTTCCTATCTTTGTGTACTCGATTAAAAAAATGAAACGAAAATAGCGATTTATTTCGTTTAAATATCTCAAGTACTCTACGAAAAATATTTTACATATTTATATATGTTATGCGTAGGGCGTTCCGTTTTTAAGTTACATAAAGAACTCACAGACATGCTTAGCCTAATTTGCAAGCGTAATTAAAATGGAAAGCAAGCAGGCGCAAACCTTTAGTTTCCGCCCTCGACACGCGCGCACGCTGCCAGCGAACCACGTATCGCGCAAGGATTTCTGATCGGTCGTTGAGCAATTTTAGGGGTGTTCCATGGTGGAAAGAACGACGGCTATTGTACGGAGAGGGGATCGGAATAGTGGGGGGCAATCACCAGGGGTTATACCTTGATGGAAAAGTATAAAAGGGCGCAGAAAGGTGCGTGGAGTGTTGTAGTCACGAGCTATCCCGAGCGAGAAGACAGCAGTTGCGAGTTGTCCTCTTCGAGCCAACAACGCTCCGACTTCAGTCAGCGATTGGGTGTTGAAGAAGGCGGTCATAGAAGAACATCACCACCAGTCGAGCTCTCACTTTGCACAAGCATCCCTTGGCTTCACGGTCTCAGCATCTGACTGCGATCTGGACCAGGCGCATCCGCAACATCTATACGCATCTATACGCATTTATTTGCATTTATATGCAATTATATGCGTGACTTTCGACCAGTGAGGCGTGTTACGATTTCTTGCGGCCCTATCAACCAGCAACTTCGAACAGCTACATCTATCTGGTACGTATATTCACGAGCCTTTCGCAACTTTATCTGCAACCTACAAGCGCGCGATGTTTTAAAATGCGATATTTCGTTGCTAAAATTCAATTTTCCAATTTTCCAACATTCGAAAAAGAAAGATTTTTTTCTATCAGTTGACAATCCGAAACTTCCAAGCGCCGCGACAGTTTCAATGTTTCTGACGCTGCCATCTTTTGATGAATCGTTCGACGAGTCGTTCAGATAGTGAGAGATTTTTCTGACGAAGAAATGATTCGTTTGTGAAGATCGGGCGATTTTATTCGAGGCTGAGTTCGAAGGTGACGGAATCGTGCGATAGTTAATTTGCCGACGAATGATATTTGATTGGCGGATGATCGTTCTGACAGAGAAAATCAAGTAGAATGGTCGCTCGTTTTGAAAGAGAAAATTTTTTAAGTAGAAGAGATTTCTGATCGTTGGGAACGTTTTAAGCCAAAAAATTAAATCACGTCGAATTTTGCTTCTAACTTGTAGGTTGTTTAACGATAAGAGATTTTCTTTTATAATTTTGATTTTAACAACTATGTACACTGTTGAATAAGAAAGAAAAAGATGTTGGCTTATTATAATCTAGTGAATTATATTGAAAAAAAGGTTTATCGGTAGAAAGATTTTGTTAAATCAGATAATCGTCGTCCTGTGAAATGTTAATTTCAACAGGCACGAAGTTTTTTCGGTTATAAATATCATATTTATTTTTTTAGTGAATTGTGAAACTAGAAATTGACACGTTTGAGAAGTTAATGAAGTTGTTGTTAATAATTGACAAATTCTTGTTTAAGTGAACTACTATAAGAAGGTTTAGTTTAGCTGTTATTATATGAAATATAAAAATTACTGACGGAAATCGTTGCAAAAATAATTTATATCAATCTAATGTTATACTAAAAAAAAAAAAAACTGCCACACATATATTATATATAATCCCAATCCTTTGTGCAGAAAGCATTCGAAACTTGTGGACACCTGTTGTGAACATAATAGTTCGATGGAACAACAACAACCAAGATCCCAGTGGTGGTCTGCTAATAGGCGCTACCTCCTTTCATTGATGCTCGAAAGCTTTATTGGTAAGTCTATTTTTGACACATTTATGGATAATCATTTGAAAAACTATTTCATATTTCATATATGATCAGGTTGAAGTACACAGGCTCAAAAAAATATTCGCACACCTATAGACACGTTTAAGAATATATGTGTGTTACTGTAATTATATGTGCTATACGAAACATTTTGGATTTTTAATTAGTATTGGCTATAAATGGCAAACTCGCTTATCATGATTATATTTGTAAAATTTGAAACAAATCTAGGATATATATGTATGGCAATTAAATGATATTTTTTAACATTTTACACATTTAAAAAATTAAAGAAAATTTTCAAATCAGAGTATCTCATATACTTCGTGCTTTTTAATTGGTATTTTAAACTTTTGTGATTGTAATCTTATTATACTTATATAACTCTATATACGATTTACTTTTATATATTAAAACTTAATTGAATCATATTTTAATTGTTATCATGCTAAAACACATTATAATATAAATCGATTTTAATGTTTCTCAGGTTTGATTACCTTGGTATTCGTCGTTCTACTGTCGCCCTTCAAGTCTCTCGGCCAAGGTTTGCAGATGTGCGTAGGCGTAGTTGCCAGTTTCACAGGACTTGCTGGTATTTTTGATGCGTTGTGGACGCCGCGCAACAAATTTTCCGGATTTACCATTGCTTTCCTGGTATTCGACCTCGTTAGCTTTGTCCTTTCGCTAACATCTTTATGTGTGATCGTCGTTCACATTTACACAAACGTACGTATTGTCTGTACTTTCACCGGTACTGTCCTTTCCTATTTCTTTTTCTCTGCTGAACACTATGTTGCACTACTCAAATGTTAATTACTATTTTTCTACGTTACTTTTGTTTTCTTTTCCTTCAGTTAAATTCTTCATTATTTAATAATCTATATAAAATAAATCTATAAATTTTAATATGTCATCTCCATAGACGATAGCACAATAAAATAAAATAAATATAGCATGTGGGTGGCCACACCCAGCGGGGTGCCAGCCTCGTGTTTTCCAAGTTATATCTTTTATGAAGATAGACATTTATACTAATGTGTTTTTAAATACTAATACATTAGTTAAATTACATATTCCATAAACAAATGTAATCGTACGTGTAATAAAACTATTTATTATTTATCTGTTGAAAAATATATAATAAACGTAAACATATTGAGTAATAAATATATAATTTTATTATACCATATAATAAAAATTATTCTATATTAATTATTACAATAAATTATTCCATATTTTATATTCTAGTGATAATAAAGATTATATATCTATAAATCGTAAATATATATTTTACAATATAATATGCACTAAAATTCCTTGTTGAAGATAATTACCATATTTAAAGTCGAAAAAGGTTCATAAAATGCCAAAATTTATAGAAAGTCTAAGGTGATTAATAACCCAGATTAATGTAAATAATCAAATGTAATTGTCGCTAATGACCTCGTAATTAAAGTAACATCAATCATTAATAAAATGAAAGTACCGTATGCCATTACAAATTGCAAAGACCATCATTTATAATATACTTCTAGTATGTTATAATTTTTTGTTTTTGTTTATGATTGTCCAATGAATCTTCTTTTTCTCCTTTTTCTCCTTTTTCAATCTATTTAAGAATAATCGTGATATATCTTTGTTCTCTAACACTAATATCTTCTTTCTAATTCTTCCGAGAATTTTATGCAGTTTACATGTCTTTTACATCTCTTGTTATTTATCAAAATTGATAAATGACAAATTGATAAATGATAAATTGATAAATGACTACGAACCATTGTCTTTTTACAGAATACAGACTCTGGAAGCTATAGCTGGTTCGTGTTAATCCTTAGCATCAGTGAGGTATTGGCAGACTTCATCCTGGTACTGTTTAGCTGCCACTTTTATGTAACTTTGCATCGGAGGATGCACAGCTGTTTCCAAATGGAGACAATCGACGACGTAGTAAACAATGACGAAATCGAGATGCATGACGTGGTCCAGCACAGCGAGATGCCGGGTATTCAACCGCCTTTGAACTAACATTGGAGGTTAGAACAAGTTCAGCGGCGGACGTTAGCGCCGAGGTCACTCGGCGGATAGCGGAAATAATGAGGGTGGCAAACACGTCGTCTAACCTCAAGGGGACGTACGTAAAAGTCCTCAGGGATGCAGCGGCATATATCGCCATCGCATGGAAGGACCGGGGAATGAAGGAGACTGGTCCAGCACCAAATGGCGGCACCGCGACCATGAGGACAGTGGAAGAGAGACTGCTAGCTTTGGAGGAGGAAAATGCGGCCCTTCGTCAAGAACTAGCACGAAGGCCCGCGCCGGACCCCACCTCGCGGGAAAGCAAGAGCGAGAGCGCGCGCATAGACGCACTCGAGAAGGAGCTCAAGGAACTCGGCCCAAGAATACGAGAGGCCATCGAGGAAAGAAATGGGGGCGGACGACCGCGCACCCCAGAACCCAGAAGAAAGGCAGACCACTCTGCCACCCCCAAGACCATCCAGAAGTCGGCACCCCCGAAAGAACAGGGGAACGATGAATGGAAGGTGGTGGAGTCGCGGAAGAAAAGGAAGGAGAAGAAAACGCCCGCCTCTGCCGGCGATGAAACAAAGAAAGGGGCGACCTCGGCTACGCAGGTCAGGAACACAGGTGCACCGAAACAGAGCACCAACACCACGACCGCTACCAGGAAGGAAGCGGCCAAAACACAAAGGACGACTAAGCTACCCCGCACACCGCGAACGTCGGCGGTGACTATAACGATAAGGGAGGGAGCGAACATGTCGTACGCCGACGTGCTCGCAACGGCGAGGGAGAAGATCCCGTTGAAGGAGATCGGCGTAGAGGCCGTAGAAATGCGGAAAGCAATGACCGGGGCAATAGTAATTAGAGTCCCCGGCGATAAAGACAGAGGGAAGGCGTCGCGTCTAGCGGCAAAACTCAACGAGGTGTTGGACCCAACAGTGGTGAAAATAGCAGCTCCAATAAAGACAGCGGAGCTGAGACTGGCAGGAATTGACATTTCGATGAGGAAGGAAGAATTGCGGCGAGCGCTGGCATCGGCAGCTGGATGCGGAAACGCGGAGGTGCAGGTCGGGGAGATCGGCACAACCAGAAGCGGTTTCGGGACTGCGTGGGTCAAGTGCCCGGTGGCAGGAGCCCGAAAACTAACCCATTGTTAAACATTGTTAAACATTGTTAAACACTGTATCAATTTTTATCGTGTTGCAATTGTTCTCTATTGTATCTATTGTTATGTATCATATCCCTTAATTGATTTTCAAAATTCTTCTTTCATTAACGTATCTAAATTTGGTTGATCTAGTATTAAAAGTAGAAAGTTTTTATCATTTCATTTATCAACGCTTTGAAAATTTGTTAGACAATTGTTGTTGTTACACATAGATACATAGAATAGATATATAGATACATGTCGTGTCACTCGATGTATAGATATGATTATATTTAATAAGTAAGATTTAAAAGTTAGTAAATTTATATATTTTTTCTGTTGTTTATCATGTAGCTCTGTGTATTTGTTGTGAAATAAATTCCAAATATAAACTATAATTGTGATATTTCTCGCCTGTCACTATAGGTTCTTACAAGTAATAGCATTTCTTTGTTTAATTAATGAATATATTATGATTTATTTCTTTGCAATATCATAAACAGCATAAGTTAACTTAAGGAAATTGTATTTTCGTCCAGTCGCGGGGAGACGCGTTCGCTTTGAGACGCGTCAACAGGAGTCGTAAATTCCCGTTACGATGTACGAATCGACACCGCGAGCAGGGCGATCCCCTGATTTCAGTTACGATAATAGGGGTGATTGTGTTGGAATAACTGTAGTCTACAGTTATCTAGTATATATTTATTTATCACCATTAACAACACGTGGGACTTACAGAAATTATTTTTAGATCTTACCCGATCTAACCCAGCAAAAGAAGAAAAATTACAACAAACGCAAATACTAGGAGGGCTGCAGAAACAGAAAGTAAGCAGTGGCTCCAAGAAATCCCACTACAAAACCCCTTCAGCATACTACCACAAGAGAAGGAACCAGAAACAACGGAAAAACCAAAACACAACGCCAAACCACCACCAATATACATCGATGCGCAAGTAATAGACCCCCTCCTCGAACTGCTAAACAATACGGCAGGCAAAGAAAACTACTCAATAAAACAATTAAAACTGGACCAGGTAAAAGTGCTAACCAACGCCCCAGAAACCTACAGAAAAGTGGTAAAAGTGCTAAAAGAAAAAAACGCCGGGTACCATACCTACCAACTCAAAACTGACAAAAGCTATAAAGCAGTTATCAGAGGACTATACCCAAAGACAAACACCAGCAACATAAGTGACGAACTAGCCAAAATCGGACACCAGGTAAGGGTAATAAATAACATAACAAGATTTGATACCAAACAACCACTACCGCTGTTCCTAATAGAACTAGAACCGAACAAAAACAACAAGGAAATCTATGACATTAAACAAATCTTAAACACAATAATCACAGTTGAACCACCCAGACAAAAAAAAGACATACCTCAATGCATGCGGTGCCAACAATATGGGCACACAAAAAATTACTGCAACAGAAACCCGGTGTGCGTCAAATGCGCAGAAAAGCACCTGACAACTTACTGCCCATATACGGGAAAAATAAACGAGGTAAAGTGCTACAACTGCAACGGAAACCACCCAGCCAGCTACAAAGGCTGCCCAGCCAGAAAAATACTCCAACGTAAATTGTTTCCGCCGCTTAGAAGCAGGACATATAACTACCACCACACACAACAAGACAGGGCAGAAGCTGAGACACCAATAAAAGTACAGCACGTAATGAACAACAACCACAACAATACCAACACCAGTGGCAGTCGAAGCTACGCGCAAGCAACCAAGGAAATAACACCCGTAGCCAACCAAAACCACAACAATAACACCAACGACGCTACAGAAATAAAAGAACTATTAAAGCAATCCATCAAAAGCACCGACATGTTAAGAAGAACGATAAGCGAACTAAACGAAGCATTCAAACAGCAATCATTACAAATCACAGCTATGATACAACTGATAACAAACATGCTAAGCAAAAAGTAAAAACGGACATACTAAAAATAGCTGCCTGGAACTCTAACGGCCTACAACAAAGGGCCATTGAAACCAAAGCATTCCTGTACCATAACAACATAGACATAGTACTCGTATCAGAAACGCATTTCACAACAAAAAGCTACATAAAAATACCGCACTATACCATATACGATACCAAGCAGGAAAAGCACACGGAGGGACCGCAGTGATAATAAGAAACGACATTAAACACCACCTACACAGCCAAGTTAGTAAAGAACACATACAAGCAACTACCGTTACCGTACAAACTAGCAGCAACTGTCTAAAGCTGTCAGCAGTATATGCACCACCGCGACACAAAATTACAGCACAAATGTGGGAAGAATACTTCCAACAACTAGGCGACAAGTTTATCGCAGCAGGTGACTACAACTCAAAGCACACAACATGGGGATCAAGAATCACTACACCTCGAGGCAGAACCCTGGAAAAACACATCAGGAAAAACAATCTCAATATATTATCCACAGGAAGACCGACATACTGGCCGACAGACCTGGGCAAAATCCCTGACCTACTCGACTTTGCAGTCACAAAGGGATTAAACGGAAATAAAATAAATATAGCATCCAGCCTCGAGCTTAGCTCCGACCATACACCCATAATAATAACATACAGAAACAAGCCAATACTCTACAACAACTCAGAGAAGCTATGCAACAAATCCACTAATTGGCAAACCTTCAAAGAAATAATTGAAAGCAAAATCAACTGCAACATCCCACTGAAAACGCCCCAACACATCGAACAAGCTGTAACAACACTTACAAAAACTATACAAGAGGCAGCACGGGCAACCACAAAACCAGCAACTACCACTAGACAAACAAAACAAATCCCATCAGACATCCTCGAAAAAATTAGAGATAAAAGAAAAGCGAAAGCAAAATGGCAAAAACATAGAACAAAAGAAAACAAAAAACACCTAAACAAACTCGCAAAGGAAATAAAAAACGAAATAAAAGAGCACAACAACAACGAATTCACAAAGTTCATAGAGTCACTATCTGCACACGAGAACTACAACTCTACTCGCTATGGGGGTGGACCACCAGGCCCCCATTCATGTTATCACGACTGGTGAGGAGGAAGAAGGAGACATTGAAATGGAAGAGGCTCCGATAGAGTAAGCTACATCAAAATTGATAAATGACAAATTGATAAATGATAAATTGATAAATGACTACGAACTATTGTCTTTTTACAGAATACAGCGAGATGCCGGGTATTCAACCGCATTGCTTGGAACGTATATATTATCAACAAATAAAGGATGCGAAATACAGCACACTCGTCAACAACAAAACAAGATAAATATAATTGAAGTAAGTACAGGCAAAAATACTGCGGATATTTTTACGAAGGCACTGTGTAGAAAGAAATTTGAAAGGTTTAGGTCATGGATGAATGTAAACTAAGAGGAATGTAAATAAAGTAATAAGGTTTAAAGGTTCTATTAAGTAATTCGACAAATCATGTAAATCCGACAAGCAGTCGTTAAGAAGCATCTGGAAGAGTCGGTTGACAACAAGCGAGCGAGCGAGTAGGTTTACGAGGTCTTTAGAGTATAACATATGTGTATAACTGTTGTGTGTTGAATAAAGTGAACTATTTGAATTTCCGAATCCCTTCTATATCTTTACACTAAGTTATTAAATTCATAGTTTAATAAACAGGATATATACAAGGCACTTGTTCAGTTCAGCCTCACAATCTTCAATTTTGAACAAAGGAAATATTAATTGTTCATAAAGTACGACCTGCACTCTTTCTGGCAAACTATTGCCTATATAAAAATTACATTAAATTTGGAATAACATTGCTTTGCGTAGGTTCTGATAATAAAACAATTGAACTATTTTTAACTGGCATTTGATATATCTATATCAACTGTTTCTTCTTTCAGCAATGCCCGTTTGTCTTCTTTACTAGTAGCTTGTCGTTTACCACCAACTTTACGTTTACCTCTATTGAGTACACCATTTTCTTCTTCACCCATCATACGCAAAATTTGCGTTTGATCAGAACTTTCTATCGGTGCGATCGAAATATCACGAACAACACTTTCAGCTGACGGTGCTTCTTCTACAGCAGTATAGAGCATTGCCTTCATTTCCTATTAACCCAAAGAGGTCATTTTAATTAATAGTGTTCTGATCTTTCATTGTACAGAGTGTCTCAGAATAAGTAGGAAATATTTTGGGAGTGGCTTCTGTATACCTAAACCATAAAAAGTTCATATGAGGATATGTCCTATTTGACTTTCTTTTCAAATTATAACGGTTTTTCTTTTGCAATTCATATTTCTTTCCATAGACAAGTATTGTGTTTCTCAAGTTTCCAGCAAATACAGATTACATCTGGATATTTAAACATGGTAAGACAGTCATTGGTAAGATATCTGCAAGCTTGCATTGGAATATAAAAATACCATCTCAAATACCTTTTATGAAAAGCAGTATATACTGTAGTATACAAAATAAAAGAATAAAAATTAAATCCACTATAACTCGAAAACAAACTCAAGTAACATATATTTATATAAAGTCTTTCTATTGTTTATATATGCAGAAGCTACTCCTAAAATATTTCCTACTTATTCTCAAACACCCTGTATATCTCCATTAGCATAGAAATAAATTTTTAACAAAGACAATTAAAATATAAATATTTTAATTTCCAAGGCTATTTTATTTTACCTCGTAGCTTATGTATTGCTTACGCCATTCAGGCGTAATGTGAGCAGACAGATGTTCTGCAAACTTCATCTTGCTTCAATTAATGCAATAATCTGCAATAAACAAATTCGTTTAAATTATTGCTAAAGCGATATAAATGTATAATATTAAAAATTTCCATAAAATAATTATGTATATAATAAAGCATACATAAAAGAATGAGATATATAAGTGAAGTACAAAGTGAGAAAATCATACATTATAATTGAAGAAACTTTTTTATTTCTATAGTCTATATATCTTCATAAACAACATTTACTCGATGTATTAATTTATTATTACGAACAGCGTATACCAAAAAAATAACAATATAATAAAATGAGCAAAGTGAAATATTATGATAATATAATTGCAAAGTAGAAAATGAAAAGATGAACAATTTAACCAAATGTTTCGTTTCACGCTCGTCTTTAAGGAATTAAACCACGAAAGAGGTCACATACACATATAATGCACTTAAAACCTTTGTCGGCAGTACTAAATCAATATTTTCTGAATTCGTTTACTTCATGATAAATTATTATTACTTACATATTGTAAAGATATAGGAGGGATTCGGAAATTCAAATAATTCACTTTATTTCACACACAACAGTTATACACATGTATTATACTCCGAAGACCTCGTAAATCCACTCGCACGCACGCTTCTTGTCAACCGACTCTTCCAGATGCCTCTAAACGACTGCCAATCGTCCTTTGCCTCAACTCAGGCCTGGACACGCCCTGACGCTTGAACACACACATTCGCATATACAGTGGAACTGTATCATCTTCCTGACGCATATATATGGATGTCTTTATTCTTACTTCTTATGTTTAACTGTCAAGCTTTACACGACACATAGCACCATTGTTTCTTCATACGCACAGGCGATATTCATTAGACGGCTACAAGTCTTTTTATTACTTAATTTAGAACGTTTTTCGCAAATATAGATAGCTTCTAGTGTCCATCTGTTTAGTAAGGATTGACGAGAATTTTCCGATTAAATACCTTTGATAATGTCATCGCTCGAAGATTTATTTCAGTTAGATAAAATGCTTATATGTGATATGTATATAATCTATAATAGTTATATGCAGTTTATAATGTTAAGCATTCATATTTCGATTCTTACTTTACAAAAAAAGATTTTGTTTATATGTTTACGTACATATGTATACATGCATATTGAATGTAAAAAATATATCCTCATATATATATATATATATTTATGTATATTGTTTTTGTACAAACGTTTTATTTTTATTTTTTTTAACCGAATTATATCCATCAAATAGTTAATTATATATAAGAAAGTAGAACTATAGCACACAAATAATTACGAACATTTTTATTTGAAGTTGGCTATGTGGATTTTTGTATTTTTTATCAGATATTGAGACAATCTTTTATTATATTATTACCCTCAGAATATTCTCTCAATTAACATTTACTTTGAATTTAATTTTTGATATAAATAAAACATTTTTTCGATCTTGTCAAGCATTTTTAAATGTTATAACAATAATAAAATTTTATTAAATATATATGTGAATTCAATCTTCTACTTTGTAAAAGATTGCAACATGCACAAATATATACTTAAATATATATAAACGGAACTATTAAATATATAAAAAATAAAATATTATAATATCATAAGATAAATAGTATAATGCGTAGAAAAATGTATAAAACATTAAAAATATAGTTTTTGTAGATTGTATGATAATTATCTTTTAAGAAGTAATTATGTGTATGTATAATCAATAATAGAAGAAGATTCTTAATGTAACTCTTTTCAAATGAAAAAAAAATTGGATTTTATTCATTATAACATATTTAATCTAATTAATATCCAGTACAACAAAAAGTAATACAAGACAAATAAGTGTACTTACGAGTTACGTTAACAATTAACACTACAAAGTTTACATTGATAATATTTTAACTACATGTATCATTTATTTAAAATCTAAAATGTTTTCATATATTTAGAGCCATTTTTGGTAATGTTATCTGGAACTTTTGTATCTGTCTTTTTTTCACGAACTATTTTCGTAAAATGATTTATGCACTTTTATTTGCTAACTTATACTCGTGTATATGATATACATATATATATATTTATTGTAATAAACCGTTTTATAGGGGGCGCTATACAAAAAATGCACATACTATATCAGCTATACATATAATATATATATATATATTAGACTGCACGTACTACAAGCTGCTACAAGTCAAGTTAACAATACACATATAGTGCCTTTGCAAAGCAGCAAAATTGTTCATTACATCAAGGTTACAAATTATAATGTTTTCTCTAAATATTGTATATATTAAAACGAACTAAGTAAATTATTCAATAAGTACTATAAAGAAAAAGAAGCTCTAAACAGGAAAGAACAACTTATCATTACTATAAAATTTGTAAGTACATTCCTCTGCTTTTTATATTTATATTCTTTTAGTTTTATCATGTTGGAAAGATTGGAATTTTGTTCCAAGCATGGTTTCAAGTTAATAAATTGTAGTACTCATATATAAAAAACACGTGTAAATTTGTACAAGAATAATATTAGTGCCTATATTATAAGAACTAATTTTAAAAATATCATTTCTGTAAATAATAAATGTAAGACAACTTGTATTTTAAAAAGGTAGTATTAACTATGTTATCGTTATGTTTTAATTTATTAGAGAATAAAATTGATAAAATAATATTCGTAATATATTAATTTTTTATGTGTAATATAAATAATAAATTTAGTTTTTATTTTTTCAGAATGCATATTTTATAGTTTATCCAAACCTAGGATACTATGAACCGTTTACTACTATTATTATTCTTCGTTAATTTTATAAATAATAGTATATCATGGGAGACTTTTATGAGGGGTCGAAGCAAATATGGTAATCTAGGTGCTCCAATTTTATCTGAAGATCATGAACTTCCAAGTGCTGAATGGTTTACACAGTTTCTAGATCACTTTGATCCAACTGATGCGCGTGTTTGGCAACAGGTAATAAGAATATATTAAATATTTCTTAATTTTTATTTTATAATATAAATCTTTTTATTATTTTTTCAGAGATATTTCGTAAACGTTAGGTTGGGGTTAGGTTGGAGAGCACTATAAGAAAGGTGGTCCAGTATTTTTGATGATAAGTGGTGAAGCTGCAGCAAATGCTAAATGGATGGCAGAAGGTCAATGGATCGAATATGCTAAGCAATTTGGGGCGCTATGTTTTCAAGTGGAACACAGCTTTTATGGACAAAGTCATCCTACTTCGTATGTAACATTGTTTATAAAATATATAATTGATACATTTTAAGTTATAATGTTACGTTTTTGTTATCTGCAGGGATCTCGGCGTGAAAAATTTAATGTATCTTTCATCGCAACAGGCACTTGCAGATTTGGCTTACTTTATAGAATTCATGAATATTAATTACAAGTTACCAGCTGGTACTAAATGGATTGCATTTGGAGGATCATATGCTGGATCATTAGCTGCTTGGTTGCGTAATAAATATCCTCATTTAGTACACGGGGCTGTTTCTGCTAGTGGTCCTTTATTAGCAGAAATTGATTTTCAGGGTAAATATAAGATACACTTAAATATAAAAAATATTTTATTTAAAACAGAAGTGTTTTATATTAATAATTATACTTTATAGAATACTTTGTTGTTGTTGAAAATGCCCTCAAAGAATATTCTGAAGCATGTGTAAATGCAATACTAGAAGCAAACAAACAATTTCATATAATGTTACATCATCCTATCGGTCAACAAGGAATAGCTAAAAAATTTATGTAAGTAAAAGTAAAATTCTTCATTTACAAATCAAATATATCATTATTGAAAAATTATTTTTACTTATAGTTTATGTGATCCAATCAACAAACATACCAAACGTAATGATATTTCGAATTTGTATGAAACAATAGCAAGCATCTTTGCTGGTATTGTACAGTACAATAAAGACAATCGTAATAATTCCGCAATGGCTAATTTAATTATCGATAGTGCCTGCGACATATTAACGAACGAAACATTGGGTATTGCTATTGACAGACTTGCAATTTTGAGCACTAAAATATTACAGGCATCAGAAAAAAAGTGTTTGGATTATATGTATAATAAAATGATTCATAAACTTCGGAACATAACATGGCTAGCGAAGAAGCAGAAGGGGGTAATGTATTTTTTTACTTATACTATTGCTGTTTTAATTTTTATTTATTGTATTTTAAAATATATTTCTTGTAGGACGTCAATGGACGTACCAAACGTGTACAGAATTTGGATTCTTTCAAACTTCGACAGCACGTCCAAAATTATTTAGTGAAACTTTCCCAGTAGATTTCTTTGTACAACAATGCATTGATATATTTGGCCCAAGGTTTATTTAAAATTACGATAAATACATTTCTCAATTATGATAAATCATTAGCTATAAAATTATAACATTTCCGTATTCTAACAGGTACAATATTCATTTGCTGAATTCGGCAGTGAATAGAACAAATATTCTGTATGGAGGATTAGATTTAAAGACTACAAATGTAGTATTTGTACATGGATCAATTGATCCTTGGCATGTTTTGGGAATTACAAAATCAGCAAATCCGCAAATACCTGTCATTTATATTGATGGTGTGTACATATTAATTGAAATTTTTCATTTTTCGTGTAATACAAAAAATTTATTTATTATTATGACCATAGGTATTGCTCATTGTGCCAACATGTATCCTCCTTCCAAAAATGATCCACTTCAGTTGAAAGCTGCCAGAGTTGAGGTTGGACACTTAATAGATGAATGGCTGCATAATTAAATATGATATTTTTAACGCTGTGTGTGCTACATTTAACTACTTTATGATAAGTAGTTTTTTATTTTTTTAAACAAAAATGATGTATTAAAAGAATTAAATTTATCTTATTAACTTTTTGAACAATTTGTATTTTCCTTTATGAACTTCTGTGAAACAATTATGATACATAAATATTTTTAGTTGAAACAATTCGTGCATAACTAAGACTAAAACTAACTATGTACGTACATAACAAGTTACTGAAGATACACGAGTGTTCACCATTCTGTGTTTATGTTTAAACAACTAGAATGCATGTATAGATACAATTAAACAAGTTTGCCCATAATGGCACTATTACAATTTTTTGTAGATTACTGAAGTATTAAATAAATACATGTACAAACTTACTACGAATATCTTACGTCAGTCAATGATTAAATACATATCTATTAATTATATATGTTTTATTCTTGACAAGCATGAGAAAAGATGTTTAACTGGTTAAAATAATACTAAACATAAATAATTTATTAAGGTGTTTTAAAATCTGCAAAAACAGATCCGACATGAATTTGAATAAGTGCAAAGTGTCTTAAAATGGGCACCATAACTAAATGAATTTTGATCCTGATATGTATAGCGTCGGCCTTTCCTTAACGGTACCATCTTCGAATATCGTTTCGTTATGAGTTTGTTCGATTCCTTTAAGGCGAGGCCAAGGTGCCCATTACAGATATTGATCAACCGAGTATGCGTATGATTTTCATAAAATATTGTCAATCCTATTATAATCGAACATTCTTATAATAGTTTGTATCGAATTCGTTTAAAAATTATTAGAATTCGTTTGATCAGTAATTATACATATACATATATTACTTTCTCATTTTTTTGGCATATCCTTCGATCAACTCGTGATCCTCCTACATTCACAACTTTCATCTTTGACTTACGCTACTGCAGTATACGGTATTTACATTACGTAACAAGGTAGTCGTAAATAATTTACTGTATAACAGAACAATAAATGTAGGATGAATTAGTTTTTCTATCTATGAATCACGCTTAAAAATTCTCCTACGCAACGTTTGAATTGTTCACCATGTTCTTTTAAGTTTCCATTTTAAATGGAGTTACAAATTATTTCATAAATGATATAGCAGAATACATGGATGGATGGTGATTTAATGCTAAAAAGAAGATGAAATATAAGAAAATTTATCCACATGAAACTTTATTTCTAAAAAAAATGATTTTAAATATTTGTTAAACGTTTGTTATGATATATATGCATTTGGTAATATTTTATTTTACTAATTTCTTCGTCAAATGACTACAAAATATTGTTCTAAGAATATTAGATATACATATACATATTTCTTGAAAAAATTTGGGACAAAGATTTATAATTCATGTTAAATATACATTCTTCTAAGTAAACTTTGAATTGTAAATGGAAAACAATATACATTTTTGATATTCTAACTTAGAATTAGCTGAATTACTAGAAACAGTTAGTTGAATTTTAAACACAAGATTTTATACATGTTTCAAAATGTATATGTGTAATTTAGATCTAGAATATTATAGAAAATGTCAACGATCCACCTCAAAAGATTTTGAGATAGATGTGCTTTTCTATAAAAAGTAAAGTTATTTAGAAATTAAAATTGAAATTAAAGCAATGTATGAATTCATCAATTTTTTTCTTAAAGAATCAGATCAATATATAAAATTCACATACTACTGTATTGAAGAAATAAAAAAGAGATGTTCTTATATATAAAAATACACATACACAAGAAGTATTTCACTTATGTAAACAAATTTGTCTGTACAAATATTTTTAAATCCAAATATTACCAAATAAACATTCAATTAATTATATCTTTCACATTCAACAAATAATCAAAAATACATTTGCTGAAATTAAAACTCTATATTGAAAGAAATTTACCTTACATTTTGTACGTATTTCCTAACATAAAGTCACCATCTTACAGTGCGTCACCATTTATAAAATATGCATACAGCATAAAAAATACAACTTGCTCGTGATCTAATCGCGACTCGTCACAATAATCGATTCACCGAAAATCTCAAAAAAATAAGCGGTTCTAGGTAATCGATTTTATGTTTAGTATCTGTGATGAGACTGAGACTGCCTCCACTCGGGCGTAGAGTTACCGTGGTGATGATGATGATGATGATGATGGCGTTTCTTGTCAGAAATGCTGGCGTGCTTGTTAGACGGGTACGTGGCTACATCGCTCACAACTAATTCTGAACCATCTCTCTCGGTGTTGTTGCCACGGTAATTTTCTCGGTATCCTGGTTCATCCAGGGTCTCCTTGCGACGAAGAGGAGGATGATTGGTCTTATGACCGGCCGTCTCATGCAGATTTTCCCAAGCTTGACGGTAATATCGATTCAGTCCTCCTCGACTCTCAGAGGAACTGCTTCCAAAGCTGGCCACGGTATTGCAATCTGGAGATGCACGGTGTCGGTAATGCTTGCTGCTTCTACCGCGATTTCTGTGTGAATAGTTTAACAAATATTTATTATTATTTCAACTTCGAGACCTTTATGCATAATGATTTACTGGTAATATCTGTAGGTTGACAAAATGATAAGTTGTACAATTTTTCTATTTTATATAGAACATTAGTCGAATAAGACTATTGAATGGTAATTTGTTAAATTGATGTACAGAAGTAGTTTTCTAGAAAACTAATGTCTTATCGGTAGAAATGTTTTGTTAAATCAGATAATCATCATCGTGTGAAATGTTAATTTCAACAGGCACGAAGTTTTTTCGGTTATAAATATCATATTTATTTTTTTAGTGAATTGCGAAACTAGAAATTTATCGGTAGAAAAATTTTGTTAAATCAGAAAATCGTCGTCGTTAAATCGAAATTGCGTCGAAGATTTCATTTTATAGAAAATCGTGTTTGGAAACTTATCACATAGGTATTCATGTATTTGATTGATTTTCGACTGGGTAGGAGTAAGGAATTGACAGGATGTTATTCTACATACGAAAATAAATTAAATTTTTTCGACCCGAAAATATAGAATAAGATTTATTCGCTTAGAGTTTAATTTTCAAGAAAATAAAATTTGAAAGTTTGTTGAATATGCGATTTTTTGACCGAATAGGATCAAACTTTATTTTCTTCAAAAGGAAGCTTCAAACGAAAAATTTGTATTTTACATTTTTATACGTAAAATAGTCTCTTGTCGATTATTTATTCCTGTATAGCTGGGAATGAAGCAAATATATATGTACTTGAAAAGTAACACATATACATTTTTTCGAAAATAAATGCTTCGATGTAATTTTGTTATTTTTATTTTGAATTTAGAATCTCGCTGATTTCATTCGCTTTAGACCCATAGTGTATTTCTAATTAATAATTTATGATCTTCCTTCTTTCTTCTTAGGAACATATATATACAGTAAGCAAGATATATATGCGGTTTGTTGTATTGTCGATTTGGCTTTCAGATATTTAGATTGTTCCTTATAGAAAATTCTTATTCAAATATTTCTGGTTTTTATTATAACACTTTAGTTGAGAAACTGAAGCCAAATCGATTGTTTCATTTTGTATTATGTATGTTTGTTTGGGAAACATAATTTAGCGAAGTGTAATTGAAGCAATTTGTAGTGAAATCATTAGCAATACCATCACCAATTTGAAGATGGAAGGAGCACCAAATAGTTAGATATAGATATATTAGGAGTTTATTATAATTTAAATCTCTTGTGATTTTTATTAAAATTATTTTACTATATATAGTGAGCCATTTTCTAGTAATCATCGCATTTTTCCTTCAGCATAGCTTATTGTACAACCAGAAACTTTATGAAACATTATCAAACTATGCTATTAAATAAATTTTAATATACACAGATATAATTGTGAATACAGAGATAGTAAATTTTAATTTGTTGAGATTATACAAATATGTTTAGTTGTCAATTTAAAGTTCTATATTTACAGTAACTTCCAAAATTGTTGTAACACTCTTTAAAACTGAATAACTGCTTAAAAATAGGACCGCACGGTTTGAATATTTTTGATAAGTTAGGAGGATTAGTTTACTAGATGACGTATAAAAAAAGTTCTAAAAAAATTGCAATTGGTTGGAATCGTCAAGAAAAAAAGTAAGGATCGCATTTCCTAAAATTTTTTCTTGGAATTGTAATGAAACTTTAAACAACATTTCGAACATTTCTATCAGTTATACATGTACATATATGCCGAAAATTTTATTAAAATTGGTTGTCGCGAAAACAAGCGACAGGCACCGAAAGACGTAAATTTTAGGCCATTTTTCACCATCTTTAAACGTTTGCAGCTCATAGCAACGTTAACCGATTTCGATGAAATTTTCAGCATGTATGTAACTGATATAAATGTCTAAAATGTATCGTTTAAATTTTCATTACAAGCTCAGACAAAGAAGTTGCGGAAAATATAATGTTTACTTTCTTTCTTGGCGATTCCGACCAGTTGTAGTTTTTTCAAAAAATTTTTTTATACTTGATCTAGTAAAATAATCTTCCTAATTTTTAAAAAAAATCCAAATCATTTGGTCCAATTTTAAAAAGGTTATTCAGTCTCAATGGGTATGGTAATTTTGAATGTCGCTGGAATTTTATACATTCAGTTTTATCGTATTGAGTCATAATTATATCATGCTATTATTTCTTATTATTTAAGCCTATAAATATCAGTTAATTAAAGTTATCTGACAATTTAATGATGCTCCACGTTTTTAACCCGAAGTAATAGAAGAGTTATATCAAATATAACAACAGGAAGTATTTTTACGACCAATGAAATATCGAAATACAAATAATTAAATGAAAGTTCGAAAACAGTTGAATATGTGCATTAGTACTAAATTGTTGAAACAATTCACATGTATTGAACAGAGGGAACATAGTGGGAAATAAAATATGGAAGTACAGCGACATTTCAAGTTGAAAAGTTAAAACCTTAGAATTAGGTATTAATACACTAACAAAATATATAATCTAATTTAAATGTAACGACAAATTCTATTTAAAATTAAATTAAAAACAAAAAAGGAAACAAAAGATATATATTTCTATATTGCATAAATTGGCATATAGTGGAAATATCTAGTTTGTGCAAACCTATAACATAAACCAGCAAGCAAGTAGAAACATCCAGTTTGCTCAAGTCCGTATAATTCACGAATGGAGTCAATAGGTTGATCACGTGCCGGTTTATTTGATTTAAACATTGATATTATCGAATCGAAACTATCTCTTGAACGCCCTTGTTCAAAAGTGTTAGGACATCTCGTATTTTTAATAAAATGTTGGTATTTGTTATAGATCATGAATTTTCAATTACAAGCCTGTTTTAATAAAATCATTATGTATATTAGTAGTGTATAATTTCTTCACTGTACAAATACTATTTCTTGATGTCTTTATTATATATTTAATTTTTTCCAATTTTGAGCTAATATAATAACTGTTTTATGACTTTTGAGCGATGGTGTATAACGTCCCTCGACAACAAGATTTGAACGTTAAAGAGTTAATAAAAAATCAGTGTGAATATCAGTTTAGAACAACTTTTCATGCGAATTGAGTTATGTTTAACAGTCAACAAAATATTATTATATTTCTTCCGCTAATTACTCGTTTATTTGCGATTACTTCGTCTTATTAAGCTATCTAGCAATTACTTTTCCTTTATTTATTTAAATCACGAACCATTATTAATCGATGGGCAAGTTATCTTAATTCAGAGACAAATAATTTTCAGAAACTGAGCAAATTTTTTCATAGAACACTTCATCCCATCAAACTCTAAACTTCTCACTATACGTATATTCTTCCCTTAAATCGAATCTCTTCCATTAAGGATAGTGCCCAATCCTATTTAAACGATGTGCTAAGAGAACAGTACACATAGATGAAGCTACTTGGGGGGAAGAAAGTGCGTGAACGCTGCATTGACCTGTGTGCGTCCGGAAGAAGAGGAGAAGCTTTAAAAATACGTGGTAATCGTGGTGAGCGGTGGTGAACGAGCTATCGCTATATATGGGTGCTCATTATAAACGTTGCTCGTTTACCTTGACTAGTAATCACTCGCGAGGGTGGCGCATGGCGGTTGTAGTGGTACGTGGTGATGGTTGATGTAGTGGTGGGCGGTGGTTGCGTGGAGGGTGAAGGCGATAATGGTGGACTATATATGTATATATATAGACTATATAGGAAGTAATTGTTTGATAATCTTAAAGGACAGGGTTGGAAAGGTATCCAGCGCGATGGGCCGCCGAGAGGCCGAAGGAATAAGGATGATCGGTGCCGCGGCGAGCCGTCAAGTCGCGGCGCCCCAGGTGCTGGTCGGGGAAGGGCAGCGCCAGTAGCGTATACCAACGCGAGGGCATCCCGGTGTCACCCCTTCCAAGGCCACCACTACCGCCACCCCTCAACGCACCAATCCCGCCAAGCCCCCTGCGACGCCTTCCTCTGACGCTGCCACTGCCGCTAGCCACCGCAACGCAAATGGGCTCAGTGTTAATTGTTATTTCTTGATCGTTACCTAGTTTCCTCCGATCAATCTTTTCCTTTTTTTTCTTTTTTTTTTTCTTTTATTTTTTCCACTTTTTAAAATTATTTCTTTTTTTGCGGACGTTACTATTTCTTTTTTAACCCTTTGCGATCTTATTCAGCCGAGATATGGGCACCGTGCTAGTTGGAATTAATTTTCATTGAACAGATACTGGTAATTAAATTGCAAATTCGAGGGCGTAAAAATTTATAGAATGTGCGAAATAATGTGCGAAAATATATAAAAAATAATCCAAATACTGTGCTCATTATAACACTTAATAGATGAAACAAATATCTGTCTTGATTTTATTTCTTTTTAATTATATTGATATATGTAAAAAATATATGCAAAATATGCATTTGCATAAAAATTCGCAGTTTACTGTATATATATATGTATTATATCATTCAGTTTTCTTTTTGCATTTGGAGCATTTTGGAGCATCCTTTGTCAAATAATTCAAGATAAGAAAATATTTAATTGTATTAATTTGCAGAATCCTATTAGGGTGTATCTTCGAAATGAAATATGTTGTCAATATGAAAAGTTAATATTATTATACAATTAGAACGGTTCTTTTTCTTTTTGGTAGCTGAGAATAAACATACGACCACAAAGGGTTAATGCTGATATTTTTTCTCTTCCCTTGAATGATTGTTTTATTATGATTGTTTGGATTAACCCTTTCGTTGCTGAGATAATTTTTAAATGTAAATCTTCATCTGTTAATGTATGTAATAATTGAATCTTCATGGCAAATATATTGTTAAAGAAAAGTGAGTATTTTAGACACTATATACACTGCGTCCCATAACTATAAAACCATTCTAAACTCTTCAATTCTTATACAAATAAATTAGAATTATATTCGAAAGTTCAAAATCGAACAATTAAGCTTATTGAAATATGACATTATGACGAAATATAAAAATTATAATATGACACATAAAAATTGAAAGTTTTTGGATGGTTTTATAATTATGAAACGCAGTGTATAAATGGATTTGTTAACTTTTTAAATTATACAATGTAAATATTGAGGTAAATGTTATATTATACTTTAAAATTTGTAATTTTCGATGTTATAGTTAATTATAATTTTTTTATATGTATATCGTGTAGGTAAATAGGTAATTAACAGCAATGAAAGGATTAGTTTGAATGTCCCATGTAGACAAGTTTGTCTAATTTTAAATTTCTAACCCTTTCGTCACGGAAAATAATCTACAATAATTTGTTCTCTTGAGAAAAAAAGAATATCGTACGCAATCTCATTAATAAATTATCTTCGACGTAATGAAAGATGCAGAGAACTTTTTAAATTATTATGCTTTTTGAAAAGAATAGATCATGTTAGTAATATCAATTTTAAAGAATTGTAATGAATATAATTAGGAACATGTATGGTTTGATTAACAAACATGGACTTTCAATTTAGAAAGTGTTAATCACCTTCGAAAGGGTCGATCATTTTGCCGTTTCTTATAATTGTATTCTCTTATAACAAAAATTTACAAAAATCTTGTTCTACATTTTCTAACGCAAAAATCATATGTACGTCTTATGTCAATTTTTTAATCAAACAAAATAATTCATGTTTTGATAAAAGATGCAATAGAACCTCTCATTTGAATTTCTGTTAAGAATTCGTGTTAAATCATTCTATAAGGTACGTAATTTTTTTATAACGCATTTTTTGCTCTTTTTCTTTCCTTTTTTTTTTTCAAAACCAGATTACTTTACACGAATTCAATGGTAATATAATGTTCTATATTATAATGTTATGCAGATTCGAAATTTCAATGATTTCAATGTCTATAAAAACTAACGTTTGGATTAAAACTGCATTCAAAAAGAAATTGCGATTCCTATGTTTCTAAAATGTATGAAACTAAGAGAACAAATATATTGCGTTTCCATGAATTCAAAAATTTCCAATCTTTCGAATAACAAAGATTCTACAATATTTCTTTTATCAACCAAAACCTGGAGCGTAGTTCGTTGTAAACTTTTAATCTGCATCCAAAATAATTCACAATGCACATCGTAAAAGCGTATTTTAGATATAGATGGAAATTTTCCAGAAGATATCTTGGTCTAGTAACGTTGTATTTTTTCACTTAAAATGTAATGTTTTACAGCATGCTGCATAGAAACAACATTTATAATATTACCAGTCGACAATATTAAAAACAAAAATATAATCGAAATTAAGAGGGCTCGGAGGTTATTGATTCTTACACGTTTTCTTCTGCAAAGACTGTTTACGTAACAACTCTTTGTTACACTAATTACAACACCCGGAATGAATTACAAATTACAATATTTCGAGGGAGCTACGAAACGCGAGTTTAGATAAGAAGAAAATAGGCAAGAAGACAGATGAAAGAATAAAGAAAGTTTAAACAAATGTAGAGTAAGCGATACAATATATACACGTAGGGTCAAAGAGCGAATGTATTGTATGTATATAGAAGCTACAGTTATGCATAGTCTGTCCAAGAAATAATGCCTGTTAGAGAAGTCGAAGGCAATACAATTTTTAAATTGCAGATAACAAGAGAATCAGATGATTACCAATATAACATGTTTCATGACACAAGAATCTAAAAGTCAAAATGGGAACAATGTAACATGCATCTACGCTACGTATATTTGAATATTTACGGTAATTGATAGTCAGTCAATGGTAAGGACGAGAAAACCAGTCTTTTAAATAAGTAGGTTGCCATCGAAGACACAGTCACGGTGGTACGTGGTTCTTTTGTAATAAAGGAATTTTGGAGACGTTGATTCTCTTGTAATTCTAATCATTCACATAGGTTCTGTTAAAGAAAATTTAATGATTATTATTATTATGTATTCACATAATCCCTTAGGAATATATAAATTCCCAGTTTCCAATCATATGTAAAATTTCTTTTATCCCAAGTTATCTTAGACCTCCTGTATTGGTTTAAGTGAAAAGAGCCTTTTTGTAATTCTAATTATGATATATTAGCGTATTAATATAGTTTTAAATTGATAACGAAAAAATTGAGTACATTTTTGATTGAATTTTGTAGAGTAAGAGGTCAAGAGTCCTTAAGAGGTCAATACGACAAAAGATTATTGTTTGCGATTTCAACAAAAAATTAAATGTAAATGATAATCTACATATATCGTTATTGAAATTACTGAAATTAATTATTGCAATTATTGCAACTACAGTTATTGCAGATATATTATAATACAGATTTCATACGTATTATATGTGATTTAGTTTAAAATAATATTTTAATATATAAGCATTTATATTATATTAATAGTATATGTATTATACTATTTTTATACACACACACGCACGGACACACACATATAACAGTCAGGTACAGAAGGTACACAATAGTTAAGTAGAATTTGGTTGAAAACAATACTGTTGTAAATCAGAATTCATTTTGAAATTTATATATGTATATATTAAAACAATTATGAATTACTTATTAATTCTTTGAGTTGCTACGCGCATAACAGTTATATGCATAAATGAATTTAAGTTCCAAGTATAAAATAAATATCTCATGAATTGGATTGAAAAACAACCTTTGAATATTCTCATATTATATCATTTACATTAATAAAGATTCAATAATTAATTATGAAATTAAATTATCCTCGTATTTGAAGATTGCAAACACTATCACGAAAAATGACTTGCTTCTCTTTCTAAAGAAATAATTAAATTTGTATTTATTCCATAAAAATAATTAAATCACATACCCGTACAAGTGGGTGCGACATGATTATATAAGCCAGTAGGCAAGCATAATATTTGTCGGAAGCCAGAAAGTCTATAACCCTTCTCGCAAGTGTATGTAACGATACTGCCTACGAGAAGACTTCGACTGAAGTTCGTTTTCGATGGTACTGTCTCGGTCTCGTTGACTTCATCGATTTGAATATAACTATGTGGAACAGGAGCAGGAGGATCGCACAGAATTGGCTCGCAACGTGGTGGCGGTCCGTTCCAGCGCTCATCGATATCGCATGTCAGTCTTGCACGACCTGTAATCGGAACAAATTGTTTCTTCTGCAAATTACTAATCCATTATAATTTATTAATAAGCTGTAAACAATGTCTATGTAGCGTTAAACTAAAAATGAAAAGTCTATTTATATAAGTTATACATATCCTTCTATATTATTTTTTATAAAACCGTTTTATAAAATTGTTTTATACAACATTTTGGCTTTATTACTACTATATCGGTGTTTCATTAATAAATATTGTAGCATTTAATGTCTCATAAAAATCGAAAATATTTTGTTTTAATCTCAAATTAGAAATCTTAGAGAGAAAGTATAAAAATCTGATCATAATATATTATTATAATGTATCGATGAGTATCTTGGAAAATGTACATGCGTACATATTTATATTTATATCTGCTTAAACTGAATGTACTCCATGATTTTCTTTTTACTTTTATCGCTTACGGTCGCATGAAACGCTTGTGTAGATGATTCGCAACATGGGGAGAAAAAAAGGAAAAGATTCATTGCATTACGTTATTACACTATTTATTCATTTTCATGAATAAACACTACACAGTGCAACTGACACAGGAATTTGTCAGTTGTGCAACATAAAAATTCTCATATTAAAATCATGCACGCATTCAAAGCTTATCTTCAATCAGATTAATTTCAATCTCTACCATAAATCTCTAAAAATGATAAACCAATTTAAACGATTCTAGAATCAGGAACAAAATCAAGCCGCAACGAGAGGATCAATAAACAATCAGAAAGATGATGTCATCAGGATCCAACACCAACTAATATTCTTACCAATTTCCTTCAAAATGCTCGTTGGCGAAGCGTTTCAACACAGGTATCAAACGATATTACATCAGTCATCTCGTATCCTTCATCGCAGGAATAAAGCACCTGACTGAGATAACTAACGGTATTGTTGATAAGTGTGTAACCTCCGTGTTTTATGTTCGCTGGATAACCGCACTCGATGCCTGAAACGAGCAGAATGTTGAATTTAACATCGATAGGACGATCGTGTATGGTTCACCGAGTGGCCTCTGTGTCTAATTCTTGCTCTCTTACTTTTGCACACCGGTGGAAACTCGTTGTAGAAGCCAGTATCGAGGCATGTACGAGTCGACGGTCCTATAAGAAGGCTGCCGGCGTTACAAGTGTAATCCACCGTCGCGCCAACTTCATATGCATTTCCGGAATTCCGATCTGTTGTTGTGGTCACCGTCATCGTGGAATTCGGAGGCTGTTCTGGTCGACCACACGCTCGTGGTTCTAAGAGCAAACAAAGAATTCCTTGGTTTTACTTGTTGTCTCACATTGTTTGACCAAGTATGGAATAGTATCTATCTAATATAGAATAGAGACATTTGTAAAAATCCGATAAATAAATTGTACGAATCGAATCTGACAGGTGACTTATCTGTGAAACGTCATGAGGCTCTCTCACTGCCTCACTTGGCACCGTTTATTTTTCCAATAACTTCTCTCGCGATACTCTGACGGAGAAAAATAGCGCGGACATTGTGCACATGACGAACGTATTGGTCGAGAGTTTGATACTTGGGTATGTAATTTTTTAAAAATTTTATAAGCAAAGTAGCTTCTTAATTAATAAGGAGAATAATTAATAAAAAGAATACTCTTTGTTTGTTTTCCATGAAAATATTGTACCTGATGTTAAGCTTCCAGTAGTTGAGTACCTGTTTCTTATTAGATATAATTTATGCGTTTTTAAATGTTAGTTCAATACTGAAGATTGCTCGTAACGTTAGGAATATGGGACTGCTCTTAAATTGAGTGTAAATGTATGATTGAATACCTACAAAAATCTTGTATTTTATGTGACTGATTTTATATGAGTAACGTTTAAAAAACAAGATGATATTCCATACATTTGCTTACTTTTCTCTATCTTTTTCTATCTATCTTTTTCAGAAGAGAGAGATAAGAACTTCATTTTTTATACATAAGCTTTTCAGCAACCATATTGATCAATTCCATAAATTCTAAAATACAACAAGTTGATGATGATATAAACATTATTTTTTAAATCTACTATCACAGAATTTACTATCATTAGTGTCATCATTTTGCGATAAATGAACTGATGGAAGGAAATCATTCGTGTCTTGAGAGTTGAACGTTAATCGTGTACTTGTGTAATGAAATTACGAAATGAACAATAAGCCAAGTTGTTCAGTTTAGCTTTTGAGAGGCTCGCATAATATTTTTCACCCTTTATTTAATATCTTTCTATTCTTTACGCGTTGCTAAAAAAAAGTAAACGGATTGACTATATTATCGCACCAATCAAGTAAATAAAAGCGGAGAAGTTCTATAAACCTAATATATCAACATGCTATTCGTACGATATCATGATGTATTCTAAAAATTGATCTTGAATGGTAATTAAAAAACAATGTACAAACACAAGAAGCGAATATAAAAGACAAAGTGATATGAGAAAAGGTCCTCTAATTGTTTTGTGCAATGTGTCATCATGTACGTATTAAGATATCTATGAAGAATTAAGTATATATATATATATATTTCTATAGTAATGAAGATGACATTTATATAGATGACATTCGATAGTAATTCGATAGTAATGAGAAAATACTTGTTACTCACGGTGTTGACAGATGAAATTTAATCGAGCTGTGCAAGGAGTATCAGACCAAAGCCATCCTCTACTACCATCATATCGGGCGCAGTCTTCTTCGCTGCCTTGAGGTAGACTCCAGAAAGAAACAGAAACTTCGTCGCCGCTTCCTGTCCACCTCCAAACCGTACGATCCTTTTGATCTCTTACTGCACCCATCCAATATTGACTCGAAGTATCACTCCTTAATAAAGATAAGGTATATCTTTTTAGAAATGCTTGTTGAAAACACACTTATTACACAATGAACATTGAACATTTTTTCGTTTATGATAATAACTCTCTTTATGGTAATTTACCTTTCGCTTAAACTATTTCTATAATAATTTATTAAATTATCTATGTATCAGAATCTAAGATTCTAATCTAATTATTTGTATTTGTTATTGCTCGTATTTAACTGCTACATATTGATTAAAATTTATTTAATATTTTACAAGAGATGTATTTTTGAATTCTATATAAAAGAAGAAGAATAGAAACGAAAGTTTTCACTCTAATGTTATTTGTATTTATGAGTACAAGTTATCCTATTTTTATACTCGCCACTGTAAACAATTTACGTCAGAAGGTAGGTTTAGTTTATTTCATGGTAGTAATAGAAGTAATTTCAAATTACAAGGTACAAATGGTACAATAGGAAAATTGACTTGTTTTGAAGCTAAAGTGTTTATTTTAAAATTTTATTACTACCGTATAGAATAATATCTGTACCTTTCCTGTAGCATTTTTATTAACTATTAAATATGAAAATAACAGTTTGATGAAAGTTGCTATTAGTATTAAATATAATAAATTGTCTATTGTAACGAACTAGATAGATCAGTCTGATTTTGATTAAATTGAACTAGTTATATGTTACAGAAAAGAGTTGAAAGTAGATAGCGAAGCGTAGAGGTGGACAATTAATGAATTCGGTACCTGTGCCTCCTCCATAGTTCCCACGAAATAAACCCTTGTAACGCAGGATTACTTTCATCCACTAAAGTACCACCTCGTGCACGACAGAATGCCAATGCTTCTCGGAATATCATCGGTTGGCGATTGTAGAATATGTAACATTTTCCATTGTAGGTTGCTGTCGAACCTGGTGGCTGATCTCTAAATTGTGGACACCTCTCGATGGGAAGAGCCTATATAAAAAAGTAGTCACGTTTCTTTAAATTATAAAAAGGAAAAACCTTACATAAAGAAGAATATACACATAAGAAAAGAATAATCGGTGTAAAAGTCAGTATAAAAACCCTAAAACTCAAGTTTTTCTAATAACCCTGGTACATTTTAATTAGTAGAAAGTGTTAAAATACTGATTATATCTACAAAATGAATTACATTATCAAAATATATATAAGAAATGATAAATAAGGTATATATAAAGAGTCTTTTGAAATGTGATATTTTTTAAAACTTGATTATCCATTTTTAACAATTGAAATTCACATTAATTAGTCCCTTCTGTAGTAAACATAATTCACATTCATGGATTCAAAATTTATGAAGGTAACTAAGGGGAAGTTTCGTGAAAGTTTATATTTTTATAAACACAATTTAAAAAATTGAACTTACGTGGAGATTTGTTGCACCTGCTAAATATTATAACAAGCATTATACGTAGTTTTTGTATATCTTTTGCATATTATATATATTGTATAGATTATATAACTTACAACAAAGCTATTTATGATACTTGGATAATTTTATTTGTTTGAAACAGGTAGAGCAAATTGATCGTACCTGATCAGTGTACACGAAGGACTCGCACAATGAAAGTTGCACTGGAACTAGTGCCGGTGTATTTGCTTCCAAGTGTACGGAAACGAAAGTTCCAGGCATAGGCGGATTACAGGGTAAAAAAAGAGGTTGCCCTTCTTCGAGGGGATCGGTGAAACGATTGCAAATTGGATTCGTTCCCAAGTCCGGCCGATTGTTTCCCACACGAACAACAATTGTTCCGGGTATACCATCACCTGCAATCAGAGAACGTGTGAAAAATTTGAACTTGATATCTTTCGAGTGATAGAAAGTGATTCAGAAATTGTATTTCTCGACAATTTAAAAGCACCGTTATTTGTGTATAATAATATCTTCAGTGAGTTATTGATATTTGATTTAATGCATACATACGTGTATAAAATCAAGTATATATATAAAAGATCAAGTTTTTCATTGAAATATCAGCTTTTTCGAAAATGTAGATTAGCGGAACTTTTTTATTAATGCACTTTGCATACTTTTAGACTTATTTTATGTATTACTTTTATTGTTATTTAAGTAATTTTTTTAACATTGTTATAGAAATTGATGTATTTTTTCAGTCACTTGGGTAATAATGTTAAATTATTAATTTATTTGTATGTTCGATTATTGCTAATTAAAAGTACCTAAATTTAATATCTGTGAGTGTGGTAATCGTAATTAAATACGAATATTGTAATTACTAACGAAAGAGAAAGTGATTTGAGAAGCAAAAAATATGACGATAGCTATATATTAATATATTAGTATCCTATCAGTATTTTAATTCAATTTAAATAAAACGCCCGATTTCCTTTTCTTGTAAATATTAGTATTCCTATATTAGTATTCCATTAAAACACAGTTTTTTATTACAGTGATTTAAAATCATAAATTGGCAAAATCGTTAGATAGAATCTAATGCCCTCAAATTGAAACTTCCATAATACGAAGAACAATTATTTCCACCGACGAGACAAATTTGCCTTTATCTAAATGTGGAAGAAAATGATCTCATGAAATTTCAAGTTTTGAAACAACTACATTGTAGTAATGCACGATACAACAAATAAAAGACTAGAATCGACAAGAACGAATATACAGAAAATAACCCTCTTTATTTCTATCGATAAACTCGATTCTACTCACAAGCTTCCATCGATCAAAGACGGAAGAAGAATACCCTGATATTAAGATAATAAAATGTGTTATATTACATTACTGAAGAGGATACTTCAGAAACAATCTAGTAGAATGCAGTTCGCATCGATCTAGGCTTTCACTGGCGTCTCAAATTGCTATCCTGTCGCGGCAATTGCATTTGAACGGATAAAATCATCTGCAATAATCCGCTGCTAGGTAAGGACTACATCTTCCGACCTGGAAAACATTTCAGGTGTGACCAGATGGTCAAGTCGTCGCCGAGTTCATAGCCACCACCAACTCCAATTACATGCTTTCCACGCTTTGTCCCTTGTAATCGTCTTCGAAATGGCGACAATTACTCGTTTACATAAAAAAGTATCCAGCCGGAGAAATTTCTCGAGTCATTCTGCGATATTAGAAATCGCGTTTCTAACGATGCATCGTTGCAGCGATAGTTTAGTTTCCGCTTCTTTGAATTTGTTTAATATATATTTATTTACATGTTTATGTGTTCATTTATTTATGTGTTAGTATAATTGGGTATTTATGAAATAATATAATTATTTTTATTTATTTATAATTATATACAATATTCTTAATATTAATAATCATTTGAATTAATTTGTATAGTATATTAAATAGCGTTGAAATTAGGGTCCTTACACACGTATGTCACTTATTTTTGAAGACGATTGCTGAATTTAGTGTGAATCAGATAAAATGTAATGTAATAAAAATAAGAAAATTTGTTCTGAAATCTTTCTCGAACTTTATGAATATAAATTTATATTTATATTATCTGCTAAATATTTTACTTGTATTTTTATTTTGTTCCTGATTTATTTGTATACAGGTTGCGACTAAAGTATTTTACAGGTGAGCAGTATCTATCTACAGCAGTAAAAATCTACAATATGGCACATTCGAAAAATACACGTCCACATACAAAAATTTACGCGAAAGTGGATTAACATTTAGAAAAATTATCTGAATAATTCATATTACATATATAATTACATATATAAATGATTGCTTGGAGAATTTTGTTTTTAAAATTTTTGGATCCTTATTCGACAATATGAGATTTAAAGGAAATTTATTCTTGTATCTTCTGGTTTTTAAGATGTTTTGCATATTATTAATAAAAAAAATATGTATCAAACATTTTTTCGCGGACGATCTCTCATACTTTTATTAAAATAAACGGGTGCGTTAAGGTGCTGAATCCGTAAAACTGATAAAATTGTATGATAAACAGATAATTAGAAATTAATAGATAAAATAAAATATCGTTAATAAAATTTCCTATTACGTTTTCCAGAGCTAATAACTTATAGAATTTCTATAAGCATTATATACGCAGATAATAAGTTTTGGATAAGCAAAACTATAACTTAAAACTTTAATTTTAGCCTTTTAATTTATTTTCCTAACTTTCGGTTCTAAACAGTCTGTAGCAGATGTAACAAGAAGTGATTTCTAATGCAAAAGTGTAACTTTTTTTTCCAGGAAATCAAATAAATTGAACAATCAAACAAAACAGGAAATTAAAAAAATTAGATTGTTATCAAAGTGCTTTATATATATTAGAAAAAATGTTGGAACAAACGCAAAAAATTAAATAATTAAAAAGAAGACATAACGTTATAAAAACGCGGAATAAGCAGGTTTTATAATTAGAAAATTATTATTAGTATGGAGGTATCGTAAGTGAATTGATTAGTGAGTTGTGATACATAGATTAGTAGGTGATTGATACTTATACGTGATAATATTAAATTGCATACAAATCTGAATCTGCTTAAAAAATGAAAAAAGGGAAAGTCGGTGAAAAGATAATACCTGTATACCTAGAAGATCTTTCTCTCAGATCTTTCAATTAATGTTACTCAATATTTCCTTGTTTCTACGAGAAAGTGTTCTTACGTTCTCCGGTATCGTAACAAAAAATAAATTTAAATCTAATCCAAATAAGTTTCAGTCAAAACTCTTAAAAATATTTACCGCGCATGATCTATACAAGTCAAACGGTGTTACATGTATGCGTTACATGTATAAAGCGATCTCTATTTAAAATATATCTCTTTTTTAGAACAGCGAAGGAGAACACAGCATTCCATGCACGTTGCATGTGTCACACACTCAAGGAAACCATTCGCTCAGTAACCAAATAGACCGAACACCCTGCATGCCACGTCTGTTGAAACAATAACTAAAAAGGCCTTTCCAAAGGGACTAGACCCTCGGTAGAAGTACCTTCCTAACCAGCGCTAAAACAGTCCGTTGTAGCATCTCGAGTCAGTCTTTTTTCTTTTTTTTTTTTTTATTTTATTTTGGTTATTTTACAATTTGTCCTTGCGGACATTTGGTAAAGTGTTATATCTTGTTGGTGAAGAAAAAAAAAATATATAAATAAAAAATAATATAGCATGTGGGCGGCTACCCCCAGCGGGGTGCCAGCTTCGTTTTTTCTAAGTTATATCTTTTATGAGGTCTATTGGGTGTTTCCTTTTTAGTCTTCTTGCGATGTTTGTTGTGTTGCACGTTTCAACTGCCAGCTGGTTCGGGTGTGTTTCTATTCTTGTTCTGTATCTTGTTGCGAATCTGGTAATCTCCTCCTTGACCGTTGATATTCCGAGGTCTTTCCTTATGTCCTCGTTTCTAACGTACCACGGGGCGTTTACCATTGTTCTAAGGATTTTGGCTTGGATTGTTTCTATTTTGTTTATGTGGCTCATTGCTGCTGTTCCCCATAGTGGAATTCCGTATGTCCAGATTGGCTTTATGATTATTTTGTATATTTTCAGTTTGTTTTCTGTGCTTAGTTTGGATTTTCGGCTTGTTAGCCAGTGCATTTGTCTCCTTGCTATCTGTATCTTGTCTATTATTGATTTGATGTGCTGTTTCCATGTGAAGTGTGTATCTATGTGAAGTCCAAGGTATTTGACTTGCCTTGTTTGTGTTATTTGCGTGCCGTTCAGGAAGATGTTTGGTGTTATCTGTTTTCTCAATGTGAATGTAATGTGGTTGCATTTGTCATGGTTAGCTTTGATTTGTTTGTCCTGTAGCCACTTTTCTATTTTTGTGATGTGCTCTTGTAGTATTGTGGCTGCTGTTACAGGGTTAGTGTGCCTGACTAGCACGGCTGTGTCGTCTGCGAATGTCAGTATTTTGCTATTGGTAGTTGCTGGAATGTTGGCCGTGTATAGTGTGTATAGTATGGGTCCTAGGACGCTTCCTTGTGGAACACCTGCTTTGATGTCTTTTGCTTCGGAGTGTGCGTCCTTGATTTTTACTGTGAAGGTTCTGTTGCTTATGTATGATTTTATTATTTGGTATATTTTTTCCGGGAATTGTTTCTTGATTGTTTGTATTAGGCTTTCGTGGTTTATTTTGTCGAAAGCTTTCTCTATGTCCATGAATAGGGCTGTACAATATTGTTTGTTTTCTATTGTGTGTATTATTTCGTTGACAAGCCTGTGCATTTGTTCTATGGTGGAGTGTTTATTTCTGAATCCAAATTGATGGTCTGGTATTAGTTTTTCATTCTCTATTATTGGTTTTAGTCGGGCGTATATTACTTTTTCTAGTATTTTGGAGAGCACGGGGAGTAGTGATATTGGTCTGTAGGATGTTGCTTCATGTGGGTCTTTGCCTGGTTTGGGTAACATTATGATTTGTGCCTCCATAATGTAGGATGATATTGTATTCTTAGTATTGCATTGAATATTATTGTAATTAGCCGTATCGCTTTTGGAGGGAGGTTTTTCAATATTTTGCCATTGATTAGATCGATTCCTGGTGCTTTGTTGTTTTTTGTTTTTTCTATTATGTTTCTTATTTCTTGTGCTGTTGTTTTGGGTATGGTGTATTGCTTGTCGATTGCAGTGCTAGTGGCTATCGCGTCGTCGTCCGTATGGCTGTTCTGGTTGCTGTTATTGATGTTGTGTGGTGTAAATGTGTTGCATAGGTGGATGGAAAATTCTTCGGCTTGCTCTTCGTTGCTTCTTGCCCATGTGTTGTCTGCTTTTCTGATTGCTGGGGCTGGTTTTATCGCCTTCTTTATTTTTTTTGTGGCTTTCCATAGTGAGTAGTTGTAGTTCTCGTGTGCAGATAGTGACTCTATGAACTTTGTGAATTCGTTGTTGTTGTGCTCTTTTATTTCGTTTTTTATTTCCTTTGCGAGTTTGTTTAGGTGTTTTTTGTTTTCTTTTGTTCTATGTTTTTGCCATTTTGCTTTCGCTTTTCTTTTATCTCTAATTTTTTCGAGGATGTCTGATGGGATTTGTTTTGTTGGTCTAGTGGTAGTTGCTGGTTTTGTGGTTGCCCGTGCTGCCTCTTGTATAGTTTTTGTAAGTGTTGTTACAGCTTGTTCGATGTGTTGGGGCGTTTTCAGTGGGATGTTGCAGTTGATTTTGCTTTCAATTATTTCTTTGAAGGTTTGCCAATTAGTGGATTTCTTGCATAGCGTCTCTGAGTTGTTGTAGAGTATTGGCTTGTTTCTGTATGTTATTATTATGGGTGTATGGTCGGAGCTAAGCTCGAGGCTGGATGCTATATTTATTTTATTTCCGTTTAATCCCTTTGTGACTGCAAAGTCGAGTAGGTCAGGGATTTTGCTCAGGTCTGTCGGCCAGTATGTCGGTCTTCCTGTGGATAATATATTGAGATTGTTTTTCCTGATGTGTTTTTCCAGGGTTCTGCCTCGAGGTGTAGTGATTCTTGATCCCCATGTTGTGTGCTTTGAGTTGTAGTCTCCTGCTGCGATAAACTTGTCGCCTAGTTGTTGGAAGTATTCTTCCCACATTTGTGCTGTAATTTTGTGTCGCGGTGGTGCATATACTGCTGACAGCTGTAGACGGTTGCTGCTAGTTTGTACGGTAACGGTAGTTGCTTGTATGTGTTCTTTACTAACTTGGCTGTGTAGGTGGTGTTTAATGTCGTTTCTTATTATCACTGCGGTTCCTCCGTGTGCTTTTCCTGAGGGGTGCTTGGTATCGTATATGGTATAGTGCGGTATTTTTGTGTAGCTTTTTGTTGTGAAATGCGTCTCTGATACGAGTAGTTTGTCTATGTTGTTGTGGTATAGGAATGCTTTGGTTTCAATGGCCCTTTGTTGTAGGCCGTTAGAGTTCCAGGCAGCTATTTTTAGTATGTCCGTTTTTACTTTTTGCTTAGCATGGTTGTTATCAGTTGTATCATAGCTGTGATTTGTAATGATTGCTGTTTGAATGCTTCGTTTAGTTCGCTTATCGTTCTTGTTAACATGTCGGTGCTTTTGATGGATTATTTTAATAGTTCTTTTATTTCTGTAGCGTCGTTGGTGTTATTGTTGTGGTTTTGGTTGGCTACGGGTGTTACTTCCTTGGTTGCTTGCGCGTAGCTTCGACTGCCAGTGGTGTTGATATTGTTGTGGTTGTTGTTCATTACGTACTGTACTTTTATTGGTGTCTCAGCTTCTGCCCTGTCTTGTTGTGTGTGGTGGTAGTTATATGTCCTGCTTCTAAGCGGCGGAAACAATTTACGTTGGAGTATTTTTCTGGCTGGGCAGCTTTTGTAGCTGGCTGGGTGGTTTCCGTTGCAGTTGTAGCACTTTACCTCGTTTATTTTTCCCGTATATGGGCAGTAAGTTGTCAGGTGCTTTTCTGCACATTTGACGCACACCGGGTTTCTGTTGCAGTAATTTTTTGTGTGCCCATATTGTTGGCACCGCATGCATTGAGGTATGTCTTTTTTTTGTCTGGGTGGTTCAACCGTGATTATTGTGTTTAAGATTTGTTTAATGTCAAAGATTTCCTTGTTGTTTTTGTTCGGTTCTATTTCTATTAGGAACAGCGGTAGTGGTTGTTTGGTATCAAATCTTGTTATGTTGTTTATTGCCCTTACCTGGTGTCCGATTTTGGCTAGTTCGTCGCATATGTTGCTTGTGTTTGTTCTTGGGTGTAGCCCTCTGATAACTGCTTTATAGCTTTTGTCAGTTTTTAGCTGGTAGGTGTGGTACCCGGCGTTTTTTTCTTTTAGCACTTTTACCACTTTTCTGTAGGTTTCTGGGGCGTTGGTTTGCACTTTTACCTGGTCCAGTTTTAATTGTTTTATTGAGTAGTTTTCTTTGCCTGCCGTATTGTTTAGCAGTTCGAGGAGGGGGTCTATTACTTGCGCATCGATGTATATTGGTGGTGGTTTGGCGTTATGTTTTGATTTTTCAGTTGTTTCAATTGTTTCTGGTTCCTTCTCTTGTGGTAGTATGCTGAAGGGGTTTTGTAGTGGGATTTCTTGGAGCCACTGCTTACTTTCTGTTTCTGCAGCCCTCCTAGTATTTGCGTTTGTTGTAATTTTTCTTCTTTTGCTGGGTTAGATCGGGTAAGATGTAAAAATAATTTCTGTAAGTCTCACGTGTTGTTAATGGTGATAAATAAATATATACTAGATAACTGTAGACTACAGTTATTCCAACACAATCACCCCTATTATCGTAACTGAAATCAGGGGATCGCCCTGCTCGCGGTGTCGATTCTTACATCGTAACGGGAATTTACGACTCCTGTTGACGCGTCTCAAAGCGAACGCGTCTCCCCGCGACTGGACGAAAATACAATTTCCTTAAGTTAACTTATGCTGTTTATGATATTGCAAAGAAATAAATCATAATATATTCATTAATTAAACAAAGAAATGCTATTACTGGTAAGAACCTATAGTGACTGGCGAGAAATATCACAATTATAGTTTATATTTGGAATTTATTTCACAACAAATACACAGAGCTACATGATAAACAACAGAAAAAATATATAAATTTACTAACTTTTAAATCTTACTTATTAAATATAATCATATCTATACATCGAGTAACACGACATGTATCTATATATCTATTCTATGTATCTATGTGTAACAACAACAATTGTCTAACAAATTTTCAAAGCGTTGATAATTGAAATGATAAAAACTTTCTACTTTTAATACTAGATCAACCAAATTTAGATACGTTAATGAAAGAAGAATTTTGAAAATCAATTAAGGGATATGATACATAACAATAGATACAATAGAGAACAATTGCAACATGATAGAAATTGATACAGTGTTTAACAATGTTTTAAATACATTTCATTATCGGAAATTAATTGTCCCACTGTCGGCCGGGTGCAATCAATATCAGCACAAAGTCTTCTGCCGCTGTACCGTCGATACCATTATACAAGTGTATATGGTGCTCCTCTTCTTCGCCGATAGTCGGCATTCTCATTATCGGCCGTCTGGTACGTTGTTGAAATCTCTGTTTGGGTCGAATGTAAAATTAAATACCATTATTCATTATTCCTTTAACTATCGTTAAAGAATATAAATGATAATATATGAAATGATATTCTATCTAAATTAATTTTCTTTTAAAGAAATTTTTTCTGTAAATATATGTGTATAATAAGTATATTTCCAAAACTTATATTCATTCCACATATATTTTTGTTTTTATATTTAATTATTTAAAAGATCAAAAAATACTAAATAGTTAACTGATTAACTGAATTGATTTGTAAATGACAATTCTATGTGCCTATTCTTATTCCTTGCAGTAATGAAAATACAACAATTTTGTATGTTATTTTCATTGGTCTGTTTTTAAGAAATAATAAATATAATGGTAGTATGGTAGGATAGGAGAGTTTGTGCCATTACATTATTGGTTTTGAATTTCTTCCGAAGATATAAAGCTTTAAATTGCAAAAATAATAGTAAATTATGCAGAATAAAATTTGATGAAAATTTGATGTATAGTTCTAGAAATTTCGCGATAGCTGGATCAGAGAGCATTGTAGTTTCGAAGAAGATACAAGAGAAATTTTGAAGTGACATAATGAATTTATTAATTTCATGAATGAATTTCTTAAATGAATTTCACCTCTATTAAATCTGATGGTTTAATTATATGACAATTATTTTCTCAATGAATTCAAATAAATACAATGGCCATAACAAGTATTGACACATACTCTCATTTTTAAATGAAACGTTTAAATGACATACGAGTCGTATGAAATAGCCACAGTAAGTAGGGGATTAACCATTTTCCATGGAATTTCAACAATCTTAAGAACACTTACGTATCAAATCAAGTACAAAAGGAATCTTAAGAAATAGAATTCGCTACGTTTCGCTTTCACAAATATTGAAATCTGCCAAAAAAGATTTCGAAAGAGCAATTAGGAGCGACAAGAACGGTTCAAGAATTTTTTCCGTGGTTACGCATATAATTATATATGGAAAGGGAAACGGCAGAAATCGATGTCAAAGATACTGATGGCTATTTTTACACGGCGATACTTATCTTCTAGCGTGAAGGATGACGAATGAAATACCTACTTCGTGCAATGGATGAGGGTATTGCCAGCTTCGTGATATAATAGCGGAAGTTCTACGAGATGGTCGAGCCATGGGCATCGGTTCATCGCTGGACGTCAGTTCATCGCTGGGCGTCAGATCATCGCTGGGCGTCGGTTCAGCGATGAGCGTCGATTTAAGTAAGGTCGAGCCGTAAGTAGCCGAGAAGGGTCGTGGGAGAGGATTCGGCCTCACCTGCATAAGCGGCTGCACCAAGCAAGGCGGTTGAATACCCGGCATCTCGCTGTGCTGGACCACGTCATGCATCTCGATTTCGTCATTGTTTACTACGTCGTCGATTGTCTCCATTTGGAAACAGCTGTGCACCCTCCGATGCAAAGTTACATAAAAGTGGCAGCTAAACAGTACCAGGATGAAGTCTGCCAATACCTCACTGATGCTAAGGATTAACACGAACCAGCTATAGCTTCGCCTATTAGCGCCTATTAGCAGACCACCACTGGGATCTTGGTTGTTGTTGTTCCATCGAACTATTATGTTCACAACAGGTGTACACAAGTTTCGAATGCTTTCTGCACAAAGGATTGGGATTATATATAATATATGTGTGGCAGTTTTTTCTTTTTTTTTTTTTTTTTTTTTTAATATAACATTAGATTGATATAAATTATTTCATAACGCTGATTAGTATTTTTGCATTAAATTTCAAAATTTCAAAATTTCAAAATTTCAAAATCGTTACGTCATTTTATTGTTTTTCTTAAATTAAGTAACTTTAAATTGTAACCTTTTTCATTGATTCTTTACAGTCGCATCTACCACTATAACAACTTATTAGCCACTTAGTTGAGATCATAGAGTTTTATCATTTTTGGGAAAGATTGATCCGTTGTAAAAATTTCAGCAATTACGTTTGATTAAAAGTTTGCAAGCGTTAGAATATTTTTTGTATTAATTCAAAGGGAAAAGACAAATTCTTTATTCGACAACTTTTGTATTTCCGATTTTAATGTTTTAAGAAGTAAGCAAATGTTGCATGATAAAACATGTATCTTAGTATTATTGTTATCTTAACAAATAGATAAATTTTCCACGATGAAATATACATTCCAATATATTATTATTATACTTATATAACTCTATATACGATTTACATTTATATATTAAAACTTAATTGAATCATATTTTAATTGTTATCATGCTAAAACACATTATAATATAAATCGATTTTAATGTTTCTCAGGTTTGATTACCTTGGTCTTCACAGTTCTACTGACGCCCTATAAGCCTCTCGGCCAGAGTTTGCAGATGTGCGCAGACGGAGTTGCCAGTTTGACAGGACTTGCTGGTATTGTTGATGCGTTGATGACGCCGCGCAACAGATTTTCCGGCTTTACCATGGCTTTCCTTGTATTCGACCTCGCTGCCTTTGGCCTTTCGTTTACATCTCTATCTGTGATCGTCGTTCGTATTTCCACAAACGTAGGGATGCCACTGGATGGTGACAAGTCTAATTCGGTACGTATTGTCCTCTCCAACATTTATTTGATCGTTACTTCAATACTTGTTATTTACTATATAAATAATTGTATAGATTATTAAATAATGAAGAATTTAACTGAAGGAAAAGAAAACAAAAGTAACGTAGAAAAATAGTAATTAACATTTCAGTAGTGCAACATAGTGTTCAGCAGAGAAAAAGAAATAGGAAAGGACAGTACCGGTGAAAGTACAGACAATACGTACCGAATTAGACTTGTCACCATCCAGTGGCATCCCTACGTTTGTGGAAATACGAACGACGATCACAGATAGAGATGTAAACGAAAGGCCAAAGGCAGCGAGGTCGAATACAAGGAAAGCCATGGTAAAGCCGGAAAATCTGTTGCGCGGCGTCATCAACGCATCAACAATACCAGCAAGTCCTGTCAAACTGGCAACTCCGTCTGCGCACATCTGCAAACTCTGGCCGAGAGGCTTATAGGGCGTCAGTAGAACTGTGAAGACCAAGGTAATCAAACCTGAGAAACATTAAAATCGATTTATATTATAATGTGTTTTAGCATGATAACAATTAAAATATGATTCAATTAAGTTTTAATATATAAAAGTAAATCGTATATAGAGTTATATAAGTATAATAATAATATATTGGAATGTATATTTCATCGTGGAAAATTTATCTATTTGTTAAGATAACAATAATACTAAGATACATGTTTTATCATGCAACATTTGCTTACTTCTTAAAACATTAAAATCGGAAATATAAAAGTTGTCGAATAAAGAATTTGTCTTTTCCCTTTGAATTAATACAAAAAATGTTCTAACGCTTGCAAACTTTTAATCAAACGTAATTGCTGAAATTTTTACAACGGATCAATCTTTCCCAAAAATGATAAAACTCTATGATCTCAACTAAGTGGCTAATAAGTTGTTATAGTGGTAGATGCGACTGTAAAGAATCAATGAAAAAAGTTACAATTTAAAGTTACTTAATTTAAGAAAAACAATAAAATGACGTAACGATTTTGAAATTTTGAAATTTTGAAATTTTGAAATTTAATGCAAAAATACTAATCAGCGTTATGAAATAATTTATATCAATCTAATGTTATACTAAAAAAAGAAAAAAAAAAAAAAAAAAAAACTGCCACACATATATTATATATAATCCCAATCCTTTGTGCAGAAAGCATTCGAAACTTGTGGACACCTGTTGTGAACATAATAGTTCGATAGAACAACAACAACCGAGATCCCAGTGGTGGTCTGCTAATAGGCGCTACCTCCTTCATTGAATTTCATTTATTTCATTCTTATTTCTCTATTTTCTTCCTTTTTGCTTTATATTAATATTTTTAGCTTATCTATCTTTTCAAGGAGGATTTGCATACAATAACTTTAAAATATGCCCCCTTTACCATGTAAATGTATTAAGTTTCCTGACCTTCTCATTACATTGTCTGCAAAATACACATCTATAAAGTATTGAGTCCAATAATAGTGTGCTTTCGTTTCACCATTATTCCTGTTATCTTAATCTCCAGCACTAGAAATATTGTAGTCGCAGAATTTGTTAGTTTCGAATCATGCTTGATCCTCTGGCAGTATATTGTTATACACTGCTAGAATGTTATACCACTATACTTGGTTAATAGCTTAAAAGTATCTCTTCTTCTGTAGAACTGTATTCAAGAGTTGCAAGATTATCCTCTTCGTATTTTCCATTAAAGATTTAAGTATTCGTTGAGTAAAACTATAATTCGAGCTTAACAGTGTTAAAAGCCATTTTGAAAAGTCCACATATTAAAAAGAACCAGAAACAGAAAGGGGTTATATTCGTACTATTTATACTTAACGACGAATATAACACAATAGCGATATTGGTTTCGTTACTACAGGATATCCTACGTAAAATCGGTTATTGAAACTTTGCTCACTTAAGGAATGTTTTAGATTCTACTTCCGTATTATACAGATTTACACTTGGTAGCGTGCAGTGCAATATCGCTTTCAGATCATCGCCTTCTTGCAAACATTTTTTATGTTTTTTGGTAGTACTCGATGGATAAAAACGAAATATAACGATTTTATGTTTAGGAATCCATTGGTTCAAAAGCATGCATTGGTTGTGTATTTTTGAAGTCTGACATAACTTGCATAAAGTTTAGTTACTAGTTAGTAGTTACTAAAGTTTAGTTTAACGTGAGAAAGATTTAGGCGGTACACTGTTTTGTTTATTTAATTACATACAGTGTTTAACGTATCGTAATATTGCTTTAAGACGGTTATATTAGTAACGTTTATATTGGCAAAGTTCAATGTACACTATCGAAAGTATTTTTAATAATATCTCGGAAACTACCTTCAAAGATTTCCACTTTACTGATTTCGATGATTTCTGAATATGTTATAGAAATTAACTTTTTGTATAACTTTTGTCTATATATATAATTGCCGTTTGGCCATAGTTTCCCCAATATGCGCAAAAAGTTGTCGAGACCGCTTCAGTGAATTCTGCCTATAATTGTGCGTCTGTGACAACGTACGCGTCGGAATTAGTTGCCGGCAGCCTTATAGCGACAGGTACAATGATTCAAATGAAATCTAACTCTTATCTTTTGTTTATAGTATATTTCTACACACACAATTACACGCGCGCGCGCGCACACACACACACACACAAAAGTAACTTATACATACCAATCGTTTAAGAGAAATAATTAAAAATAAAGAATATCTGACGAAATACTAAAGAATTATACCGGAGGCATAACTTTTACTTTGTAACAAAGTAATAAAATGCCTCAAATTTTTGTGATATAAAATTTTGCATTTTTCTGATGTTTCTTGAAACATATGTAATAAATCAGTCGTTTTGGTATTCATAGATTTTCTATATTATACTCTAACATACTTCAATACATTTTCCTATATAATTGCACACTTACTCAAAATATAGAGCTTAAAAGACAAAATTATGCTGGTGACCCAACATCTTTGTAATCGACTTTATATATGTCATCGTCACATAAAATTAAGAGGAAAGGGAGACATTCAATGGATACTTCAGTTCATACAGAAACAATTAGATGAAAAATCCCGCATTTATGCCCCTGACATGAACGGGACGATATTTTTTTCTCACTTTTTAATTATATTATCAGTTAATTTGATTTTTGTCAATGAACACTTACGCATCCTTTCGCATGCAAATCTTCCCTTATTTCTGTTTCTTTTAATATTAGTTTTCTTCAAGCTCTTACTTCGACAGTTACTTCATTCTTCTAATTGACTATAATATTTTAGGAAATTATTTGAAGAGTCTACTGATTGAAATTGATTTCTGAGCAAGTCAAGACTTTATAAATTCTTCGCCATGCTGCCACGGTAAGTCCGTTTCTTTTATCCACTCTTAATTGTAGAATGCGCTATTCCATTTAAAAAAGGTGATGAATTCCATTTATTCATTACCTTTCCTAATTATTATTTACAAATTTCAAATGCAAAAGACAAATTTCATGCTTGTTTAATTTTATATATAAATACTTCAGTATTTATATTAATTAACTAGATTCTATTGTGTTCAGTATTGTGCATGATGTTAATACTATACCAAGTGTTATAAGAACAAAATTATCTAAAATCTCAATTTTTTTATATTGCTATATATTTCTATATATCAATGTGATATGGAGCAAGGTATACCATGTTTGAAGTCATATTAACAGTTTAACCTTTTCAAAAGGAATAGATGATATTCATTATTGAAAAGGAAAGCAGTAGAAAACCATTACAATGGTATTTGATGCCGAACAGCTTGCATAATTCATCGAATAGTTTTGATTCACATTGACGTCCTTGATCGGTTCTTATTTTCGAGGGTACGCCAAAACGTGGTATTGCATCACGATAATGTCTCTGTGTATATTGTTGATTGGTTAATATGTTTTTTGAATGTTACAACGGGCGTGGATATGTGCCTGGTGACCTTACATCGCTGGCAGGGGATACATTGCCGTGCCCTGTTTCGACAATGCTTGTTTATCGACGGTCAAACGAAACGCGTCGTCACCAAATTTTGCGTGGTGCGTATCCCTGGATGGGAAAGCCCGTGTAACGAATCAAATACATTGTATCGCAGAGATTTCGGAACATATGGTCACACAGTTTCACAAGCTATATCACAGTATATTTGTACGGCTTGGTCGGTAAATTGTAAAAATTCAGTTGAAACTCATAATTCTTTATTTCAATGATACATACAAAAGATTAAGTTTTGCATGGGAACCAATAAAAGAGTCGACAGAAGAAGAAGTAGATACAATTCTATGTGAAAACCATAACGAAACTATAGGACACCTGGGAGTACAAAAAACTTATCAAAGAATTGAAGAAAAATAGAAAATACCAGGATTAATGGAAAGGGTAGAGACTTGTATCAAAAATTGCGATGCATGTCAGAAGGAAAAGCTAACGTGAATTGGACTCAAGGAAATGCCAGTCATTTCAGATACACCTTTGCAAACAAACGATAAAATAGCAACGTTTAATATTTGTGTAAACAGTGCATTTCTCATATCTCATTCCGATTTGCCCCAATTTGCTACATTTCACGCAGAAATGCTTTGAGAGGACCGAACCTTTATTTGCTATAATAGTCTTTTCTGATTTATTTTACATTTGCGTCTTAACGTGCTGTGTAATCTGTAATTTGCAATACAAATATATACCGGGATATTTGACCATTTTCTTATGCGGAACGGATAGGGGCTATTGCCGGTGATAAGAAATCAGCGAGAATGTACGGAACTTTCAGTTACCACAGCAAACCATAATTCGATCGAAAATTTCCTGTAGCTTGGAATTAATTTTGGATGAATACATTCCCGTCGCGTAAATGAGGAGGCCATTGGCAAATGCTAACGCGCATAGGTTAAAGTCGCTATTCAGATGGAAGAGGCTCGAAGCACGACTAAAATACAAATTGAACAGGATGGAGGTGTTGAACGTTCCCTGTTGCAGACCGTTATTCACTCCGAAGACGATATTCGAGCTTGACATCCAATGAGACACATTTCGAAGATTGTGGACCAAATCACCTGAACTGCATGTTTAAAGAAACCGTATCGTATCAGCTTTTATAGCAAACCGCTCGATCGAAACATCTCAAAATCCCTTTCCAGGACTATGAGTAGAGTTTTGCTACCAGCAGACGCCTGTCACGAATTTTATTATGGCGTGGACCTTACTGTATTTGACCCGGAAGCCAAATTGCTGATCGGGAGGAATGGCAGCCTCTTTACAATGAAACGGTATGAGTCTCTGTATCACACTCTACACGCAGGGAGGGCGTGAGCCTATGGGGGCTGGCAAACCCACGTTCCCGCAGCCAGGGGGACCGTCGGAACAAGCGTTCCGCTTACGTGAGTCCCTATGTACTCCACAAGGATGATCGCCGGGAGTATGCGTGCGCTTAAGTGCGGCCATGCTCTCTCTACGCGGTCATGGGTAGTAGCGCACCCACGATCCTGACGCGAATGAGGGGACCGCCGGGATATATCCCTGGGCACAAAAGTGTCGCAGGTCCCCGCTTGCGAGCGTCCCTTCTTGGTCTGTTGAGAGCCCTGTTAGCAGGTCGCAGGTGCCAGCAGTGACGTGGCCGTACATCCACACGGTGGTCCCACCAGTGACATAAACTGGTACCACGGGCAGGATGAGTATTAGCCCGGAGGGAGTAGCGACCCCTCTGCTCGTCCGAAACTGGGTATGGACTCGTGGTGGCGTGGTTCATAGCCGAATGCTGGTTAGGCGGCCGGTCCCCCGGGTGCGAGCCTCCCCACTCGTACTCCGGAAACGGTTACGCCGGCGGGTGAGCAGCGTACCAACTGCTTCGGAACCGTCCCGGGAGACGGTAAGGCCTAAGGGAAGGTGGCCCTGTTTTACCTTAGACGAGCGAAAGCTCCTGCCAGGCCTAGCTAATAAAGGAAGCAAGTGCACTGGGTGCCTTGTGCGTCGGTCGGGCGTGATCCCGACCCCGATTGGTCCTGTCCGGGGACCCGGGCCCTGTATGAGTTTCTACTCGAGGTAAGGGTACCCGTTAAAGATACAAGGAGACTACCTGTATCACACTCTCAAAGACCTTACTAATGGATACTCTGCAAACAGCTAACTCGTTGATCTGTACCTGGCTGGATTTGGTTTGTTGGTTTGTTCTTATCCTTCCCCAGCAAGGGAACTACTTTCCCCATCTTCCATATCTTAGAAAAGTATGCTGGTATCAGAGATCATTGAGCATCAAGGAGAAGAAGAATGTGCATCTTTGCGGGAGCTATAGCTATATTGGTACTGCGTTGAAGATATCGAAGCCTGATAACCTATCCCATTCAGCAACTTAAATTGAATCGTTAACGAATCTACCGATGTGAAATAATTCTCTGAGACATCGGAGCCGGAGCGGTTACTAGCCCTGTTTCCTCAGGTGAAGGTACAGACCCTGTTCCAGCGGCTCAACGAAAATCTGCATTTTCAAGATTATGAAATTTGGGAATCTGAGAAGATCATTATACACATTTCGGCGCACACTCCCAAAATTTGTCCCCAGTAGTCTTGTGGGATTCACGAAACTTTTCGCGCGGTAGAAAGGAGACCGGATAAAGAATGCTTCGCTACATACAAATAACAAATGCTGTTGGAACGAGTGATAAAAGTTTAACAAGTTTGAAGTGATGAAATAGCACGCAAGCACAATACTAATTAAAGACCTGTACAAAGAACAGTTTATAACTTGAAAGGAAGAAACGACACAAGATCGTGAATAACAGAAGCACGTGTTGCGTAGACGTTTATTCTTATTCTTGGCATGTCATCGCGTTACTAGTAAATTCTGGGAAGCCGGCGGTACCGGAGACGTCACGAAGTGGACTTATTTGTCGACTTGGTACCAGTAACGATGTATCTTCTGTTCTGTCATACGAGGAGGTTATTCAACTATGGAAGACGGTGAGAATCGTCCGAAGAAAATTTGAGGGCGCCGATCAAGAGGTATAGCATTCGTCTTACTTGCGGAAACGTGGTTTTGGAATCTTTAATTCTCTGAGTGCAGAGAACTCGGGATCTATCAGAGGCCTTACTGATAAGCATTTTTATGGCTCTATATCCCTTGCCGTGTTCGACGACCGATGGGATAGAGTAACATAGAGTACCGAAGAGCTTCTTCAGCCGATTTAAGGTGCGGAAGATTCGGTGTTTGTCTTGTAGCAATTTTAAAGATTATTATTATTTATGGTCTGGAGGACGATCTCTATGTTGTTACTGTTGTCTCAGTGGTCTTATCCCCGTGGACAAAGATATCAAATTCTGACAGTTCGATGCATTGGCATTTTATTTTCAATATTTACAACATTTTTTAATACTCGAATAACATTCTTCCTCGTTTCATAAACATATTGTATCGGTTCTTTTGAACACTCACTTCGATCGTTTTCACTTTTCGGTTCTGGAAGTTGAGGCGATGATGTAAATTTCATGTGCGGTATAGGTACTGAAATTTGTGGATTTTGCAGGGATAAATTGTAAAATGGTTTGTGTTTAAATCTTTTTCCATCCCTTTCATATAGTGCCTGCATAAACTATGTGCATCTCAGTTATAATATATTCATGTGATAAATTCAGTTTTTTTTTTTTTTTTTTTTATATATGGTTTATTTTGGTTTTTACAATTTGTCATGAAGGACATTTGGTAAAGTGTTATATCTCATTGGTAATAAAAAAAATAAAATAAAAATAAATATAGCATGTGGGTGGCTACCCTCAGCAGGGTGCCAACTTCGTGTTTTCTAAGTTATATCTTTTATGATAAATTCAGTTTGTTAAAAATAATGTGTTTGTCAAAATTTGACATACCTGACCACAGCGATAATACATGCTACCACTGCCACGGCAAAATGATGTTTTGAATACTTCTTCTTCGTAGATAGATACATGAACGTATAAATAAGGAAACAACTGTGCCCAAAATAGATCTTCTACTTCTTGGAATGTCTTAGATCCGAAAAATTCGTGAGTCCAACCTGGACCAAAAAGTGCAACAGAAAGTCCTTCGTGTCGTATTTTTTGTAAAGCCTGTAGATTATAATGGTTTAATGAAATTGTTGAGATATGTATAATCTTTCGTGCTGGACTGGGTTAAATGCGTGTTAGAGTTACTTGTATGTGAGTATCAGTGTGTGGATACATGTGTGTAAGCGTCGATGAGCGTCCAGGCTTTTGTCAGGACAAACGACGATCGGCGAGAGTTTGGAAGCATCTAGAAAGAAGAGTCGGTTAGCAGTCGAGTGTAGAGAAAGTGAGGAGACGCGTCCAAGTATGTATCGAAGAACATGTGAGAAATCCATCTAGTAATAAATATATTATTATTTAAATATTACATCCTAGTGTGTAGTCAATGTTCATTCAACATTGTTTCGGCACCAAAGATCCACAATTCTTAACATGGTAGCAGAGCGTGGTTACTGAGATTTAAGGGTAAGGTGCCACGTGTAACCGGGAGTGAATGTGTAAATCATGTGTAAATTAAAATCATAGTATAACGAATGAACAATTAGAATTTGTTGGTGATCAGAACACTGCTTTAAAAATAATGAAAAAATTTGATGAGATGTATATGAAGGAATCAACAGCATTGCAAATCTGTATAAGAAGTAGACTAGACATGATGAGGCTGAAAGACTTTGAAGAATCAAATTCATTTTTCACGGAATTTGAAAAAACGATAAATGAATTAAAGAGTGCTGGTGCAAACATAAGTGAACGTGAAAAACTCGACTACATGTTGAAAGCACTACCAGAATTATTGAGCTATATTGGTGACTTAATCGACTCAGTGAAAGAAAGTGATCGAACGTGTGAATTTTTAAAAAATAAAATTACAATGTGAGAAACGCATAGCAAGAAGGATAATGATAGGACGAGGTCAAATGTATTCACAGCTGAAAAAAGGGACATAAAGTGCTATGGCTGTGGAAAGTACGGCCACGTGGCAAGAAATTGTACAAACACGTGCAGAAGCGGGAACAATGGCGGAAACAACGGAGGAGCGCAACGGCAAGGAGGTGCGTATCAGCCGGAGCAGAACAGAGGTCGCGATATGGTCAACGAGGACAAGGCAGAGGCTGGCAACAACGCTACAATGGGGCAAGTCAATACAACGCAAATTATTCACACAACGAAGGCTACGACAACCATAAAATTTTGGATCTTTCCTAACGAGAGTAGAGCGAGAAAATAGTAAGAATGAAATTACGGTATATACTAGCGATACGCGAAAAATAGATTGGATATTAGATAGTGGATGTTCAGATCACATTGTAAATGACGACTCTTATTTTGTTGAATACGAAAATTTAAAAAAACCGATAAATGTAAAGTTAGGAGGCGGTAGAATTCTAAAAGGAACAAAAGTCGGAAAAATTCTAACTTACTTTGAAGTAAACAAAAGGATGATTAAAATCATAATGTCTAACGTGTTTTATTAGAAAGAAATGGATAATAACTTGGTTAGCTATGCGAGAGTAACGAATGAAAATAAGGTAGTCTCAGCAGGAAATACTTCAAAGATATATAACAAATAGGGAAAGTTGATAGGGATGGCATTCAAAGACCATGGTTTATATAAAATAAGTAGTTACATTGAAAGGCAAGAATCTCACGGGGCCCTCCATTGGAATTACTTGGAAAACCTCAATACTGTAGCATTTACGAAATAATCCAGACACAGTCATTCGAAACTTGAGACAATGAGCTTAGGCTCGAGGCGACAACCGTTCGCCGAGCGTAGCCACGGTCACGGGATGAACGTTCCACCTAACAGAGAAGTGCCAGTATTATGAGACACACGTTGTGTTGACAATCAAACCTCGAGCAGGAGCAATGTCGCAGCTACGCGGGTCAGTTTAGCAACGGCAGCTGCAGTTTTGTTGGTATCCCCGGCCAATATTCAACAAAACGAACGCGATCGTAAGGAGAGAAAAGTTTTCATCAGTCTTTTATTTTTGCGATCTCCTTGGAGAATTACACATCGTCTTTACGTGCAGTATATACCGAGCGTCACAGCGAACGTTACTTTGTGCTTCAAAATATATTCTCAGTTTAACAAAGAGTTAGCTCGTGGACCGTGGATTCGTCATATCGAACCTAAGGTCATTGTCATTAGCGTCTAGTTACCGCAGCCACTTGTCAATCTTGTACTATCTATGTCTGTGATAATAAACGCTATCTCGATTGTACAACAATGATGAACAACCCAGGCGAAGATTCGTTACACGACCCTAACGCTAATCATAATAAGAACCCGACATATATATAATAATATTTGATAGAAAATAAGAAATAAATGGAAAATACGAAATAAAAAGTATAAGGAACAGATATTTTTCTTTCTAGCTATACTTCCAACATTAAAATATATATAGGGTGTTTGATTTCAAGAAATATATGCAAATTACTGAAACACTACCCACTGTATGAAAAAATGTTTAAGGCAAGAAATGAATAGTTTCAAAGGAAACATAATCTGGTATAATAATTTTCTCTGTATATGGCCATGTGCAAATCATATGATGACAAAATACGTTTTTTTTATTGAATCATATAGATTTAAATAAAGTAATTGATTCGTACCAACGTCCCCTACAAAAAGATACTAACCTATTTATGTCAAAAAGTAATTAGTTGAAGATACTTTAACTATAACAATTACGCGAAAGACACGAAAAGGTACTTTTGTTTTTACAATATCTTTGTCTTCCACATATTATATTTGAGAAAAGGAACTTTGCTACTATGTCCTATACAACGATAGGTTTCTCACGCTCAAAATTGCATCCCATATGACCTGCTTCATATAAATCTATGGATGATATTCATAGCCCAGTCTTATACTTGAGATCGTCTCAAGAACAGTCTTCAGATGTCTTTTGATTTCATAACTGCGACTGAAGATTAATCTTAAGGTCGTGTCTTAAGGATTTGCTTAGTAAAGATCTTGTGAAATAAGAAAATCTCATATAACGTCAAAAGGCGCAAATAAGACCACCTTCATCCAAGTTCCCTTGATCGGGGACTTGAGGAAATCTTACTTTAAAATCGCCAATAACCGTAACCATCTTGACAAATCCAATGTTGTTAATTACACTGACTGCTGAGGAAATAGAAGCGAAAACGAATCAATGCGACGTATAGCCGGGAGCTACAGGAAAGACCAAGGCGCGTGAACAAATTGACGCGCGCTTATGGCTAACGAACAGAAAGCAGGGAATATTAGTAGCAAACTGATAACGTTCAAGTAATCGGTATATCTCGAGTGGCAAAGGTATATCATTGTGGGTGTGAGATCGCTGAGTTGGATATTAAGATTGAACAAAATGTTATATAGTAAATGACAACGTACATATTTTATAAACAGGGACGTACAATTGTTTAATGTAATGGTCGGGGGGTATCTATGTGTACTCTCTAAGTCACAAGTTAAGTAATTTCAAAGGAATATTAAACTGAGTTATTTAAGTTTCAATTCCAACGAAGCAAGAGTCTAATCCTTTTCCTTCATGCAAGCGAGAAAACGGGAATCCAAAACTAATGTAAAATAATGCCTAACATAATGCTAATGTCATGTACTATATCGTTACTGAAACTTTTATGCTTCCTGTATAGATAATTGTTTTATTACAAATATTAATAATAACTATTAATTAAATAGATATATATGTAGCAATGAGTACTATAGGTTTTATATATGAAGTATTAGATCGAACGAAATATGAAACATACACGGCATAGTACTCATTATAACATTTATAGCAAAACAATCGTCTACTCAGATTTCATTTTTTCAATTTATAAAAATATGAATTTATACAAACATCTGCACTCTACTTATCATTACTTCCACAACAACGTTCTCGCTCTAAAGTTCAGATTTTTGTATGAAACTGCGGTTAAACGTGACACCCACAATTTTCTTGCATTCTACTAAAATAGCACTTACTATAGTCTAGCTGGTAAACAAACGTGACAAAAGTGTAATCGACAAAGAATCATTTACAAGGTCGTTTCTCTATTTACCCTTTTACTACGTGCATTGTTTACGACATGAAAACGCGGCACACTTACAATTACACACCAGGACTATTATTATTCTGACTGCCAGTCATTTGGCTGATTCGTTTCCCATTCTTATCCACCATTCTCCGCTCGCCTTACACTCTCCCTCGTAAGTACTTTCTACCTGCATCGATTGTGAGTGAACCGCGCATTCATACACTAATTTCCTTCTTTCTTCCTGTCAGACTGTGTGAGAAACGAGAATGCACGTGTTTCAAATATTCATGTCTCGATGAAAAATATCCATGAGACTTGACATTAATTCAGATCTATTTTCAAAAATAATATTATAATTAGTTCTTTATTGATTATTCGACAAATTACCACGATTCTGCTTACCGTCCTCTTGTTCTAACGCAATCTAATAGGATAATAGTAAACTAATAGTAAAAGGGTAAACATAGTAACACGTTATGTACATAATAATAATATAAAACAATGATACGAATTCCTTAAAAGACATATCGGTCAATTCCATACATGGAAAAGTGCGAAATAGTAACGATCTTACAAATACTACTTTCTAAATTTAATCTGAAATTTACTATTATTTGTGTCGTATTGTTGTGTCTATTTTTATGGGTGCAATACATTTAATCAAAACGCACTAGAAACTAATACCGGTGTATTGTGTAAAGTTTGTTTCAATCAATGGTAATCGTGTTCTCCCCTTTTTTATCAGGAGGGAGGCGTCCATATTTGTGTTGGTCCGCTAGGAGGGGACCACATCCCTTCTGTTCCGTTTTCCTAGTCTTGTCGCTCGAGCTGGGGCGGCGGCGGTGCCACCCCCCCTGTTGCGCCTGGGTATCCTTTGTCGCTCCACTCTTGCTGGGTCGCGTTTCCTTTTCCTTTCTCTCTCCGCCCGCTCTTTTGCTAGCATCACTTGCTCACAGAAGGAGCGGACGGCGGTGTATTCCTGGTGCCCTCTCAACATGGCCTTCACGATCGCTTCTCGGGCTACGCTCTCGCCGATGTCGAGTTGCAAGACGCGGCGCTGGTCTGCCCATGCCGGGCATCGCTCCCACGTGTGTTGTACCGTATCCTCCTCTTCCTCGCATTGGTGACATATGGAGGTCACCTCCCGCCGGATCCGTAGTAGGTACTCACCGAACACTCCGTGACCTGTGAGCATCTGTGTCATACGGAATGTCAGCGGTACCCCGCCTTGTTCTCTCCATGTTTCCCAGTTGGGGAGCACGGCGCGAACAGCCCGGTGTTGCCGTGTAGTGTCTTCCTCGACCAGTTGAGAGCGCCATCGCTCCCATGTCTCCCGTTTGGCTTCTTCCCGTGCACTCGACGGTGGTCTGCTGTCGGGTGGTGGCGTCGTTGCGCGCCCGTCCAGGCGTGAGATCTTCCTTTTGTCGTATACCCTTCGAAGTGCGAGGGCTTGCAGCTCGAAGGGGGGGGGGGGCGCGGCCAGCACGGTCGCCGTCGCGTATGACACCGTCCTGTAGCTTCTTGCTGTGCGGATGGCGGTCGTCCTTTGTAGCCTCCTTAGTAGTAGCCGGCTGCGCCGGCTCTCCATCATGTCTTCGGCCCACACTGGGGCTCCGTAGAGTACTCGGGATTTTACGACTCCCTCGTACAGTCGGCGAACGCCCACTCCCGCTCCACCCACGTTCGGCAGTAGGCCGCATAGGGCGTTGGCCGCGGCAGTCACCCTTGGGACCAGTTGTTCAATGTGCGGCTCGAAGGTCCACTGGCTGTCGATGATGAGACCCAGGTACCTCATCTGGTGTCGCACCGGCACTTCCTCTCCGTTGATATTGATGGACAGTCCGGTTGGTGGTGGTTCTCTTCGTCGCCGGTCGAAGAACCCCAGGGCTTCCGATTTGGTTGGTGACACGCTCAGTCCGAGTCTCCTGATAGCGTTCACGGTTTAAGTACACGGTCGTAAGCGGTGTTCCAGAGGATTGGGCCTAGTACTGACCCCTGCGGTACACCGCACTCGACCGGTTTCCTCGTTTCCCCATCCTTGGTGTTGTATATGATCCACCTGTCGCAGAGGTATGCCCTAATAACCCTTACGAGGTACTCCGGTATCTCGTAGTAGTTCAGGGCTTCTAAGATTCTTGCCCATGGGATGGAGTTGAAGGCGTTAGTTATGTCTAGTGAGACCGCTATCGCCACTCCTTCCTGGGAGACCATATCCTCCACCTTAGAGCATACCCGTCTCACCGCGTCCACTGTCGAGCGTCCTCGGCGGAACCCGTACTGGCTGTCGTGCCACCCAGGTTCTCGTCGCTCCATATGAGCCTCTAGACGCGCTGCAATTATCCTTTCCAGGAGCTTGCCCACCTCGTCCAGCAGGCTTATCGGCCTGTATGCGGACGGCGAATCTAGCGGACGACTCTCCTTTCGTAGCAGGACCAGTCTCGCTGTTCGCCATGCCCGTGGGTACATGCCGTCCTTCAGGCATCTATCAAATAGTGTCGCAGGCGGGGAGCCATTATATTTATCGTCTCTGCCCATACTCGGCCTGGGATTCCGTCCGGGCCTGGTGCCACGTCGCGGGCTGCTGTCCTCTTCGTCGCTTCTAATAGCTCTTCCTCGGTGACATGCAGCTCCTCACTCCACTCCGTTGTCGTCGTTGCCACTTCATCGTTATCGTTGGGTGTGGTGGAGGGGAGGGACGTTTCTGGCTGCCCTGCACTGTCGTCCTGTCTGGGGAACAAGGTCCCAACGACCTTGTCCAGTAGCATCGGATCCATGTTTGTTGTTATCGGGGGAGCCGAGGTACGCAGTTTGTGCGTCACTACTTTATACGGCCGCCCCCATGGGTCAGACTCGACCGCGTCCACGAGTTCCGTCCAGGACCGCGCTTTGGCCATCTTAATCTCCCGTTGGAGGGTACGTCTTGCCTCCCTGTATTTCTCGTATGTGTGGGAGATCTCTTCCTCGTCGCGAGTTTGTCTGCGACGCTGTGCCTGTGCGAATCTTCTGCGGGCTCTGTTGCAGCTCTCTCGCAATTCCGCGATCTCTGGTGTCCACCAGTAGACTCCTTTGTTCAAATGTCCACTGCTCGGGTTGGAGCGCGGCATCGAGGCATTGCACGCCGCGTTCATGTATTTACGGAGGTCTTTCGCTTCCTCGTCGATACTACTGGTTGCGCTCGTGCATTGGGCGTCCCAGCTCCAGGCCGAGACGATGGCTGCCGCCTGTAGCATCTGTTTGTTCCTCTCCTTCAGGCGCCATCTGGGTGGCGTTGGGCCGGGGTGGTTCGTTCCTCTTCGAGGGCTGTTGGTGTCCCCCCTGTCGATGGCCAGTTCCATCCTTATGTAGAGGGGATTGTTGGATTCTGACTCTGGAGTAAGAAAATTTTCTACCGCATGGAGTTTCCATGGACTTGGTTTGGCTTTTTAATTATTTCTTGGAATAACAGAGCTTCAAATTAATGATGTATCTTCTCTTGATTCATCGGTGAGTAGCGGTACTGCCTAGTATATGTTACAATTTCGTTTGTTATATAAATCGAATGGTACATTCTTCATTCGTTATACCTTACAACTTCCGCAAGTAATAATTTCCTTCATTATTCGGAATTACAATGATGTTCCAAGAGGACAACTTTGGTAGGACAAGTATCTGTAGATACAGTAATATAATCTCAATTTGACCCACCAAAATTGTATCTGTAGATACAGTAATATAACATCTGCCATAATACATTGCCGAATATTAATTGTCATTTACTATATGCATATTATTGGGCTTTTATTAAAACGTTTCGTCAGTGGCTTGCCTGGACAAACATTGAATCTTTGAAAAGTAACTAAGCAGGAACGTTTAAATCTTTCTGATTGAAACGTTATATTTATGTAAAGATAAATTCCCTCTACGATCGATAAATAGCAAATAAAAGTAATAAACAAAAAATAAAATTGTATTTGTAAATAACAATTAATCTCGTTACATTAATACACGTTGTCTTTCGACTTGTTCAAACAACAAATAATTCGTTTCCGCTTCTTATTTAAACTGTCCGAAAATTTATTCAATAATATCCAACATTACTCTCAACCAAACAAATCCTGTTTGAAATATTCTTGAATCAATAAATAATTCAAGAATATAATTGGCTTTATAGATTAAAATGAACTATTCTCTATATACAAGAATAGTATCTCGCACATCATCATGATCCAATATACTTTTCTTCCTTAGTTTCTCTTTAGTTATTGTTGTTGGAAATACTCGCAGGACATATGGAAGCAATTATCACTTGTAGTTTATGATTCGCACGGTCAATTTTTATGAAATCCATTAGGCGAATAGAGGGTGATTAAAAACTGGAAACGATAGAAGATTTCAGATATTGTAGACATTTCCCATCATCGTCTCCGCTTATTATAAGTATTTTCGATAGGATAATTGAATTTAGCTGTGAAGCTCCTGTACTACAATACCCGGATTTTGAAAAAACATTCACATTAATAACAGACGCAAGTAACGAAGGATTAGGAGCAATACTCTCCCAAGACGGACATCCATGCTATTACATATCCCGAACCTTGAACCCTCCTGAGAAAAACTATTCCACAACCGAAAAAGAGTTATTGGCGTTAGTATGGTCGATCAAAAGACTGAGACAATATTTACTTGGTAGAAAATTTAAGATTCAAAGTGATCGTCAAGCTTTGAAATGGCTAAAAAATGTTAAGGATCCCTCATCGAGACTCATGCGATGGCGTTTGAGACTCGAGGAGTATGATTATGAAATAGAATACAAAAAGGGAAGGGAAAACACAGCTGCAGATGCTCTGTCCCGACTGTATCTTATCACCAATGACAAAGTTCAATCCGATTTAGAAAACCCGAACTATTACGACGAATGTGTCGACTGGAAAACAAACATCACCCCAGCTCCAATAACTCAAAAGACTAACAGACCACACTTTAAACAAATTACAAAGACCGAATTAGGAGACTTCAACCAACAGCACTGGTTGCATCAATTAACTAAACACTTTATTAACCAGACTGGACACTTGCATATAGGGATAAATGACAATAGCTTTAGCACACTAGAAAAAATGAACATTCAACTCATGTTAAGGTTTCTAACGACTAGATTCCCTCAAATTAAATTGGTATTTGGACAAGATCCGCCGGTAGACTACGATAACGAACAAAAACAAACTATCATAATTTTACTATCAGTATTTTTTTATTTTTATATCTTTATATCTTTTATATTTCTGTATTTATGTATTCTTAAACGTTTTCTATAATTCTATATTCAAATAAAGTATTCAAGTATAAAAAGAAGGATACGAATAGGAATGGCAACGCATGCAACAGTACGTGAATGTTACGCGTGCACCAGATAACCAGGGGAGATTGTATAGGAATCGGGAGTTTGTTGGACAAAGAGAACGTTTTTTAGAACTACGTTATTTTTATGTAAACTATATACCAAAGAATTCCAAAAAAGAAATAAATAAAATCGGGTAACTGATTAGTTACCCGAAGAAAAATAGGAAAACATCTGCTAAAGGAAGTGGCGCAATCAACCTGCGAACCCAAGGTTGCGACGATTGGCGTTAATAGTTGGGCGTTAACAGATTGGCGTTACAGCATGACATAAACAATTTCAAATTGGAGTTCAACCGCTAACCGCGACGAGTCCACGGTGATTTTTACTCCTTTCTATACGCAGGCGGCACGTTACAAATAGAGATCTCACTCCGCTGGTCTGATGTTTTTAATTATATTTTTAATACAGCGCTTATCGCATTGAGAGCAGCATCATGGCCATTTGTAAGCATTCGTTGGTAAAGGCATGCAGTACATCATTTAAATCCGTCACAATAAAAAGGAGAACGCATGATTACATACATTTCGTAATAAAGATAATAAAAAGAGACTCACCATACCAACATAAGAGAAGATTTATAATGATTTACCTTACAGGAGAATAGGTTTATTTGAATAACACGAAATCCATGCACAAGGTTTTGGAGATCCAGAGACTTTGAAGACCCTAAAAAATTAAAGCAAGTTAGATGAATGCAAAAATTAAAATTTAAACGTGATCATGTTATAAGAGTATCGTATTGAATTATATATTTAATGTAAACAATTAAGTTAAAATGTTACAATATTTTGTCATTATTTGTTTGAATCTCATCAAATGCTTTTAAATAAGAAAATTTTGATAAAAACAAGTAACTTACAGAGTTAAAATAAAAAATTGTGTTATCTTTATAGCGTAATTTATTGATAGGTTATAAATGAATTTATAGCCATAATATTCAGAATTTTGCAAAATATTCTCAAGATATATCTTCTTTCACTTGCTAAAACTTTCTAATGGATTGTTATCTAACATACATGATTAAAGCACACTCTTCTGTTAATCATTGATCGATCAAATTGATCCAGTTCTTAAAATCTTAACGAATTCCATAATCAATGTTTCACAATATATAGAAAAAAATAATTTTGAAGCGATCTGATCTATATAAAAAAAGAACATTCTCGAGTTTAACATTGCAATGTTGTAATATTTTTACATTTATAAAAGAAACGTTGACATATTTAAACAAAATAAACCATCAGCGCTTCATATATTTTGGATTATTAAAATATAATTTTGTTTGATACAATTCTTGGAGGGTCAAAAGTTTTTAAAATTAATGAAAGTGATGTGTATTATTGTACATTTAATAATAACAATAAGTATATATATATATATATATATATATATATATATATATATATACTTACAAATTTGTAACTTTTAGTTAAAAAGGGAGGAGAAAAGATATTTTACAATTAAAAATGAACCATTGAAACCTATTATCTTGTATCAATAAGGAGAGATTAAACAAATTTCGTATATCGCATCGCATACTCAACTATGAAAATTGAAAAGTTAATCGTTATCGATCGTTACGTAGGTCCATACCAATTTTATTGCTTAATTTTCTTCAGTTCTGTACATATTCCTAGGTAATCGTGTATTAATATTAGATAGAAAAGTACGAACCTATCGACACAGTTAATAAAAATATGATTGAATTATTTGTGCGTCATCTATATATATGTCGGAGATGAAAGGACACCCCCCCCCCCCCCGTTGGAATTATTTGGAAAAGCCTCAATACTGTAGCATTTACGAAATAACCCAGCCACAGTCATTCGAAACTTGAGACAATGAGTTAAGGCTCGAGGCGACAACCGGTCGCCGAGCGTAGCCACGGTCACGGGATGAACGTTCCACCTAACAGAGATATAAAGTAATATAGCTTTCCTTTAAAGAATTGGCAGTACAGACACTTGACAATAAGACATTCCAACAGCCCCGCAGCTCGCCACACACAGACCCCATTCTTTGGGCAAGATGATCGCCAGATGCCGATGCATCGTTTACAGTTTATGTTCAGATAGCCTGAGGAACCGTTACAAATCTTAGGATTTAGTTAACTAAAGTCCTTCAGACTGACAAACAGTCTTTATTCTATCAGCCTGTAAATCTGTCACCTATTGCGGGAAGTTATGGGAAAACCTGATTTGGTCACGTACGACGTTGCCTGCTAGGAACTCTCTCTCTAGGGCGGCTAGCATCCTTTTCTAACCGCCAACATAGAAATTGACCAATTAACAGCAGCGTCTATTTCCCTCACCCTCCGAGTGGAGGCTTTCTTTGACGAATCCGATGATCTCGTGCCCTTAGGCACACCCCATCATAATTTTCCTCTGCAGCGTCGTCGCGACGGAAAGTCATTCTTTTCTGGCAATCTGATTAGCTAAGAGTCAATCAAGCGTTCCTAGTATCACGAGTAGTAAGTCGAGTCCGACTTAGACTGTGAAGCAAAGTATATTCGTTATCCCGTGGACCGTGTATTCGCTATATCGAACCTAGGGCCATTGTCATTAGCGTCCAGTTACCGCGTCCGATCGTCAATCTTGTATCAGCCATACTTGTGTAATAAACATCTGTGCGACAACCATGAACAACACTGGTGAAGACTCATTAAACGCCCCTAACGCCAACCCGACATATATATATTGTGTATATTAAAGTACAATGTGTGGAATACAATGTGAGCTGGTCCAGATCCGCACGCTAGCAGTGTTACCCAAAGACTGAAAAACCTTGAAGCCAAAACTAAAGACCAGATGTAGAGTTTTCTTAGATGTGGCGACCACTTCAACAGGTCGTAAATACATATTTCTCCTTCTTATTTATTAGAGACAACGCCATTCGAACAATCGAAGCTCCGAACCGATCTCATTCGAGCATTCACTTAACCCCGATGCAGCTCGTTCAAAAGACTGAAAACTTTCCAAAAGATGGAAATGTTAGAGAACGGAGCATCATAAACTTATTGATTAGTCACGAAGAAGGCGATAGCAACTTTGTGAACGATATCAAACAATCGTTTGATCCAGTGTAAGCATACGTTACTGAAGCAATAAGCTGCAGATTGTTCAAAGCATTCCACGACGCAATGTGTTGTACACGTGTCGGACGATCGATTCCATGGAAATTGCACTTGACTGTCGAGTGCAAATTACATGATACCACTTACAAATTAGCGCGCTTAAACCGCATCGCGACATTGATACGGTGTCTACTATCGTGGAATTAAGTTAATTAGGCTATTCGGCCGAAGGTCCAATACGATCGAAAGCTAATTGCTCCAATGTAGAAGCAGCTATTTTTTCTTCCTTCTTTTAATCTTCTTGGGAGAATGAGAAAAAAAAAATCGCAGCAACTTAATAAACGATATCGATTTGAGTCTTACGTTGAATTAAAGAGAGGAAGGAAGAAAGTTGTACATAGGCAGATTCAGAAAAACATTCGGACGCTTATTCCATATTATATTACAACATAAGGTATCTTTTATATTGTACGTGTCACAGAGAATATCTTTTTCATTACCGGTGTTACGAGTAGAGCATCTTCGTAGGCAAACGAAATTCTAGTTGCAAAGAGTTAAATAACAAATAAATGTCATATTTAAATCGTAGTTAAATTTCTCTGTTTATATCGCTGAAATAATTAACCTCGTGCCAACTGTATGTTTTAATTATCGTGCAATGCTAGCCACACGAGATTAATTTGATGTGCGGTATTGCAGCTTCAGATATGCTAAATAGTACTATATCATTTTGGTAAATCGTTTGGACGTAGCTTTTCAAATGAATTTAGGAGAGAATTTAGTTAACTAGATTTTACACGTTTTTATGACATTGACATCAGCCGCTACATTGAATATAGGAATACATAATAAAGATATAGTATATAAATAATAATAAAGAAGTATTAAACGTTAAATAATATATAAAATGTATAATTTAAGAGTTTGTTATAATACTCGTTGAAGCGAGCAAAAGATGGAACCAATCTGAAGAGAGAATTAAATATTTTGATACAGAATATAACAATTTGTTTTCACCTCTGTAAACTGTCGTTCGATGTGTCTTCCTTTCATTTCAATGTGCTGTAGCATAAAGTAAAGTTACTACATTATTTATCGATAACGTACAGATTAAAATCCTTAAAGGTTTTCATCCCAAAGAGATCCAACGGGACAACTTAATTTAAAATACCGAAGGTCCGATTTAAATGTTATTGTATACTACTTAAATGTGATGATATGTCTTATCGAAGCAAATGTCCGGATACTTTCGTGCGAATACATATATACGTAAAATTACTAGTGTAAATTTTAATACGTTGGTGTTGTATAATACATCGTTATATTTCATACATATAAGACGCGATAACTCGGACTATGAAGGAAATAGTTGATCCACTAGAATTTTGTATTCATACATAATAGCGGTGCAAAATATGAAAAAGTTAAAAGAATTTATTATGTTAACTTATTATGATCACCAAGCATTAAACTGATCACAAATCGTATTTATGAATTTTGCAACAATTAATAGAAGACGAATTAACGAGACAGCGTATAATAACAAATATGCGTATAATAACAAATATTTTCGTACAAATTATAAATAATTCTATGCTCGATAAATCAATACTGACAAAATTTATGCTGCTTATATTTGTTGGTATATTATTAAATTTTTGCATCAATCTTATATTTAATTTCAACAAACAGTACACTAAATAGATATAATTCAGTAATTGAAATAAATGGCAAATTACGATAACCAATCCTATATATATATATATACTACATATATACTATATATATATACTATATATATACTATATACTATATATATATACTATATATATACTATATATACTATATATATACTATATGCTATATACTATATATATATATATATATATATATATATATATATATATATATATATATATAGTATATAGCATATAGTATATATATAGTATATATAGTATATATATATATATATATATATATATATATACTATACATATACTATATATATATATATAAATATACTATATACTATACATATACTATATATATATACTATATACTATATATGTACTATATATATACTATATATATACTATATACTATATATATATATATATATACATAATTAAATGATAAAATGTAAAATGTAATAAATTAAATGTAATAAATTAAAATGTAATAAATTAAATGATAATATGTAAAATACCGAGGTGGACCAATAAACGTATTGTTAAATCCGATGAGCTTTAGTTAAGTTAATTTTTCAGTAACATTCTTACTACATCTTATGATACTTTTCGCAAAAATTCATTGCATCAACAGCTTCCTTTATTTACACAAAAATGTATAGAGAATGTAAAAAATAAAGTCTTAATGTGTTAATTAATTTGCTAATTACAAAGAGGCGACTCAAGTAAAATATGTACTTTGGAAAAGAAACGGAAGCTAAGCTGCAGATGTTTGCACAAAATGCCTTCGTTTTTCTAAATGAAGCATCAACGAACTTGCAAATGTAAACGTTTTAATCAAGATACAAGAAATATAAGTATCCGAATTTAAAACTGAAGATAAAAGACAATAATGAGCAACCGTGCGCTTGTATTTCTCAACTGTTATCTTAGAATATTTAGTAAAACTGCGAATTATTTAAAAAGAAATAAACATTTTTTCATACAAAATGAAGATAGTAAGCAATAATATAAATTTAAAAATGAAAATGATAAATGGTAATACGAATTAAAAATAAGTAACTATATATGCGTTTATTCTTCGTTACTAGCATTTCATAATATCCAATAAAACTGTGTATTATTTTGAAAGTTCGAAACAGAAAAAACTTTCTTCCATACAAAATGACTTAATAATAAAGTTATACTTTGCATTGCAACTCTTCCGTCACACAAAATCGCTTCATAGAATTTTTCCTCTTTGCTAAAAGAATTATGAAAATTTCCTTTATCGTGTTTTCCTACTTTTCAATCACATTTTGTAAGATTATAACCTTTTCACCCTTCCTTTATTACGTGCTTCCATCATCTGTGGTTTAAAATAATATTAAATCAACAATATCTACCTCCACGTTTCAAATGAGTTCTGAAACATTAAGTGACATTTTTTATGGAAGAGTAATTTCAAAATTCAATAATAATTTGTCAATCGACTTTACATTAAAACTACCTTTCCATTTCATATCAGAATTAAATGCACGTTTCTATTGATTTCTTGAACATTTAAAAAGTATTACTAACATTAACTATATGCAAACTAATAATATTAAAAAGACAAATTAATATAGATAACTAAACCAATCTTATTCGTTTCCCACAAAACATTTATCAACTCTCAAAAGGCTTTATATCTTCGAATCGCTTACTTCAACTACTTCGCATAAAGATCACAAAAACGTGATAAGACCATCTTTGTAGGTTTTCTGACATTCGTAAATTCATCGGAGTTTATAACCAAGAATTTCTCTGATCTTTTAAACATTTTGGACTTCGTCAAAGACGCTACAATCACCATAGGCAACACAACAAAAGAAGGAAGAAGAAAAGAAGAAAAAAGGAAAACTGCAGTTCGTAACCAGCTATGTATTTGCCGGACAGACTTTCAAGGCCACGAAAGCTCGACTTTGAAACCGCCATCCATTCGCATAGCCGACGAATCACGAGATAATGAAGAAATTTAATCAAGACTTGTGGCTGGCAAGAATCTTCTGACGCAGTGTGCAATAGCTACGAGTTACTCACGCTTGCACGACGATATATTTCGGAATATTAAAATTTACCCCGTCGATTAGGCCAAATTCGACAGAGAAATTCCTCTGTCTTTCTATTGCGATACGCTTTATCCTATTTGAGACTCCTTTGGGACTTTTCCGCGGTCATTTTCGCCTAGATAACGAAGAGATATTCCTTGTAACCGGTTCCTAAGGAATATACTCAAAATTCTTGCTAATAAGTTTTTCATATATGCAATTCCGTAAGATGAAACGAATCGATTACGCTCAAGAGACAACGAAAGATGAGGAAATAGTAAATTTCATAGACTTTTTATAAATCGAGACGCGAACTTGCTATATTTCTTATATATAACTTGCTTCGCGGGATTAACCAATCTGGGAAATAAGCGGCTCGTTTGCCGCATAAAAGCGCATGCAATGCTGTTAATTTACGTGTTAGGGAAGATCATAGGTAGACTGTATAAATACATATATACAATATCCAAAATAAAATACTCGAATGCTTATCCATTTTGATTTCTTGATTATGTGCATTATATTATAATTATATTATGTGTATCTATAATTTCTTTCAATGATCATCCGCTGTTATTTCTATCACCTACATATTTTTCTAATCTACTTTTCAAAGAAGGCAATTTTCCATTAATCTCTTCGTCTATCGCGTTAAATTCTTCCGAAATCGGAAGTTTTTACAATCGTGTAATAACACAATTTTTCTTATCACTAATAACTAATAATAATTTTCTCAAGAATTAGAAATATCTTAGGCTCTTCTGGGACATTTCTATAGTTATTTTCACCAGGATCGAGAGTGACAGAGATATTCTTTTTAGCCGATTTCTACGGCACATATTGAAACTTTTTACTAACAATAAATTTTTGATAGGTAAATTTCGATATTATGAAACGGGTCGATGATACCGAAGAGAAAATGAGAGGATTTCAATTTCAAACAATTTTCTACCTTCTCTCAATGTCTCAAATGTTCCACTTATTTTGATTTGACCGCGTTATTCACTGTGGATGAGTAAATCAAACATATAAAGTGACCCCCAATCAGGAAATACAAAATTATGTACACTTTACCACAAAAAGTATCGACTGATTTCTGAAATATATACCGCTGAAAATAAAAAAATTAGCAAACTGACAAAAAACATTACTTACAATGGTGGCAATTATGACGACTTAGAACGAAGAGAAGTCGCTTGACGTTTCCTCAGCTTCCGCCAGCTGGCAACCTTCTTCGGCAGACGATTGAACTCGACTGAACACAGAGCACAGCGCACGGAGCCTGCTTGCACCGTTTGCGAAAAAGCAGCAACGCGCACGAGCGAGTATTGACCAATCAGGATCGCGCGAATGGCCATTATTAACCCCACGCAACCCTCGCCTAATTTTTTCTCAGATTTAAGAAGTACCTTTGCCTGTGTGCGTATATGAGATCCATGGATACCGTGGATACCATGGAAACATACTTTGCAAGCTCCTGTTGTCAGGCAAATCTGACATTCGACGTGGTTTTCCTTTTCTAGTTTACCCCCGTGTAATACGCGATTTCCACTTCGAACGTGGGAGTATGTGCGCGCATATGGGTGTGCTTGTGTGCGTATATATGCTTTAACGAGTGAGCACATACATATGCGCTGCAGAGCAACAGGCACGCGAGAACATCAAATCTGAGTTTATAGATTGAAAAACACATTTATAGAAAAACGTAATTTTCTCATTTATGATGATTATAGACATTATGCATTTACATATTTATGAGCTGCGACGTGTTTCGAAAGACGATTGCTCGTTAATAGAGTAAAGGTTAAGGTAGGAATGCGACAATCATTGTAACTTCTAGAAACAAAAAATGTTTATTGTTTTTAGTATACGAAACTCTCAAACACAGGTATATAATAAGTTGTGTAAGTAACTTACGAGAATAATATGATAATATGTGTTACGACCATTCGCGGAGGGACACCGTCGCGAGGAAAACGCGTCGGCGGGACGCGTAAATTCTCTCTACGATTCGGTTAATCGACGCCGCGAAATAGTCGTTCCTCTTGTTTCGGTTAAAATAACAGGGGTGGTTTGATGAATGAAACCTGTTAACACTGTGTTAACAGGTTGATATATCGTCTATATTCAACAATCACTTATACAATAATATAAACGTCACAAAGTATTTGGCGGTACGTACAATTAATGTGTTACAGAGAAATTCTACCCGACTTTGAAAGGATATACCTTAAGAACAATGTAAGCGAAATTTTTTAAACACGAATAAAAAGTAGAGGCGAGAAGAATCTGAATAACTGTAATTTGACCTTTCTTCAAAAAAATTAATTGTTAATTAAATTTTCGAATTGTTCACGATAAATTGAAATCTACAGATATAGGTAAATATGCTTTGCCAATATATTAAAGATCAGATAAATAACAATTCATTGCTATTCGAAATAAATACATAAGATCATTCTGTTCGAATGTAAAGTTTGTTAACAATAGATAATAACATTAAATCTCTACATTACTAAAAATGGAAATAAATTTTTATAACAGCGAACTTTGTTTTAATTTCAATACAAAATTTTAATTTTTCAGTTCAAGAAGATAATTCACTTAATGGAAGACATATTTCCATGCATTAATCATACATATGTATATTAAAAACAAAGTGGTATGAACCATAGGCTTTTATATGCTTTACATAATTTGATAAGCTGACCCAAAATTAAGATTGTATTGATATAGATTGTACAAAAATCGTTGGTTTTATAATCATTTAATGCGCATGCAAAATCTGTCCCAAATTCGAAATGGAAGAAGTCATCTACGAATATTTTTCTGAAAAGATGAACATTGAAAAAAAAGAAATTTAAAGGACTGAAATGAAACATTCTCTTTTGATCAAATTCAAGTAACAACTAAATGCTTTAAAATTATTTGGAGAATTTTTGTATTAAAAGTTCTAATGAAAGAATATGAGAAATTGTTTGGGAAATTTTTCAGTCTTTCAGTTTATGAATTGAAATTGCGATCCTTCTTTCAGGTAAAATATGTTCTTATAAAAGTGGATTGTAACTTAATAATTAATTCCATAATTATTTAATTTAAAGAAGAAGTTAAAAACTCGTAAATGACTAAACTTACATTTAATAAAAAAAAAAAAAACTGAGTAAAAATTAAAAGGTTTGTAATATGAAAAACTATATTAAATAATGTAACTATGAAATGTACATAACAAAAATTTTTTAAATTTAAAAACATGTAACAATGTAGCTTTTTTCTTCGAAAATTATAAAATAAATTCAATTGCTACCTAATTAAATAAAATTAAAATAATATCAATTTTAATAATAATATTTATATTATATATATTATACATTATATTAACAATAATAAAATTTAATAATAATATTAATATTATTCTTGATGGAATTATTCATAATTTCATTATTTTTTCTTGTGTTTATTTTATTTCATAAAAAATATGTATATCAAAAATAAAATTTAAATATAAAGTTTAATTGTTCAATCTTCATTCATTATACTTAAACAAAGTATACGCTTAATGCGATTAGGTTTCCAATCTCTCCTCGTTATATACATTGCAACATAAATTTCATTTATTTTTCAGAAACTGTATTCCGTAATGGATTTAATTAAGGGTTCCTAACACTGAAACCATGATCTATGCGCTACAACTATTTAACGTTGGAAAATTAGATCTTTTATATGGACACTGGTAACTTTTGACATGTTGTTTCAGCACATGTCGATATCGTTATCCTTGTTTTGTTAAAAAAGGATGATACATATACCAATTTATTTCAAAACATTGTAATTGTCATATCAATCTTTAATATAGCCAATATTGAAACAATTATAATACAAAATACAGATATTAATACAAAATGTTATATGTACGATATTTCAACAAAGATATGAGAAGTTATTTAATATCAAAATTCTATACAAGAAAGGGTATCAAAATAATAAAGGAAAAAAGGAATGAAAACAATTACCAATATTAACTTCATTATTCTATCATTACATTAGAATTTAATAGAAAGTAGCTTTAAAAATCATAAACATATCTTTAAAAAATGCCACAATATTATTATTAGTTCGTTCTGATTGTCCAAGCAATCAATAAGTGGAACAACCACTCTACCCGTAAATCAATCAGTTTCTAAGGTATAACCGCATACATCGAGAGCTGCATACTGACGAATAAAGTCGCTTAATCCAACGAATTCATCGAGAGACATCGTAAAGTCGGGTAGAATTTCTCTGTAACACATTAATTGTACGTATCGCCAAATACTTTGTGACGCTTATATTATTGTATAAGTGATTGTTGAATATAGACGATATATCAACCTGTTAACACAGTGTTAACAGGTTTCATTCATTAAACCACCCCTGTTACGTTAACCGAAACAAGGGGAACGACTATTTCGCGGCATCGATTAACCGAATCGTAGCGAGAATTTACGCCTCCCGTCGGACACGTTTTCCTCGCGACGGCGTCTCTCCACGAACGGTTGTAACACTTGGTTCTTTGAGCCGGATTCATTCGTGAGTGAAAAGTGCACACCAGTAACACTCACTAAAAAATATTATTATTATGCGTTCCACATATGTAAGTGTATATACCGATATAAGTTTAAAAGACAAATTGGCTTTCCATCAATTTTTTTACCGATTCTAAAACGATAATATATTATCTGAAAATTCTCGTTCAACCATGATTCAGTTTTTTCGTGTATTATGTACGCAAAGTAATTCCAATCTGTATTGTTTTTCGTCCGAAAACCGGGTCGTTTAGTGTTTACTCGCATGAGAGTATTCGTAACTGTCAGACGCATTAGCCAGATATGTAGCCCATCGGTTTCAAAGAACGTTATTATTTCAACCATAAACATGATCACGTATTAACGTAAATACTATCATAGAAAAATCTTTTCACTGTCATAAATACTTAAAAAAGAACATTATACGAAATAACGGCATGGAAAATGGATATTACTCACTAACAACTGGAATAAAATCCAATTCTAAATATTCCAAAAGTTATATTATAATAAATTATTATAGTTATATTATATAAAAGTTATATTGTTAGTATATTGGCTAGAAACAATAAATGTAAATATAATAGATTTTTGTTGATACCAATTTCTACCAATGATTAATTTAATTATATTAATTAATATATATTAATTAATATTATTATAGATACGATGTTTTTACGATACTAAGTTTATAGTTTCATTTTTTTCCTGTTACCGTTACTATTGAAAAATTGTTGCTTATATTTTTATCTACATATGTAATCAAAACATAAAAGATATAATTTAGAAAAAACGAAGCTGGCACCCCGCTGGGGGTAGCCACCCACATGCTATATTTATTTTTTATTTTATTTTATTTTTTTTTTTCTTCACCAACGAGATATAACACTTTACCAAATGTCCACAAGGACAAATTGTAAAATAACCAAAATAAAATAAAAAACTAATCACATAAAAACAAAAAAAAGCAAAAAAAAATATGTAATCAAATATTAAATATTTTGCAAAAAGCTATAAGTTTTCATGTTCATGCTAGCATAGATAATCTGTAATAGATGAATGCATATAATCTTCTGAAAAATTGTTATACTACCTAAAATAGCTAGAAAGTTATTGAAATCTTATTTATTAAATGGTAAACAGGATCTCTAATGTAATTATTACTATACATACTTATTTCATTCAAAAATACATAGATCTTAATATATATGTAAATACATAATAAAATATATATAATAAATGTTTTTAGTTCTTTCAATAATTTTATTATTATTTATATATGTATATTCATTTAGTATTACTTACTGCAGTATTATTTCAATCTCAAACGTATGTTTCAAATAATATATACAGGGTATATCCTGTAAGTTTAACCGCCAATTTTCAAATATTTCTGATACTCAAGTATTTCTGAGCGGCACTTCCTACAATTTCTGGAAGGAATGTTTTGCACAAAAGTTAGATAATTTTCGATCAACTACATGTTTGTAAATTACAAATTTTTTTCCGATAAAAAGTTGAGATCGTCATGATTGATTATGATTCTGAGATCATTTTGAGATGATCTTGAACTCAGAAATTTAAGTTTAACAAGTTTAAGTTAACAGTACTAGTTCATTCTAACGTGTAATGATGTAGTACAAGACAATATTATTATAATCGTTGGATAAGTTTAAAAACTTATTCATTTGGCAGTATTAGTCTTATATCTAATATATGTTTTAATAGAAATGGGATAATTTTCCATATCGTATTTGTAAATCGGATTTGTAAATCTGAAGGTCATCTAAAAGTCATAGTATTGTAGGACGTTGAATTCGTCTTGACGTTAGCTGCTACTCTGTGGAGTCCAAAATGCCATTTAAAAACTCAAGGTCGCCTTGACTTTTTATTTAAAAAATAATTTTTTGGATATTTTTAATACTCAAACGTGTATCAGACCGAAAATTAAATAATTTTTATCAATAATATTAACAATTTTTGTTAATCGTCGGAAATATGTGAAAATGATTCGTCCAAAGACATACAAAATATATCTCTTAGTTGAATAGCATGTACTTGAACATAAGACGTAAATATTTACAAAGAAAATAGATGAAAGAAAAGGAAAACTGCCGAAACCCGGGGTCGAACCGGGGACATCTAGATCTTCAGTCTAACGCTCTCCCAACTGAACTATTTCGGTTTGTAATAAAGGCGGTTCCATTTAATTTCAAAATTATATATATTCAAATTAATCAACTTTTTAACATTTATAAAATATAAATAATATATTTTTTATGTGACAAATGTAACATCAGCATATCGTTAATACAAATGTGTCTTATTTCAGTATAAAGTACATTTTAACTATTGTTTTGAAGTTGATTCACTTTTTGTTGCACGTTTGAAAACAACATAACCTATATAAATAAATTAATTATTTGTAAAAATATATTAAATTAATTGTTTGTCGTATAAATTCCTCTTAGTATCTTATAACACATTCGACGTTAATACTAATTTTATCCCGTTTCCAGAAAAATTTGTACGCAATGTTATGATTACATTCATTATAGTTACATTCATTAATAGACTGAAAGAATCACTGAACTATACTTATATCTGTTGAATGTTAGTAATAGAGGAGTAAGTCTTCTACATAGCGTAGAAAATCGGAGCATAAACTAAGGTAAACTCACATAATTTTCTTACAAATTAAAAATTTCCCGTTTCGTAAATTAATTAATTAATTTTACAAAAACTAACAAACGAATCGATTTGAAATTTGGTATCCTATTTTGATATGACTGATACCATAAAACCTCAATATTGTATGACAATTTTAACTAACGTCATAAACGATTTAAGAAAAAAGTCTTTGCACCATTTACTAATGTATAGCATAAAAATTGAGCTTATCGTTACGTAACGAGTCTCATTTTATAGATAATTTTATTATCTACAATTGTTACGTCGCGCGAGACGGTCCGTGCGACGTCCCTTTCGGTCTGGCCGCCAAGGCCTACCCCTCGTTACACTGACCTGCAAGAAACCCAAGGAACCAGCATAAACCGAATCTTTTCAGCTTAACTTCGATTCATACAAATATTTTCAGTTTATGGATGGTCATTTGAACAGTCATTAGGTTTATTTCACCTCTTGCTAATTACGGGGAAAGCAGGTGTGCCCTGCTAAACAGCTGATTTTTCCCAAGACCAAGGACACCCATGAGTCATATCTGCAGGAGCCTCTCTCCGCGGATTTGTTTATTAACTTCGGCTATAACCAATGGGCATCGCGGATCGTTACCCTCATTATTCTACCGAAAAGTGTGAACAACGAATCCGCGTCCTTAGTTCAGCAAGGGTACACCCACACCGAGCTTTCCTCCTAAATAGTACGAGATGGGTCAGTCTCTGTTCTTATACTCCGCAGACAGTCAAGTACACTACTCTTCAACAACGCGGAAGAGTCAAGTCATTACGCTCATTCGGTCAAACATTGCTTTACGACGCCACGTAGAGTCAAATTACGTTTATTCTACACATCGGAGAATCAAGTCAGTGCTACAACACTCATCGGGTAGTCAAGTCTACTATTCTAACACGGTACCGACAGTCAACGCGCTAACAACATCAACTCTCGAGTTAAACAGTGTAAGGTCCGACGAAATCCAATCTTATCTGTATACGTTCCACGTGTTGTAAAGGGCAATAAATTCTTTATATTAGATGACTGTAGACGACAGTTATTTTACCACAACCACTCCTATTATCCTAACAGAAATCAGGGGATCGCCCTGCTCGCTGTGTCGATTCCTATATCCTAACGGGAATTTACGACTCCCGTTGACGCGCCTAACCGAGACACGTATCCCCGCGAATGCACGAATTAACAACAATCTTCTATTGACACTTTTTCACGTATGATAAATAATTTTTAAGATACAGAGGAAATGTAAGAAAAAATCCCGTTTTTTTTTATTTAATCGATATGACGTTTATAAAGTTATAAAGTTGCTTGTCTTGTAGATTAGATTATACAGATTATATAGTAATATGATCTAATCTGAATCGTTCCGAGTCATATGATACAAAAACGTTTCTATTAGGAATTTGTTTCTAATACAATCAGATTATATTCGATTATATTATACAATCAGAATACATACCAGTTTATTTCAAACAGAGTATTCGTAGGAGGGTCGTTCCTCTCGTTTTGTATCGAGTCAGAGACCAGCTGAGCATCTTAGGAGCAAATGCAATTCAAATTGTATAATTGAGAAATATTACAAACCGTTGTAAAACGTATACTACTTACAGATTATCCAAAGTGAAAAGGTGTAAATTTGGCTGTATGTTTTAGTTTCGGTTCACGATAAGGATCCCGATATTCTTCTTATTGATTCTTAGGAAACATGCACGTGTGACGATAACTCGACTTGATGATGCTGCACGACGCATGTACAATGATAAGGAATAAGGACGTCTTTCAGCTTCTTTTCATTTCTGGCTAGTATCACGCGCGACACCCAATGAAGATCAGCTATATTCTTTTTAATAGAACCATCCATTTCTTAACACGTTAATCAATCTGTTAATCAATCCGCATTTCTCATAAAAGGATAGTAAACTTTTATGTCGAGAAACCATTAGTACTGAACGAAAAACCTTTGGAAAAGCTGAATAATATAAATAAAATAATTGAATTTTAGGTTTTTGTCATTTTTATCTCTATAATATTAATTATTTATATTGACGGTATTATAAATTATAATAGTATATACTATAATAGTATATAATATTATAATTTATAACTACATAATATTATATAGTGCTTTAAGTTAATAGTGTTATATATTAAGACGTCCTTAGTGAGGAGTGCCCACACTTCTAGCAGCAAAATGACGTTCGGTCCCGCGCGATTCTTCTGACGATGGATATAATAGCACGTACATGTTCCGTATACTTTGTAGTTGCAGGCGACTGACTTGCCGAGGTAAGTCGCAACTTTAGAGTCGCGCGCGATCCTTAATCGCGGTAGTAGGAATAAAAATTGTGCTATATTCGGCAATGGATTTTATAATCGCGTGGCTAATCGCAAATGGAAAGCACGCTTCAGACGGCAACGTTGGAAGACCAGAAAAATAAAGCTCTTCTGTCTCACAAAAGAAAGATACGTACATATGTGTTTCCTTATTCTTTCAAATTTTGGCGCTGCTGCGCCAATTTACGGCTATTAAAATATGGAGAGGACTTGGAGAGGTATTATAAGGAACTTCACTTTTCTAATATTCACGTAATTGCTCTACACGTGTGATACTCGCCAGAGATCTAGGGCATAAGATTTTCACACTGCGCTTCTCTCTTTTCTCTCAACGGAGTCCTAGGCCATCGTACAACGCTCGCATACATACTATGAAGGGGATACATACTTGTGTGTGGTTGTGCTATACGTTCCTTCACTCTCGCACGTACAATACAAATGTACCATATGTGGCTCTTAGTTTGAAAAACCTGTCTACGAAGTAGGAAAGGTGATAAATGATGAAATTTTGTCAACACTGGTAACGAGTCAACAGTTCAGTACTTTCCTCGGAATCTTGAGGGAGAAAAATTACCTAGAGAAAATAATAACAAATTTGTTAAGTTTATTAATATATTCACATAGTAGACCGTAGACGATACATTTTATGTCTCATGAGACATGCGACATGCCGCGAGACCAAGCATAGATTTTCAAATTTTATAGTTGGACATAGATACACAACTGTCTTGTAACTATACTATTATTATCAGTACCAGAAATGCGTTCGGTTGCCGTCGATCGTTTGGTAGCCGACATATTATCTTTGAAGAGAACGCTTTGCATATAGTAAGTATCTATACTAATAAATTGCATGTATGTCTTTAACATTATTATTTTGTATAGTGCTTCTCCCTATAATATATATTAATATATAATATAAAATTTAAAATTTATTTCTGGTGACTTAAAGGACATAAGTATAACTTGTATGGCTTGTGTATGGCTGTGCATTACGTTATTTGCAAATTAATTTAAGTTTTTGGAATTATCGTAATATCGAATGATTATTCTTAGGAAGAAAATTACTCTGTACATGCACATATCTTAAGTTGCTAAAAGTTAAATTACAAAGTTAAATTACATGTAATGGATTAATAGTGTACGATAATTAAAAAGAGTGTCATTTTTTATAAATTACGAAAAAGTTACTTATATCTGAACTAAGAAATGTCATAAATATCATAAAACGGAAGCAGAAGAAATAACATTGAAAGAGAGAATGAGAAAGAGTAATATTTTAAACGTAAAGGTTAGGTGTTAAATTCTACTCAAATCAAATAAAATATTTAATTAAATATAAAAAAAAGTTAAAGTATTTACTTAGTTATGTTTATTCCAAATTGTTTGTTTCGGTATAATTTTTGCAAAATATTAAAGAATATATACTTGCGTAAATAAGAATATTACTTTCAAAGTCGAAACAATCATATAAACATTGATGTAGGAGCATTATAAATTCATAA